>NC_137826.1:1190533-1660803 GCF_963921795.1 Nannobrachium achirus | reverse complement strand
GATCGGCACTCTGCGATACGCTAATAAAGCCGAACTAGTTCGGGATTGGCACTCAATGCGTTAACAGACATCACGCTCTGGCTTGATGTCCCTTTTAATGGACGACTACCGGCTCCGCCCCCTCCAAAAGCTGCCTCCGCCACTATCACAGCGCGCCGCTATTGGCTTCATTCACTTCAATGGGAAATACGGCGGATTGTACACACATTTTACACATTAAATATTAATTCCGTTTTGGACCCAGAGCTTCGAAATCTCTTCCAATCCATCAACAAGGCCTGGATCTGCATTGGAAAAAATATTTAGACCTTTACACTTTTAAAACAATACGACATAGGAATATATAAGGTCGCAGCAGAGGAATCCATGGTTGCTGGACCACAGAAAGCCGTTTCAAACCAATTTAAATATGAATGGACTGTATTGGCCTAAACGACAATAACCCATGACTACAAACACCTTATTTGTTATGTTAAATAGCAACTGATATGTAATGTACGTCTGTGAATGTCTGAATGAACAGGGGTAGCGACGCGAAGTGTTGTATTTCAACTCTGCTTTCGACTGCAGGCTGTGGGTAGGGGCGTCACAAGGGGGGGAAAAGTGGGACTGACTTACCAGGGCCCACGGTGGAAGGGCCTTAATTATTTTAGACTTTATCGATTGAAAAATAGCAGATATACAAGCTCATAGCGCGGCACTGAGTGCCACGCTGCGAGCTTGTAGATTTGCTATTTTTGAAATCCCACGATGAAGAACATTCATGTGGGCCCACAGCGAATCCTTGTACCCAGGGCCCAGAATTTGATGCGACACCCTCTCCCTCTGCGGCTCGGCAGCTAAACTTGTTAGGAATCGCGAACATTTCACGCCAGAGATATCAAATGTTATAGATAAGATTTATAAGCAATCGGCATGATAAGAAACATGTAGCCTACATTTGAAGCAGTTTATTCTGGTTGGTTGTTTGTGTAATGGAGAGTAATAGCCTCTAAACTAATCAGTGAAAAGTGAAAACGGCTCTGTATAGGTCCAGCAGACAGGCGATTTCCTCATTCTGCTGTTGCGTCCTTATATATTCCTTTGTCGTATTGTTTTAAAAGTTTAAAGGTCTACATATTTTTCCAATGCATATCCAGGCCTTTGTTGACGGATTGGACGAGATTTCGAAGCTCTGGGTCCAAAACGGAATTAATATTTAATGTGTAAAATCCGCTGTATATCCATTCAAGTGAATGGTGCGGCTGTGATTCTCGTCGGAGGTCTCGGCGGAGAGGTGGGGGCGGAGCTCCCGGTAGTCATGGATTACGTCCTACGTTTTATGCCTGTCTGTAATGCATGTTCTGACATCACATTGTTGACTATCATGCAGGGGTCTGGTGCAGCTGGTCTGATATACATCACTGGCCAGATGGCCAAGAATATGTCACCCTGAGGCGTCTTGCTAGTTAAATTCACTCTGGTCATTGTTTTGCACACGTGACAGTGTTCTTTGCCAAGTGCTGAGATTGTCCTTTAAAATGAATCTGTTTGGATTCAAAATACACTTCCTGTGACAGATAACACAAAACATTCTGGACATGGATGTTTACTTTGAAGAATACCATAAATAGTTGTGTACACTTACAGTATCTGTACTACCTGATCTGCCTCAGCACTGACATTTCACGAGCAATCTCAATAAATGATCTCAAATGTTTTTCTTAAGTGCAGCAGTGCAGAAAATAGACATTAGGGCTGTTCCTGACTAAATGTCCTTAGTCAACTGAGGGCATCAATTTTCGACTGACAGATGTCACAACTATCCGGGTGTGGGGGTGGTAGTGATCTGAACACATAGATAATGGATAGTAGTAGTTAGTGCGCAATTGAATTAATCATATCCTATATTCATTGACATTACAACTTTGGCCGATGTATTATTCTAATCGCCAGGTTGCGATTATTACTGCGTTCTATTTAGTAGTACTCCCACTCAAGTTAATTCCTAGTTGCAAACTGTGATTGTCAGTATGGGCATTCTAAGCACGGATATCTGGTGAGTGTACTGGCATATTAGAGACCTACCCTAACCGAACTGAGTCTGACTGATGCTGCCAAATTGAACCCGTCAGTTAGACCTTTCCCTGTTTAAAACAGATGGCCTATGCTTGCTGATAAGTTTGCAACGTGCCCAACTCTTCTACTGACTCGTTGTCGTTTATCACAGAGCGCCTAGAGATATACATGCAATCTATCCTCATTTAAAACAGATGTGCTTGACTTGCTTTGGTTAATTTCGTGATGGTTTACCATACCTGCCCACTTCCCTCGATTGTCGAAATAGAGTTTTGTGATGCTGATATGGACGTGCGCGCGCGCACACACACACACACACACACACACACACACACAGACACACACACACACACACACACACACACACACACACACACACACACACACACACACACACACACACACACACACACACACACACACAGGGATTGACACTAAGGTCTCAGAGGCACTTGAGACAGGTCATGTTCTACTTGCCCAAAGGTCATGGCCACTTGCCCGAAAAGTAGATGACCCATTAGAAAATGACAAGTAAAAACTTTAACACTTTAAAAATGTCATAACTAAATTTGTATTGAAATACCTACATAGTTATGATTGAATATATGACCATTGGTTCACACCTATTTTTAAGTGTAGCAACAGTGAAAACAGCACATTATAGGTCAACAGTGTTTTTATTTTACATTCCACAGACCAGAAGACAGAGCGCTTTGGCCACGTTCAGGTGTTTAGACAGATATCTCGTACTGTGTTTATGGACGTTGCGTCCCCTCTCAAACGAGCACTTGCCCGACCGAGCAACCTGTAAGCAAACTCCACCTGCACCTTATTTAGCTGCCAGGGGCAGGTGAGCAACCCTTAGTGTCAATGCATGCATTCAGGCTAGAGATGTTACCGATCAATCGGCAATGGATCGGATCGGGCCGATCAAAGCGTGATCGGCGATAATCGGTGGTTTAGATCAAAAGGTAAATTCACCGATCGGATCGGATCGGTGCATCCAATCAACCAGCAGTTCAGTATGCCCACTTGAGGCCATTTTGGGGTATTGATTTCCACAGTGCTGAAGGAATAATTAGTTACTGCTATGATAATAAATACATAGTAATGCTGGTAAATAACTATAAGGCAAATATATAAATGAATTCATGAGTGAATGAATGAATTAAAGTTAAAACATTAACATTTAGAAAATATAAATAATAACTTGATCGGATCGGTGATTGATCGGTATCGGGTGATCAAACTTTTGTGATCGGTGCTCGGTGATCGGTTCCAAAAAACCTGATCGGACCATCCCTAATTCAGGCAGGTAGAGATATTGACATCACTGCTGTGTGTGTGTGTCTGTGTGTTTCCATGTGTGTCAGCAGCTAACCTCTCTCTCATAATAGTGGGCCGATCAGCGTCATGTCTTGTGCATGCTGCCAAGGGAGGCCAAGGAACACATTTTTTGAATACCTTTCAAATCGGTCAACAACAGCGTGTCATTTTTGTAATAATCTCAGAAACACCATCCTTCCGGGCCATTGGTATATGTGTCCGCGAGGCTGTGGAGTGGTACTCATAGAGTATATATAATAGAGAGCAGACAGCCCTGCCCCCAGCAATTCATTCCAATGCAACTGCTCAGTGGGGTTTTGAAGCATGCGGAAGTAGCTGAATTCTGGTGCATTGTGGGTGAATCCAGGTGCATTGTGGGGGAAATTGGCACGTAATTATGTGCTAAAATGTGTTACGCCAAGAAGCAATTACGTCACGAACGCCACTCGACGTCCATTGAACCCTATTGTGTAGACCCCAGCGTCGAGCTCTTTTGCTCATGCATGTATTTTTCACCCCGCTGACATATACTATATCTTTCAGCTAATCTCTTAATCACATCAATATTGTGCTTGTGCAAGATTGTTTAGTACGTGCGGTCCTTGTTTTCAGAAATTGCAAATTAAAATCACACAAACCTCATTACATTCGCCAAGTCTAAAGACCGAACAGCTGACACAGATTTTCACTGTGATAGTGCCATGACAGTGACACTTTACTCCTGAGCCATGCAGTACGTTGTGATTGCTGGTGGTAAGAAACATGCAATCGCAAACATTGAACTTCACATGGAAAAAGAGTTGTAGAGGCCCTCATTGCACGCTATAGAGAGAGATCTCTCTCCATAGCGCTGTTGAAGATTTGCCATTTCAGATCATGACAAGTGACAAGCCAGTGGGCCAATTACATGAGTTATATTTCGTCGTTGTCGGGTGGAAACCTTGTATGTTCAAAACCGTTTGTTTTGTATTTATCATTTTAAAAATGATTTAAACTAGTGAAAACACCCGATCTACAAGCACACAACGCCTCGCACCGCGAGGGGTTGTGTGCTTGTAGATCGGCTGTTTTCACTACTTTTGTGCGACGGCCTTGTATGATGAAGCAGGGCTTTGCTTTGCGAAAGAATCTACACATTTGAAACTTGGAGATACGAGGTTTCTGCCCGACAGTCACAGTGACGATTTACTTTGTTGGTCACCCAGCCCCCAAAATGGAACGAAGGCCGTCATTTTATATAAATTTTCTTTCCTAATGGCCGGCCTGGACCGGCCGGGAATGAACTGGCCGTTGGGGAGTTGTCCCGCTTTTCCCAATGGCCAGCACGTCCCTGACATTGATTGTCCAGTTGAACTTATGCAGATGTCCGGTCTGTGTATTCTTTGTTACTTTGAATGGACCATGAATTGGTCTTTGTGTTATAACATTGTAATGTCATGTTTGGCCCATGGCGCTACACTAACGATGTGGTCACTGTCCAAAGTTTTGTCTTCATACAATCCTTTTCATGCACTCCCGCAAGCCCAAAACGTTTAATTGTCATCATCACATGCAAGAGTGTAGCGCTATTTGTTTAAGGTGCATCCTGCTTGGCTGAGCGACCACACGAGCACACAGGTTGTGTTTGTGGGAGGGAATGTAAAGATGTGGTTTGTAAGGTTATGCAATGCAACCAACCAATACAATGGCAAGATTACTTGCACACTGAACTAAGTTGTATCTGGGGCGTCTGTCTGTCAATAACTGCGTCGCGTCATCATGAATGCTGGCGGCATGCCAGTTTTGTGACATGAGATTGTCAACCTTTCCTTTCTAGATTTCCCACCACCAGCTGAAACTAGCATAATGGAAATGCGCTTGCAGGACGCTGTTAAATTGAATGGCTATTGCTACAGAATATGCAAAAAAATAAAATATGGCATGATTTATATGAACTCGTTATTTATAGGTATCGGCGGCCGATATATCGGTCGCTCGCTAGATGATATACCTGACAAGGTGATCTATGGAGCAAACAAAGAGTTTAACAGCATTACATGGTGTCTGCTCTGCCGATACTTCCCTTCCTCTCCTTGTCCAGCCTACAGTCATGCTTGTATCAGTGGTGTATTGTAGTACATTTACTCAAGTACTGTACTTAACTACAATTTGTAGGTACTTTTACTTTACTGGAGCATTTCCAATTTTCACTACTTCTACTCTACTTCAAATATTATACTATTGATCCACTACAATTATTTGACAACTTCAGTTACTACTAGTTACCTTGTAGATATTGATTATTAATACAAAACATTAACCACGTCAGCCCTATATACGTTTCAGCCATTTGAAAACAGCTGATCTACAAGCTCTCAATGCATTGTGAGCTTGTAGATCGGCTATTTTCTTGTGGCAGGCAGTATATGAATAGAAAAGGTGGATTCAACAGACCACTGGGCCTCATCGCTTGAAAGGAGCAATGAGTCACATAATACTTCAGAAATAAACCTTTGATAGCATCTCCTCTTCATGACAGTGTTTGGTTTTGTGCTAGTGTCTACTTGTGAAATGGGACATTCTGCATAGGGAGTACTTTTACTTTAGGTACATTACTACACTTGTTACAGAGTATTTGTACATTGCAGTATTGACTATTTTATAAGAGTAAAAAAAGAAGTTGAGTACTTTTTCCACCAGTGGTTTGTTTGGAATCCACTCTTCTCTCTCTCCTCTGTAATCCCTGTCACTTAACCACTTAAGTCCTGGACACATGATGCTGGGAAACAGAGTAAGCCAGATTTATGCAGAGTGAAGAACAGCTGTTTTTCTTTTAGTCCGTGTTTGATATTTGAAGAGCCTCCAGGTTTTACATGGTGCAGGAGTTGAGCTTAGTGAGTTAGCCAGCTTTGAGAAAATTACCAATTATGAACAAAGGTAACCATAGAAAAAAATATATATAACTAGGGCTGTCACAATTATTACATAATCGTCTAATCGCAGTTATTTGAGGTAATCGAAATTATTTTGCATAATCGTCATAATCGTTTCCATGTTGAGAAATGTTAATATAGTTTCAAACACTTTCAAAAAGTAGTGAAAATGGCAGATCTACAAGCTCACAACTTCGACGCGTTGTGAGCTTGTAGATCGGCTATTTCCACTATCAATGTTCTTTTTTAAGTATAAAGTTGTCAAATATGTCATTAATTTCTTTGTATATTTAAGTTATGTGTCATAATTGCCATGTGCAACTTCAAAGCCTACAAGCCAAACAGAAATGTAATTGTCAACGACAAATACACCATTAAATCGTTAATCGCAATTATTTGAGTGACAATTAATCGTCATGTAAAATGTCATAATCAGCCCTATGACAGCCCTATACTTTAGGACTGTATATAATTTAAATTATTCGATAACAGCGTAAACTCAACTCAAAGTGTTAAGACAAACTAAGTGATGTTCGTTTTGTTTATCAGCCTCAAACAAAACCTGCTTTTCAAGAAATTACTTTTATATCACTATTTCGTCACACATTGACAACTGGAAAACAACTGGCAAACTGTTTCTTACGGTACAATTATATTAACAACTTGGTTAATCAGAAACACAGAACTCCACTTAATTCCTCCGTGTTCATATTTCACATTGATTGCAGAGAGACGAAGTGAACACAGCAACACACTGCTCAATTGTAGATCAAGGTTGCATACAGCCTGTGCTTTTCCTTTTCCTTTTACGATGCAAAAATCCTAGTCTTTTCTTTTTTTTTTGGACTCGGACATCATCTTCCTCATCCGTTTCGCCAGCCAACGTTTGATTTGTTCAATTTACTTTACTAATGTTGCTTCAAATGACACATAATATGTTCCAGGGACCCCCAGAAGCAAAGATTTGAGTTAAAAATGTTCGCTTTAAAATAATTCATGTATTCAATTCAAGGTAAACATAAATAAATAGTAGATCTACAAGCTCATAGTGCAGCACGAAGTGACGTGCTATATGATCTTATATATTTGCTATTTTTGAATTCCAAAGTATAAAATGACACAGATGCTTTCCCAGTTTTAACTCATTGACTGCCAAGGCACGAGTTTCACGAGTTATTACAGTACTCCCAGGCTGCCCCAGGCTGCCACAGCCCGAGTTTCCCGAGTTGGAAGCCATTTTGAAAAAAATTTCTAAAAATGCCTCAAATGTATTAGGCATGATCGCAATTGCGAAATTGCATGTTTAGCCCCATAACAAACACATCTTTCAAAATGTAAAAAATGGCTGTTTTGTCTGACTTTGAAGGCTTGTATCTCATGAATGCCTGAACGGATTTCCAAGCGGATTTTTTTGTTTGAAAGCTGTTAAAAAGTACTACACATATGGTGCATGATCTAGGCATGGGCGTGCACGATCCGTGCACTAAAAATTGATCCGTGCACTAGAAATTTGGAAGGTGGCAGTGTTTGTTTTGTCTGACTTTGAAGGCTTCTATCTCATGAATGCCTGAACGGATTTCCAAGCGGATTTTTTTGTTTGAAAGCTGTTAAAAAGTACTACACATATGATGCATATATGGTGCATGGGCGTGCACGATCCGTGCACTAAAAATTGATCCGTGCACTAGAAATCTAGGATAGTGGCAGTCTGGTACTTGGGGGCCATCTTGAAATGGCATTCAATGAGTTAACAGTAACATCCTTTTTTGGGGGGTAATTATTTTCTCCTGGACAGACAAACAACATTCCTGACTGTCCAGGTGAATCCTGGATGGGAGGCCATCCTAATAAAAATGTCAGAGTGAAAGTGGTTAACCAAATCACCTAATGGTGAAAAATAGATCTTGAAGGAATTAACCATAGCAACTCGTACCTTGTTATGTTGGACAGCATATTCTGTTAATTGTCGTGTCATGCGCACGCACGCAGATGCACGCACGTACACAGGCGTATTGAAGGCCTGTGACCTGAAGAGATTTTCCAAGATTGCCTTGTGATTCCTTTGTAAACAGCCCTAAATTGCAGATCTGTTATTTCTGCTATTTTGGTTATTGAACTTTATGTCCTTTGTTTGTCTCCAATTTTGGGAAGCAGAGCCATGTGAGCTTTTAGTGTCATAGTGACCCAGGTCCAATCCAAACTCCAGACTGTTTGAAGTTTGAACTAATTATTTGAAAAAGACACCAGTTTAACTGGTCTGGTTTTCTTCAAATAATTATTTGCCAAATGCCTTGTATTTTTCCACAGTATTTTGAACTTGACCAATTAACCACGTCAAGGTGTCCTTATTTTGGGCATGTCATTCATTATAGGCAAGAGGGTTTCAAAACGTTTTTTCTTTTTCTTTTTTTTTTCGCAACAGGTTTGAGTTTATATTTTCACTACTCGCTCAACAAAGTATCTAGCTAAGCTCGCCAAGTCTTATGGGTGGTAAATATGAAGTTACTTATCTACAAGCAGTGTGTTTTACTTTCCTCTAACATTGGTATTTCTTATGACTATGGGGGTGGCAGTGGCTCAGGGGTAGAGTGGCCGTCAATAGAACACGGAGGGTTCCCGAACGGTTCCCAGTTCGATCCCGGGCTCCCCCAGAGTTGGTGTTGAAAGAGTCCTTGAGCATGACACTGAACCCCTAGTTGCTCCCGGTGAGCAGGTTGTTACCTTGCATGGTTTCCCCGCCCTCAGTGTATGAATGGGTGAATGTAATGCACAATCTCTGTAAAGGTCCTTGGATGAAGACGCTATATAAATTCTGTTTTTTTACGTGAAATATTCACATCCCACATTGTGTCTCAGCTGGTGGGCCGTAACCCTTGCCTGGTTAATAAACCAGACCGAACACAACAACACCCCCTGGCGGTAGTGGTGTTGTAGTACGGTCTGGCACCGATCCATTGAGATTCTATTTCCTCAACCAGCTTCAAGGGTTGGCCAATCAGGGTATGCATGTGGTTTGGGGCTCGCGTCACTAGGCTTTAGCCCGCCCCCCAGAAATGAAAGCTCTTCCTGAAAATTGAAATCCCAGACTCTCTTCCCAAAACGAAGTGTGTGATAGAGGCTGGCAACGCTAGGCAACCGTAACCCAAAATTCGGTTGTACTGACACTGTGCTCACTGGGTCACAGATGAAGAACAATGGGGGAAATTGGGTAATTGAGTCCAAGTCGGGTTGTCAATTTGTAGAGAAGCACACTTTCAGATTTTTCAGTCCAGTCCAGTGGCAGTGACTCAACTTCACTTCAGTTGAGCCTTCTTTCAATCTGCTGAAGAATCCTTGGGTCAAATGAACAAGTTCCTGGGTTTCTTCTGAGACGGCAATAAAGCTTGGAGCGTTGATACTGTTGCATTCATGCACTTGCATTTCCGCATTTTGCAACCCGACACAGCTGCTTAGGAAGGAAGTACACAGGGGTTATATTATAATGATCACAATCTGTCAGAGGCTCTGAGCAAATGCCTTCTCAGTCATCAGCTGTGTGTGTGTGTGTGTGTGTGTGTGTGTGTGTGTGTGTGTGTGTGTGTGTGTGTGTGTGTGTGTGTGTGTGTGTGTGTGTGTGTGTGTGTGTGTGTGTGTGTGTGTCCGTGTCCGTGTCCGTGTCCGTGTCTGTGCATGGAAATGTACAACTTAAAGGTAGCAAATGTTAAAATGTCCTGTTAAACATAGGTTGAGAAAATATGCATGAATCCCTCTACCAATCTGGTATCGTATTACAAATTGTTGTTACTAATCGCAGAGTGCAATGGGAATATATCTTTTCATGGATAATCATGGAATCTTGATTAATCCACCTTGTCAGACTGTAGTGTCATGAGTTTAGTAAGTTATTAACCTACATCGGCTGTCAATGTTCATGTGTTGGCAATTCTCCAGCCATTTTTCATGAAACTATCTGCACAGACCAGACTAGCGAATATATTGATTCCCTGACCTGTGCCTTGAACAAATGATGAAACTGCAGTGGTAATATTTTCCCAATGAAGGTAGCAATTTCTGGTAAAAAATAATGGTGAGCTTCCCTTTTGTTTTGTTTTATTTCAACATGTTAGCACAGGTTGTAGCAGCAGTCACTCTGCAAGAACCAGGCCCATCGCCTACAGTGTTGTGCATTGGCTTGTACAGATCCATCTAGAAAAATTATAATATTGTGTAAAAGTTTGTATTCTCTAATATAATTTAAAAAAATAACATATTCTAGATTCATTGTGCATGCAGTGAAATATTCAAAACCTTTTTTTGTTTTAATTTCGATTCAAAAATCCATATCTCAATATATTAGAATAGTACACTCGACCACTCAAAAGAAGGATTCATAATACAGAAATGTCAAACTTCTGAAATGTTATGTTAATTTATGCACTCAGTACTTGGTCTGGAATACTTTTGAACAAATGTCCTCATCAATGGTGTGTAGCATGAAGGTGATCATCAGCCTTGGTACTGCTAGGTGTTATGGAAGCCCATCAGGTTTGCTTTGATAGAGGCCTTAAGCTCATCTGTGTGGTTGAGTCTGGTGTCTCTCATCTTCCTCTTGACAACACAACACAGATTCTCTATGGGGTTCAGGTCAGGCCAGTTGGCTGGTCAGTTAAGCGCAGTAATACCATGGTCAGTACACCAGTTACCAATAGTTTGGGCTCTTTAGGCCGGTGCAAAGTGCTTCTGGCTAAAGGAAAACAGCATCTCCATAAAGTCCCCGGGTGGATGGCTGTGTTGACTCTGATCTTGATTAAATAGAGTGGAGGATAACCAGCATTGCATTGTATTACTGGTGTTGGTTGAACGGAAAAACTAAGATGTTTTACAATGCTCTATCTAAAAAGAACAGTGGTTTCAACCTGTGGTCCTTGAAGGGGTTCCAGGTGGGCCCCAGCTAAATGATGGAGAGTTGGTAACCAAATGGACCCTTAACTCTTGTCCATTTGGTTTCATTTTACACTCGCAAGAGTTAAATGATTGTTAAACATCATTACTGTTTCCAATTTCTTAATTTACAAGAAGTCTACACAATTAGAGAATGTAGAATAATTGTTCTTTTGATCAACATGGCCTGTTATCTCTCCTATGGCACAGCATAAATACAGCATGGAATTGTGGACAAATTATTAAAAGTTTTGGGTCTCAGAGGCTAAATCTCATCAAATGGTGGTCCTCGGATCAAATGCAGAATAAATAATGAACGTTGATATGAAAGAGGTTGAAAAGCACTTCTCTAGAATCTGAATCCAACGGTCACTGCATTACCAGGCTCACGGAGGCCTGTAGCATGAGTAATGAGCGCAGAGATATTAGTTTGCTGTCTCTTTTCATCTTTTTAATGCTCCGGGTAAAACCCAGGCCACAATATTGCCAAATAGAAAATCTTTACGTTTTTCTTTTTTCTTGTTAGATATTTTTGGGGCTTTTTCTGCCTTTATTGATAGGTGTACAGTAGGCTGACAGGAAACGGGGAGATAATGGGGTGGAGGGGGGGGGGGGGGTGATACGCAGCGAAGGTCATCAGGATCGGGACTCGAACCTGCGACGCTGCAAGGGCTGGATTACCAGCCTAGGTGCCTGGACCACTACCCTGTGGCCCAGGCCCTTTACGTTTTTGGAGCGGTGAAAGCGCTCCCAATAGACAGGTATGTCTGTGGCTGGCTGGCTGGCTGGCTGGCTGGGTATGTCTGTAGCCTGGCAATACCTTGAGTGGCCACACAAGTTAAAGGAGGGGCGCACACACACACACACACACACACACACACACACACACACACACACACACACACACACACACACACACACAGATTCACCGCTCCACTTCGAACCGAGGTTTGATTTTTCTTTGACACTTTAAAGATCATGTCATTGATTTTGCTGTTGCTGTTACTGCCCTTGTTCCAGATGATGGAAGCCTCCAGCAATGGTGCTCGTATTAAACTCTACTCTCTGAATAACAGGTCAACACCAAGTCTCAAATAATTCTAGGCAAATTCTAGGCAAATCTCGAAAATGTCTCTGCAAATCACAGGTCCAACTCTGTTTCAAAACCCATGCAATCCCTCCCTCAACCCACCCCCCCATTGCCACATTGCCTCTAACCTCATGCATGTTGGTCAATCTTATACAGGGGTTGACACTAAGATGCACTTGCCCGGCAAGTACAGGTCATGTTGTACTTGCCCAAAGATCATGCCCAGTTGCCCGAAAAGTAAATCGTCCATTATAAAATGATTGGTAAGAATGTAATTAGCGCCCAATTTAACACTTATGTCTTTACTTTCTGGGGCTATGCGATAAAAAATGTCATACCTCAATACCTCCAAATACCAAATAGGTTTATCTACATATGATTGAATATGTCTATCGTTTCACACTTATTATTTTATATTTTGTGTAACAGTGAAAACAGTACATTAGGTAAACAGTGCTCTTATTTTCCAGACCAGAAGACAGAGCGCAATATATCGTGATACAATCATATCGTGATAGGCATTGTATTGTGAGGTTCTTGCCAATACCCATCACTACTGATAATGTGTATCAGCAATCTTTAATGGCAACAAATTATTTATGGAAATACCAAGGATCGCCCAAGAATACTGGGATGCCACTAAGATGACAATGTCATCCCTAGTCGTACATTCGTCTTTGTTTAGCCTATAATATGTAGGAAAATATCCTTTTTAACTTCTCAGTGAGCTTTAGCAACCTTTTTACAATTAGCTATCGGTTAATATTTGTTATTTTAGTTAGATTTTTTTATGACCGCTATGACATAGAAAAAACCTGATCTTGGAGCTACTTCATGCCTGTATTCACATTTAAAACTAATATATTGCCCGTGTGTGTGTGTGTGTGTGTGTGTGTGTGTGTGTGTGTGTGTGTGTGTGTGTGTGTGTGTTGTGCTTATATGTTTACAGTTGTGTGAGTGTTGTGCTGTTTCTCTTGAGAGATGTGGTAACAGAGCACAGGGGTGATGCTGAGTTCATTTGACTCAGTCAACACTCAGGCCTACCGCAACAGGATATGACCTCAGCTTCTGTCCCCAGCAGAGTGGAGCAGCTCTGCTGTATACAGGGGCCATGCATGCCTTCCCACAGACCCTTTATTATTTGTTATGCAAAGGCTGCTCTGTGTGTGTGTGTGTGTGTGTGTGTGTGTGTGTGTGTGTGTGTGTGTGTGTGTGTGTGTGTGTGTGTGTGTGTGTGTGTGTGTGTGTGTGTGTGTGTGTGTGTGTGTGTGTGTGTGTGTGTGTGTGTGTGTGTGTGTGTGTGTGTGTGTGGCAAAATCGAAGAATGTGTTTACATACAGTAAGTCGGCCTTCTGGTGGCGGTATAAATGGCAGATGTGAAAAATGCAGGCACAGGTTTTTCCTTGGCCTCTGGGAAGTGTGCATACAAAGTTTTACACTAATCGTTGGTTATAGGTAAAAGCACAAATTGGCCTCTACACAACATGTATGCAAAAGACTGTAGGCCTATATGCAACAGACATAAAAAACTGTGATACTATGCACCTGGACAGTTTGATGATGTACATAGTAAGCCTTGCTGAGCTATGAAGACCATATGAATCGGCCTGGCCATGAATCTCATAGGGCAGGAGCCTATCTCCTGTTTCTGTAGCGTAAGGCAGCTTGATGTACAAGTACACCCCCTGGACATGACGCTAGTATGTCGCAGGGAGTTACCCCCAATCCAACCCTTGATGCTGAGTTTCAAGCAGGGAGGCACTGGGTCCCATTTTTTAGAATCTTTGGTATGACGCGACCCGGGTTTGAACCCGGATCTCCCAGTCTCAGGGCAGACACTCAAACCACTAGGCCACTGAGCTGGTACATGATATCATTGCAATCCTTGGAAATCACAACATAGGTGTAGACATGACAGTTTGTATTATAATGCTTGTTTCAGGATTTATGATGCAAAATACATTATTTAGTAATGGCGGATATTAAAATACACATCAAGGGGGGTTGAGGGACATTTTTAGGAAGGCTCCATATCAGACATTGTTCAAGGAACCAAACTGTAAAGTCTACCAAATGTCATGGTTTTATGCTTATATAAACCCCAGGCAGGATTCGACCCAACGACCTTCTGCATGAAAGGCATATGCCCTGACCACTACACTAGGCAGCCACAGGCTCTGTTAACTCATACCCTGCCAAAAAATATGTTTCTATGATAAAAACGTCTTTAAAACGTCTTTTTCACTATGGACCTCCCTGCCAGACGTCTTCTGAACGTCTTTTTTTTTTAAATAATAAAAAAAAAAAAAAAAAATTGAAAAAAATTTTTTTTAAAAAATTTTTTTTGGACCTCCAACAGTGTACTAGGCATGATCGTGATCGCGAAATTGCATGTTTAACCCCCATACCAACCCCATCTTTCAAACATGGCAGCCATGTTTGTTTACATTTGAAGAAAACATAAGGGCTCCTTTCTCCTGAATGCCTGAACGGATTTCCAAGCGGATTTTTTTGTTTGAAAGCTGTGAAAAGCATGCACATGCATAGTGCATGATCTGTGCACGAATGTGTGCACCAGCGTGCACACTATTTTTTTAACCCTTTGTTGGCGAACCGGCAATATAAGAGGTCATCCCACTTTAAATATGGCACCGACTGAGTTAACCATGTTTGTTTTAAAAAAAAAAGTTCTATGTAGGCTGAGTGCCTTGATTTTATTGATTTCTTTTTTATATTTTGGAGGCTTGGGGTGAAATCAATCTGAGTAAATGTAATCTGAGTATTTCTGACATTTTCGAGATCATATTTTCTTTTACTCAGAACAGAAAAAAAACGGCCGGTAGAGAAGGGCTCATTTTAAACATGAACGTGATCTGGAGTTAGATCAGACGTGTCAACATTAAAGAGTTTGACATACGCACATGCCATGGGTATCCAGGATGTTAACATCAACTCAACCCGACGTGGGGTTTGAACTCACAACCATCCGTATATCAGGCACAGGCACTGACCACTACACTACGGCAGTCACACATAATGGACCTGTCATTTAAAAAAATAAAATAAAAAAAGTTTCATGTAATGTACTTGACGCCTTCTTTCAAAATGATATAGCGCCCCCCTTTGGCCAATTGGGGTAAGATTGGTTTCAGTGATATTTGGACTAACCCTCTACAGTAGTTCATCATGAAAATTTTACTTTGCATGTATGTTTTAGAGGCAGAAGAATATTTTGCAATATTGATTGAATTATTTAAAAAGCATGTTTCATTTTCCTTTAAATCCGATCTGACAGATCTTTAGATATTGGTCCAAAGTTAATGTAAAAAAAGTTCCATGCACATGATGCGAAGATTCCGGAATAAAACCGGGTTTAAGCGTTTTACAAACTGCTCAAATGGCGGAAAATCAAAGGGCGGAGCTTACTTAACAAAGACAGATGTCTTCTGCTTGAGTCAAGGCACGCGTGTAAGCAAGTTGCATGTCTTCAAACGAAACGAGGCATGACTTATGCCCCTTTAAAGTTTGAGTTTTCAAACGCTTCGTATAGCGCCCCCCCTTTGGCCAATTGGAGTAAGATTGCTTTCAGTGATATTTGGACTAACCCTCTACATATTTGCCAAATGCCATGAACGTGTCACTTTGCATGTATGATTTAGAGGCAGAAGAATAATTTGCATGAAACTGCAATATACAGTGAATTATTAAAAAATAATGTTTCACTTTAAAAAAAATCCGCCGAGACAGATCTGACCGTATTGGTCCAAAGTTCATGTAAAAAAAGTTTCGCGCACGTGATGCGAAAATCCCAGGAGGAGATAGATTTTGACTGTTTTTCATATAATTCAAAATTGTGGGAGAAGTAAAGGTCAGAGGTCAAAAGTCAGAGCGTAAAAGTTGTTAGGCATGAGGAGACGCATAAGTGTATACAGGTTTCATGGCTGGATCTGAAACAGAGCATGAGCTTTATCTGTTCAAAGTTGGCATTTTTCAAAGGCTTCCTACAGCGCCACCCTTTGGCCGATTGTTGCGAGCTTCGCGTTTTAGCCGTTTGGCATAGTCCTCTGCCATACTGCCGAGTTTCGTAAAAAGCGACTGCACGGTCTAGCCGCTAGAGAAAAAGTGGCGGAATATGAAGTCCAATATCAATGAGTGGCCATTTGCCACTTCATGGCCTTGGCCACTAACTAGATGTTTGACCCATAAAAATGTGTCAGCGACCCACAAATGGGCACCGAGGCAGGGCAGGAATTTCATGGAGGCCATGAAGGCCATTGCTGCCGTTGCCCCTCAGTTTGGCCTTGTGCAGTGCACCTCAAACCAATGGCATGACCTGAGGCCACAGTGGCCTTAATGCCCCAGCTGACTGTACCGCTTTTTCCTCTGTCTCTTTCTGGTCAATATGTAGTCAGTAGACAGTATCTCTTTCTTGTCATGTAGACGCCAGTGTTTTTTTGTTGAGATTCTGAATTCTCAACTCCCCCGAGTCCTCATCTTTAAACCAATCCAGTGACTTTGATTGGTGCAGGGCTGAGCATGGATCAGATTGTAAACACCATAATTGATCTATTTCACTGCAGATTATCATCCCTAATCCTTAAATTCAACACATTCTTTCAATGGACTGAAATCTAGTTTTATTTGATGGCCTTCCTGCCCTGGCATTTGGCATCTGTGCCCTCAAAAAATGGACAACACCAAAGGCCAAGTGGCCTTGCCCCTAAAATAACGAGATTCCAGTCCTGGCACCGACCCAGTGTTTGGGAAACAGTGTGTCACATGTCCTAAACAACGATCTGCTTGTCGTCCTACCAAGTACACACCGTGCTACCGCAGGGTATTAGCTAGATTATCTGCATCTGTCTCCTGGCTCCCATCTAAAGGTCAGCTCAACACAGTGCTGATGGCTCACTGACTGACTGATGTCTTGCACTTGCAGTGGTGGAAAAAGTACTCAAATGCTTTACTATATTGGGACATTTCACTTTCAAACTGTTCAGGGTGTTCATAAAAGCCTGATCAGACGATAAAATGACCAAAAGTTCTTTTGAAAGTGGAATATCCCTCTAAAGGGGAGAACCACCCACCCATTTTCAACATTGAACTATGTAATTAATATACCTTTGAGTTGTTATGTGGAAATAAGAAAAAAAAAGTCCCCCCGTTTCTGTGTTGCCTAGAACTGGGGGATTTTGGGGACTTTTTTTCTTATTTCCAGATAACAACTCAAAGTTATATTAATGACATAGTTCAATATTGAAAATGGGTGGTTCTCCCCTTTAAGTAAAAGTATCAATACTGTAATGTAGAAACACTCACAAAAAGTACTTATTATGCAGAATGTCCCATTTCAATTTTCAATTGTACAAACATCTTTAGCATTGTGAGTGAGCTTAGATTCTCTATTTTCAAATGGACAAAATCTATTTAGGGCCGAAGTGGTTAATGTATGTTTTCGTAATAATAATCAAACATTTAATGCAGGGGTTCTCAAACTTTTTGATCTCACAACCCCCCCTGTGCACATTTTGTTCCCCTTGTTTTTCTCAATTGTTATGAGTCTGTGACACAACTGTTGGTAGCTTGTCTGGTTGTCTGTCTCTGTGAGAATGATCTCCCCTCTTGCTTGTTAATGTTCGTTCACGATCCGCCATTTGACTCCGCAAGCCACAGGGCTGGATAGATGGAACCAAATGGACGCATGAACTCCATGTATCCTCGCGAGTAACAAAAACACCCACAATGGCTGTTTTAAGCCGCCTTTGCACATTAAACATAATTCCTCTGCACAAGTCTTGTGTTTCTCTGTTTTTCCTCCTTCGGTGTTGGAGGTGGAGTGTGTAGTCAAGTTACTTGTCTCCTAATGGTCGCTTAATTCTATGGTTGGTGGCGACGGCCGTACTTATTTTACAGTTTCTTGATAAAACTTGGGTCCCGACCCCAAGTTGGGTCGGGACCAAGGGGCAAGTTCTGCCGATTTAAAATGACTCCAATACGGAAGTAAAACTTCCTATGATTGGCCGCTAGTTGCGCTGTTTTCCCCCTCGGCCGATAGCAAAAAGAATTGTTCACCATTGGATCCCATTCATTTTCCCCTTTCGTGTTCTAACCTTAATTAACATTTTCATGAATACTTTATGGTTCCTATCGCTAGTTATCGCTAGCCTTTCAATCACCATCATATGCGTTTTGTCGAAATTTGGTCCAATGTATTTTAAAATAAATTATAAAGTTGCAGGGTGGGGGCGGGGCCGACTTCTGATGAAACTGATCTGCGGCCAGCCTGCATGCACTGATGCACAATTCGGTTACCCAGAGCAGAGCAGATCTAACAACTCGTCGTAATGCGACGCACTGTTAGCTAGATCGGTTTATTTTGTACAACGGCGTGTAAACATTTTTACAAAATAAATCTATTATACAAACCCAGGTTACAATGTACATTTAGCAGACGCTTAATCCAGAGCTATTAAAATTCGCCTACAATGTATTTACTCTTATAGGCATATCAGCCACAAATACACGACTTGGTATTTATTTATTATGAAGGCTACCTACTGCCCGATTGTGTAACAAGCCTATATATAATGCCACCAAAACAATGCGTCTTTATTTGTTTTTTCTCGTCTTGATTTGTGCAAGTATGGCATGCCATTAAGCTAATAGCCCTACATAAACATATCGACACCAGACAACATATTAGTGGCCACTTACAGCCAAAATAGCCTATGTTCTAAGCCAAGGGAAGCCTATATTATTTTATAAACTCCTCTTTAACATTGGCATATAGCATTCTTGATAATTTGTCAATCATATGCCTACCACAGACTTACTTTATAGGCCTACTTCAGACCATTTATCAAATATTTCATGTAACATTTTGGAAACTGAAAACAGCACTTTTTATATGAAGTTGCGTGTCCTGCTATCCTGTATAATTCTTGCCATACCTCATATACCTGTTGTTGGAGCCAGGATGGGAGATCTCGGTCGGGAGCTCTTTTGGAATTTGAAGTTGGTCATAGCAGACTTCGGCGACGTGATGTTATGGCAATTATCTGGCTTTTTGTAGGTTTAGAACGGCTATTAGGTAATAATGTATTTCTCCCAAGTAACCACTCGTATATAAAGTGGTATAGCCTATAATATAATATAAAACTAAAAAGAAACACTCAACATTTAGCCTCACCAAATGGTATTAATTAAAACATTTGAAAATAACACTGAGGCTACAGTATAATTGTCAATAGAACAGTCTGCAGCACGTCAAACTAAGTTAGCACTTACATTCACTCACACATACAAATGTCACACAAATTTGCATAGGAACGCACACAAATAGACATAGGTTGATCTCACATTTTATTTCCAAAATATAAACCAGAATGAAATTGACTGAATCAAAGAGGAGGAATATGCTGAATGATGTAGGCCTGCTACTGTAAAAAAAAAAAAAAACTCAAACAAATGACATGAATCAAGCGCATTTACGATCGCTGATTGAAATAACCTCTTTAGCCTCCCGGAATAATTAACCCACGATACTGCATGTCAGCTCAATAATTAGTTCATGAATCCATTCGTGAATCCAGCTTCTCTTCTACTGTAGGCTGGCTACTTAGCATGTCACAATCACAGACTGTAGTCACAATGGACAATTCATATGCATATTGCATCCATTCCTACATTAATCGCATTGTTAACATAGGTGTCAAATTGTTGTCAGCTTTTGTTAAGAGGTGTGACTGAGAACTATGAATGCACTATGAACTATGAATGCAACCTCAGTCCTATAAACATCACAAATCCCTGTTAATAAATATGAATAAACACATGCATATTTCTCTGGACGAATGCCTCTTTGCTTTGTGAAAAGTCTAGTGGACAATTAGCCCCATATAACCTCGAGACACAACAGTATGCAGCGACGGGTGAGGTTCTATATGGGGCTAGTGGACAACTGGATTATTATAAGACCCAGCGGAACTACACGGGCACTTTCAAAAGTGGAGTCCTCAACTAGGCTTCCATGCGGGGTACAGAGTCCTAGACGGCCGGTCAGGTTAGCGGTAGCCTCGGGAACCCAGGCTTGGTTAGCGGCGGCTGCAGCGGCTACTCCAGAGTCCAAACGTTTCGGTGCTCAAATCTCCGTGGCAAAATTAAAAAGTTATTCGGACATTTACTGTCACTGCGGTCCGTCTGTGTCATAGACTGTAGAAAAATAGGATGTGTGTTGTTGTTGTTGTTGTTGCGTTGTTGTTGGCTTGTTGTGGGCGATCCACGTTTTCTTCTTCGTCTGCTGTATTTTCGGCAGAGCTCAACACATTCTCCCAAGTATCCTTGCGTTGCACGTGACCGTTGTCAGCCAATAGCATCTCTGGTAGCATTACAATTCTATTTATTTCTATGATGGCGACACCCATTTCAAGGCGTGGAAAAGGGCCGTTTGCGCTGCATAGAAACCAATGGCGTCATTTCGTCCATATTTTTCTACAGTCTATGGTCGGGACCCATAGTTTGAGAATCGCTGCTTTAATGTAACTAGCAAGTACTAACTAAAGTTTTCAAATAATTGTAGTGGAGTAAAAGTACAATATTTTCCTCTGAGATGTAGTGGAGTAGAAGTAAAAGTACTGAAAATTAGAAAAACTTGAGTAAAGTACAAATAACTTGTACAGTACTTAGGTAAATGTACTTAGTTACTTTCCTCCACTGTGCACTTGGCTCTGCAATGAAACAAAAGGACACGTGGCTCTTTTATTAAGCATTTACACTAGATGCACAAAAGGTTAAACACGTGATGTGGCTCAGGAGGTAGAGCAGTGTTGGCCAATGATCCGTGGGGTCGGCGGTTCAAATCCCAGATCCCCCTCGCCAGTTGCCACCATTGGTGTGTGAATGTGGGAAGTGAGGACGCTGGCGCTAACTGCTCGAATGTTACATGTTTTGTTAATTGTTTAATCAGCGTGTGTGTGTGGTGGGAGGTTCCCCTTTGGTGGTCATACAAACCATTTCAGTCGTGAGATTTTATTTTTTTCTTTAATCCATGAATGAACCTTTTTTGAACTGCTGTTCCTTTTCCTTTGTGTCCCCCCAGCCCTGAAGCATAGAGAAGACACAGCACAGCAACACAGCAGAGCAGAGCAGAGCAGACCCCGCCCACCCAGGTTTAAAGCAGTGTCCAGCCCCCCACACAGCACTCTGCTGACCCGGTCTCTCGGCCAGGCTCCAGCAGCCTCACGCCACTGGGACTGGAGAGAAGACCCACAGGTTCCGCCCGCTGGAACTCCCAGCTGTGCCCGGCGATGCCTCAGGTACCACACGCCATATTATGATCTAAAAAGCATTCTCACCGTGTTTGTGGACCGACTAACAAAAGCCTGAGTAGACGTTAAAATATTATTTTAACTTGCACACCAGACAGTTTTGAAGATGCTTGATTCAATATGTAGATTCATGTCAAACCATGTCACATATTGGGACATGGTTTGAAAATAATTTCCAGTCTTCGGATTTCTTTTTGGCTTTAACCCCTGCATTTAATTTACGGACAGCAACACAATGGGCTCGGCTGGATTAAATACAGTAGATTGCATTATGCACATACCTGGGCTCTAGTTTGAAGTTCAATGAGCCTATGTATGGGAGGGGGGGCCTTCTCTGATCAAATGAATCAGATATCTAAATATTGGTGATCCCTAGCTGTGGCTTGTTCCTTCATCCAATTAAAATGTTCAATTCAAAGGAGCTTTATTGGCACGAGAAATCATATGTTTACATTGCCATAGCATGTGTCAGAAATAAAATAAAAACAATCCATTTATTCCTTCATCGACCCAATCCACGCGAAGCGAGTGTCAAATGTTTCATTGCAAATGCACGATTTTTAGTTGGTTCTTACGAGATTGCTTTTGTGTGTGTGTGTGTGTGCTGTGTTTCAGCCCAGCATCAGCGGGATGGAGCCTACTTTCGGGGATGCCTTTCAGAACTACACGTTTGCTGACCAGGCCCTGACCAGCACTGATCTGCTGGCCAGTAGCTCTGACCCAGACTTCATGTATGAACTGGTGAGTGGTCGGTCACGCACACACGCACAGAGTATTACCCTAGATAAGAACACTGTGGATTCTGTGTTAACAATTACCAATGGAGGAAAAGTGATGGATGAAACAGTGACTGTTTGTAGGCATTGCTTGGCACGACGTGGGTATTTATTACTTTAAAATAACGAATGACTGGATGCTTTCCTTTTGAAAGAAAATCTTTTGATTTGGTCAGACATTGCATTATAGTTGTAAAGTGCTCGAGACCCAAAAGAGAAATTTGATGTCTCCCCGGGACCCAAACTAGTTAACCCATTTAGGCCTAGAATTATTGAATGCTTTAACCAGTGAAAAATAGCAGATATACAAGCTCACAGCGCGGCACCGAGTGCCGCGCTGCGAGCTTGTAGATCTGCTATTTTTGAAAAAGTTGTGAAAATGTGTGCAAATCTTTGAATATATGTATTTTCAAAGCAAACGTTTGTAACTCAAATTTTGCTTCTGGGTGGTCCCTAGAACTAGATATTTTGAGATGGGGGTCCGTGGCCAAATAAATATCATTCTGGGGGTCCTTCACATGAAAAGGTTTGAGAACCACTGACATAGTAGTCTCTCAAGAACAGACTAACTGAGCTCCAGTTAAATGAAAAGGACCTTTTCTTTGACGATGGCTGGCCAGATAGTTGACATACAAATATCGTTTTTTCAAAAGATCTTAGAAGGATTCAAAAGACACTTATGTAATCGGATCAAAAATCAAATTTTCAAGATTTTTCAAAAATAGCAGATCTACAAGCTTGCAGCGCGGCACTCGGTGCCGCGCTGTGAGCTTGTATATCTGCTATTTTTCAATAGTTAAAGCATAAAGTATTGCGTCATAATGTGTTCAGGCCTAAATGGGTTAAAATAGCAGATCTACAATTCATTCAAACCTTTATTTATTCTCGAAAAACATTGAGGTTGCCCTCATTTGCAGTGTTATCGAGATACATCAATATATACATCAATATTCACCAAAAAAAAAACAGTATGTGCAATCAATATTCACAAAACAAGTTTAGAAACAGTTGCAGACACTTGTGGGTAGATCTACTATCAAAGATTTAAAATGACCGTAAGTTATGGGAGAACATATCTTGAAATTATTTTGCATCTCATTCCAAGTGGTTGGAGCATTAAAGCAAAAGGCTGTTTTCCCTAATTGAGTGTTTGTTTTGGTGACCTTTAGTGTGAGCCAGTCACTAGAACCTGTCCTATATGTCACAGCAGCGATTTTAAGATACAATGGTAAAGTCCCATCAATTACCTTAAAAACCAGTAACACTCCCTAATCGGGAGATAAGCGACCGTAGGTCACTGATCTCCACAAATAGGGCAAAAATGTGTTTTGCCAAATTCTTCCTGATCCATGTTGATGACATGAGTGTAGACATACTGTGTAGTGATTTTCGTGATTTTAGGGCAAAATCTGTAGGAGCAGTGTCCAAAAATGTGTTTTTAAAAATCGGCCTGGAGGTGGCGCTATATAGGAGAGATTCATGTTGATGGGATGAGTGTAGACATACTGTGTACCGATTTGCGTGATTTTAGGGCAAAAATTGTAGGAGCAGTGTCCAAAAATGTGTTTTGCAAGAATCGGCCTCATGGTGGCGCTAGAAGAGGGCCATGTGAGAAATGAGGGGTGGGGTCTCCGCGCCGGCAAGGCGGACGAATAGGTACCGGCCCCGGCTGTCCCGGTCGCTCCTAGCCGGAGTTACGGCATTTTATGTGAGCTGCAGTGTAGGGGGTCCTCCACTGGGGGCGCCACCACTTTTGCATCCGTTCTGGAGCACCAGGAGTGGGTGGTCCCCGGGAATTCCCCGTGAGCTGCCCCGTGGGGGTGGTCATTTGGTCAGTTTAGCACATTTGGTCATTTTTTACATCTGGGGGTCCCCCAGGGACCTGGGGGTCCCTGGAGCTCCGGGGGTCCTTGGAGGTTGTAGTTTGGCAGAAATAAACAGGTACCAATGTTTGTTTCGCCTGTCGGCCAAAGAAGGCCAACCCACTCTATCATACAGGATGCAGTGATGAGTCCTATAATGTTCAACAGATATAAAACGCAGTGCAGAGTGAGGGCTTGAGGACAGAAGGAGCAGCTTTTCCATAGATGACATCTCCACAGTCCAACACAGAAAGAAAAACTGCTTCAATGACCCTTTTCCTACAGGCCAACGGAAAACTGGCTCTATTGCTGTAAACAAATCCTATCTTTTGCCTAATTTTACCGGCAGGATTATCAATATGGTATTTAAATGTAAATTTGTCATCAAGCCATATTCCGAGGTACTTGTATTCAGTAACCCTGTCTATAATGCATCCATTTGAGGTAGTAATGCGTAACATATTTAAATCCATTTCCCTGGCCCTAGAGAATAGCATGAATTTTGTTTTACCTGCATTTAGAACAAGCTTCAGCTCTCTGAGCGAATCCTGAAGTACATTAAAGGAAAGTTGCAGGTTCTCAGTTGCGAGCTGGGCAGAATCAGCACTACAAGCTCACAGCATGTCGCGATGTGACACATTGTGAGCTTGTAGATCAGCTATTTTCACTACTTCTTACAATTATTTTATTTATGAAATTCCTTTGAATTCTTTACATATATTTAAACGAAAGAAAGAAAGAAAGAAAGAAAAAATTATATTTACCCGCGACCCATAAAAATGTGTCTGTTACCCACAAATGGGTCCCCACCCAGTGTTTGTTTGGGAAATGGTATATTAGAATTTACTGCCGAGCATTTTCCAAATCATAACAAGGTTTGTTTGATTTGAGGGAGAGGATTCCATTGATTTCAGTATGGTATGCAGATCAGCTTGCAGAGACTTGAAACCTGCTTGGGATAGGCAGTCCCACACAATGAACTTTATTCCCCCTTATGTCAAAGTTACTTCATTGTTGGCTTTTAGATCTAAAAGCACAAGAAAAAGACAAAAGACTCATGAACGAAATCCAAACATGCATGACTTCTTAACCGTGTAGTGATATTTAACCACCATTGACGCAATTATTCAGGTATGTTTGGTAACATTTTAATGACTGGAGAAAACGTAATCAAATGCAAACTCAAACACAGGGCCATCATCAGGAAAACGATCTGTTTAAGTACAATATACTGTAGCCAAAGTGAATGACATGTTTTGACACCCATTTGGTCCTTTAACTCAGGGGTTCCCAAACTTTTTTGTCTCAGGGCACCCCATAAATATATTTTTTAATCCGAGGCACCCCTACATTTATAATTTTCACTCCGAGCACCTTATATTTATAGCATATCGTCATTGTCGGGTGGAAACCTTGTATGTCCAAAACCGTTCGTTTTGTATTTATCATCTATAAAATGTACTAAACTAGTGAAAACAGCAGATCTTGTGTGCTTGTAGATCGGCTGTTTTCACTAGTTTTGTGCGACAGTCTTGTATGGTGAAGCAGGGCTTTGCTTTACTAAAAAAACGTACACATTTGAAACTTTCTGCCCGACAGTGACGATATTTTAGTGATTATGTTGTGAGGAAAACTTTGGGATAATAGCCATTTTAAGTCATTGAATGCCCTTTTCAAGATGGCCGCCAAGTACCAGGATGCCACGTTCCTAAATTTCTAGTGCACGGATCAATTTTTAGTGCACGGATCATGCACCATATATGCACCATATGTGTAGTACTTTTTAATAACAAGAACTGACTGAAATTAACTTTGTACTACAGGTTTAAAATGTAAAAAATATTTTTTCAAGTGTCCAAATAAATTCCAAATATTATCAAATTATCTCGCGGCACCCCTGGACTGCTGTCAAGGCACCCCAGGGTGCCCCGTCACCCACTTTGAAAACCCCTGCTTTAACTTATAGAGTATGACACACTCTGAAATGCTGCTTTAACTTATAGAGTATGACACACTCTGAAATGCTGCTTTAACTTATAGAGTATGACACACTCTGAAATGCTGCTTTAACTTATAGAGTATGACACACTCTGAAATGCTGCTTTAACTTATAGAGTATGACACACTCTGAAATGCTGCTTTAACTTATAGAGTATGACACACTCTGAAATGCTGCTTTAACTTATAGAGTATGACACACTCTGAAATGCTGCTTTAACTTATAGAGTATGACACACTCTGAAATGCTGCTTTAACTTATAGAGTATGACACACTCTGAAATGCTGCTTTAACTTATAGAGTATGACACACTCTGAAATGCTGCTTTAACTTATAGAGTATGACACACTCTGAAATGCTGCTTTAACTTATAGAGTATGACACACTCTGAAATGCTGCTTTAACTTATAGAGTATGACACACTCTGAAATGCACACCATCTAGACCAGAAAGAACTTCATCACACTTAAGGCCTATCCATAGTATCTCCGAAATGTTCGGTGAGTTGGACTTTCCGACGTGCACATTTCCAAACTCTAATTCGGTCTAATGCTTTTCCGAAGTCGGGGCGTAATTTTATGGTCGAAAAGGACTTCGGTTTCGGTCAAAGTATGGACAGGGCTTTTATACATCAGCTAGAACAATCCTAAATCAAATGCATGCATGCATCAGAATAACTTTTGATTCCAACCCGTGGACGTCCAAAGCCCGAGTTATACTTAGTTAACCCATTCAATAATTGGTTGGCCATTCAAAAATGGCAGATATACAAGCTCTCTCCCACATTTCTTAACAGCCCCACCTGTCTTTGTGTGTGTGTCTCTCCCCCCCCTGCAGGACAGGGACATGTCCCATCGGCAGAGCCCCCACGGGGACAGCATGGTGGGCATGATGGATGTGGGCAAAGACGCGGACGGCTGGGAGGGCGTGATGGGCCTGGGAGACTGTGAGACAGCCTACGGCGGCACTGCCTTTGAACAGTGGGATTCCTACTGGGAGGACCTCACCAGGTACCACACTGCTTTTCCGTGCACTACTTTCTGCTAGTTTCAGGCAGCGTTCAGACATTTCCACGAGATAACACCAAAATGATGACAACGGCATTTTCGGGGGTTGGAAAACGTGAAAAGGAAAACCTCTTCCCAGAGTGAAAATCTTTCAAACGATCCTCCTTCCATCTAAACGGGCGAGTTTACAGGGAATCCGCAAAATGTGTGATGTCATGGCTGTCGACGCTGCAAAGCCGACAGCAGTGGAGCCTGTAGGCTGCCATGGTGATTATGTAAACAGTGATAGGAAGGAGAGCGGACATGATGTCACACACTGGCCTTGTCACCGCCACCTAGTGACAAGGCATGCACACTACATCGTTTTAGTCATTGTTGCGTCTCCGTCTGAACGCTGGATTAAATGAGAGATACGCTACGACATTTTGCTGCTTTCTCTAGAGACGTGGCCTTAGTGTGTACGTTTTCTGGGGACGCCCAAACCTAACAACACGCCGCCCATCATCAATTTGATTAGCTGCAGCGAGCTACATTGCAGTAGTTTTTAACCTGCACCAGAAAACACATGACGAAATCAGCCCTAGGATTCCATGGACCTTATAAGCCCTACTATATTCTCGTCCGATGATAACCTTTGTTGTGGCATCATATGTACACTAATTAAGATGATAACCTTTGTTGTGGCAATGCCACAGTGGCATCATATGTACACTAATTACGCAATCAGTTTCTTAAATCCCCTGAGTTCCCATCTTAAAACCAATCCAGTGACCTTGATTGGTGCAGGGCTGTGCATGGATCAGATTGTATTCATTTATTTCACTGCAGATAGTCTACATATTACATTTAAAATCATCCCTATCCCTTAAATTCAATTAATTCTTTCAATGGACTAAAATCTTGTTTTATTTGATGGCTTCCTGCTCTGGCTAGCATTTGGCCTTTTGTGCCCTTAAAAAAATGGACAGCCAGTGATTTTTGTTAGGGATTTCTGTGAGCAGCTCTCCATAGTCCACAGCCTTTCGTCTTTAACCCATGTAGGACGGGAACCCCTTTTTGTAACTATACCTATCAGGACAGGAACCCCCTTTGTGGTTCTTGTTGCTATTTACTAGAGATGTTACCGATCAATCGGCAATGGATCGGATCGGGCCGATCAAAGCGTGATCGGCGATAATCGGTGGTTTAGATCAAAAGGTAAATTCACCGATCCGATCGGATCGGTGCATCCGATCAACCAGCAGTTCAGTATGCCCACTTGAGGCCATTTTGGGGTATTGATTTCCACAGTGCTGAAGGAATAATTAGTTACTGCTATGATAATAAATACATAGTAATGCTGGTAAATAACTATAAGGCAAATATATAAATGAATTCATGAGTGAATGAATGAATTAAAGTTAAAACATTAACATTTAGAAAATAAAAATAATAACTTGATCGGATCGGTGATTGATCGGTATCGGGTGATCAAACTTTTGTGATCGGTGCTCGGTGATCGGTTCCAAAAAACCTGATCGGACCATCCCTACTATTTACAGTATAATAGCAACAGATCGTCACTCATTGTCAGGTAGAACCCTTGTATCTCCGAGTTTTACATTTGCATGCTTTTTCGTAAAGTGAAGCCCTGCTTCATCATACAAGACTGTCGCACAAAACCAGTGAAAATAGCAGATCTTCCGAGGCGGTGTGTGCTTGTACAACGGCTACTTTATTTTCACTATTTTAAATTATATATTTTAATGATAAATACAAAACGAACAGTTGTTTTGGACATACAAGATTTCCACCCGACTGTAATATTTGAACACATATTTGAAGTTCTTCAGAAAACTTTGGTCAGGTTTTAGAAGGCGTTTTTAGAATCGGCCTTATTCCTAAATGGGTTAATAAACTTCTAGGAATTGATGCGTGCATTATGTCTCGGTCTGGTGCTTCCGTCACGTGACAAGTGGTGACAGTGGTTTTTGACAACAAGCATGCACAGCAGACACTCTCAGTGCAGTGCAGTGCACCTGCTGACAATGATGTCTTCTGGGATAAGAACATGTCACCAGATGTGAACGAGGCCGGTAGTGAGCAAGGTGAGGTGAGACGAGAGCTTGCTATTTGCAAATATTTAAATGTGTCCTCCTCTAGGTTGTTTGCTGGTGAACATATCCACTCCTCTCCACTAGGGGTGGGCGATATGGAAAAATACAATATCACAATGTTTTCCCAAGTTGTATCACGATGCACGATCTTATCACGATTCTTTTTCATGTTGGTTGTTAGGGTTATTTTTCAAGTTACTTAACAGTACAACCACCTACAAGGTAACACAAACTAAAAGAAAAAGGAATAACAGACCATTTAGACAAGTGGTCCTCAAAATGGGGTCCAGGGACTCTCTGGGTTCCTTTTGGGAGGTCTAAATTGACCCTTACAAGTATTTAACTCTGACAGTATACAGATTAAACCAAATGGACCCTTACAGGTCCATTTCGTTTCATTTGTATACTGTCAGAGTTAAGGGGAGACCTTGACATTTTAGAGTTTGAGCACTACTGATTTAGACAAAAATGCAGGTTTTAATGGATTCTCCAATGAATCTCTGTATTAACTGATTTCGTGCTGCCGACATGAAAGGGTTAATTGTCCAAAGTGCCGGCAGTTTTCTCCATTCGCGGCCAGTCTCTTATTTTGAAGGCCGGAAGTAGATCGAGCTCACAATTCCCACTTGACGATGTTCAATCAAGATTCACCGTCACTAGTTCCGGTCCCGAACGTAAACAATGATCCAAGATGGATGCCTTCATGCTTGTGCTATTTTAGCGAGAACCCAATGCCATCCTTGGCATCAAAAGTGTTTTTTGGAGAAAATGGACTGTAAAGATGAGAAAGACCGTTGGTTTTACTATGGGATGGGATCACTATTGCATGCACGTGGATGCGCCATGATGATGAATCGGCGACTTCACCCGTGCCAGGGTTATTCACCGGACCGAAGGTAACCAGCGCCAGCTTTACTGTATATACAGTATATTTCGCGAGTCATCCCGCGTTCAGCACTGTGGACACTTTTTAATGTTTCGCAAGACATCGCGCGATCGGCATTAAATGAGTTAAGATTTCAACTGGATTTTTATAAGGCTCCCTCATTGTATCACGATATATATGATATCTCTGAAAACCGTGGAGACATTGTATTGTCTCAACGATAATTATCACCATGGGTGCGTTCGGAAATGCGCACTCAACGCACTGGTGCGCTATGTTGTCGTTCGTTTATTCGGTGCACTTGGTGCGTTGTCGTTCGGAAATCCAGTGCGCGGCGCACCAGTGTGCACTCACCAACCCTACTCAGGAGATGGGGTTTGGCGGATGGGGTTTGGCGGTGTGGTGCGTCAGTGCGGTGTTCTGATTAGCTGGTTTTCATGGACATGTCTCGAGCGCTTCTCAGCTGTGAACAATGGCGTAGGAAATGATAACAAAATGCACCATTTGCTGCTTTATTGCTCCTTTGAGCTTTATTGTTACAGTACACACGCATCAACGTGTAAACTAACAGCAGGTAGGCCAATGTTATGAATTAAATTACCTATCAATATAGGGTGAATAGCAACTTTACGTTAGCAACTGCTGCTTTTCAGAACGTTTTCCGACTGAAAAAGCACACAGCTGTCTCTTAACTGGTCGTTCGTAAATAAGCCACACTGAATGCACCATACAATGTCACGCCCACTGCACTCACTACACTGAGCACACACCAAGCCCCCAGAACCCTGGGGGCGCCCTGAAACCAAATGGACATGGTGGCCGTTTTGAGATACTGCAGTTGGGTCTACTCACATGAACGCGCGTCCAGGCTTCTTTGTATTGACGCGCGTTCATACTGGAAGTGCTCGTTCATGAAGCGTGTCCATGAACACAAATTATGACGAAAAATGCGTCACAGTAGACCCACTACGTCACGGTTTTACTAGCCGGAAGGAGGGGTGAAAACGCCTCATGCGCTGGGTGAGCAACTCAATGCAAGTGGACGGGCGGGGATATCTGATGTCCTCTCTATTCTTATTATAACTCTATGGCACACACCCGGTGCGGATTTCCGAACGCACCCCATATCGCCCACGCCTACTCTCCATTATATGGACTCCCAGTTGTTGAGGAATGAATGGCAACGCTACAAATTGTGTGGAATGTGGGCGTATCATACATAATACACCAAACACACTGAATGATTTGATCGAGGGACCATGAAGTAACATTGTTAGTGAGGAAAAGTCCCAGCCACCAAACTGAACTCTGATTGTCAAAAAGACTCAGGAATTGGGGGGGTTTCTAGTTTTTACTTCCTACTTTTTCCCCCCTTTTTTTAAGATTTGTTTTGGGGCTTTTTTTTATGCCTTTATTGGATAGGACAGTAGACTGACTGGAAATGGGGGGAGGGATGTGGAGTCAGTGACACGCGGCAAAGGTCGTCCGGATCAGGAATCGAACCGGTGACGCCGCCAGGCATCCATGCCTATGTGGTTATGCCTAAGTGGTATGCGCCTGGTCCAGTAGGTCAGCGGGCGCCCTTACTTACTACTTTTAAGTGTTAGAATGCACTGACCCATTGTTTTTGAGCGGTGGTCACAACGCTCCTATACGTGGCCGTGTGTGTGGTTATGCGTGTCTGTAGCCTGCAGTAACCTTTTCTGACCACACATGTTAAGGGAGGGACGCTGTTGTTCAGACTCACATTCACACACACACACACGCACGCACGCGCACGCACACACACACACACACACACACACACACACACACACACACACACACACACACACACACACACACACACACACACACACACACACACAGCCTCCACCGCTCAGTTCACACGAGTGTGATTTTTTTTATGCAGGCCCGATTGCCCTTCTTGAGGGCAGCAGTGATGCTGCATCGTTAAACTATTGGGATCCAGGACAGGGGGTCTTCAACGTTTTTTTTTTTAGGCCAAGGACCCCTTAGCTGAGAGAGAGATGAGGCAAGGACCCCCCACTGTATTTTGTATACAGTTGGGTTGCAGATGTAACGTTTAGTTGTAGATTTAATTTCATTACACATCCACAATTCTTCTTTAATATGTTGGATTCATGCTTATATTCAGACATTTAACCCTCTTAAACCTTAAATACTTAGTAAACTTGACATTTGGCTCTGTACTTGGTCTGTTCTTTTTTCCCCCTACACCAAAACGCTTTTCAGAAAATAAAATAGACAAACTACAAGCTCACACAGCTTGTAGATCTCAGAAAATGGATGCTAGTATAGAATTCAAGTGGTTAATGGGAAAACAAGTTTAGATAACATGGGAAGTTAGTACTGTCAGGATTTCTTCATGCTGTGGTCAAGGCTGTGATGCAGGGACGTGCTGGCCATTGGGAAAAGCGGGACAACTCCCGAGCGGCCGGTTCATTCCCGGCCGGTCCAGGCCGGCCATTAGAAAAAAGAAGAAAAAAAAATGTCGGCCTTCGTTCCATTTTGGGGACTGGGCGGCGAACAAAGTAAATCGTCACTGTCGGGGCAGAAACCTTGTATCTCCAAGTTTCAAATTTATACTTTTTTTTTCGCAACGCAAAGCCCTGCTTCATCATACAAGGCCGTTGCACAAAAGTAGTGAAAACAGCAGATCTACAAGCACACAACGCCTCGCTGTGTGCTTGTAGATCGGCTGTTTTCACTAGTTTAAATCATTTATAAAATGATAAATACAAAACAAACGGTTTTGGACATACAAGGTTTCCACCCGACAACAACGAAATATATCTCATGTAATTGGCCCACTGGCTTGTCACTTGTCATGATCTGAAATGGCAAATCTTTGAGTAGCAGCAGCGCTATAGAGAGATCTCTCTCTCTATAGCGCGCAATGAGGGGCCTCTACAACTCTTTTTCCCGGACTGAATCAGGGGCCCAGCACGTCCCTGCTGTGATGTGCTCTGATTGATCATGGATGGCAAATGTCTTTTGTCTTCAACCAGATGTAACGTGTCTGTTCCTCTTTACCTCCTGCAAGCTCTTCCTCTTTGCTCTGCCGTTGGCTAGTTAGTGTCAGACAGAGTGAAGAGTATTTTTCTTTTTTGGTACACTTTGATATATAGGGTTCCCACGGTCATGAAATTCCTGGAAATATTTTTAAATTCGATTTTTATTTTTTCCAGTACTGGAAAAGTTTGGGAATTTATCAAGGGTGCTGGAAAGTCCTGGAAGAAATAGCTATGCATTGTCTTTGGTTATTGATTTTGTTAATACCTCTGAAGTGACAAATTAAACATGAGCCAAATTGTCAAATAAAGGCAGAAATTGTGAAAATAGCCGATCTACATGCTCACAACGCCTCGCAACGCGAGTCGTTGTGAGCATGTAGATCTGCTATTTTCACAATAGAGCCGTGTTATACAAAATTCCTCAACTCTTAGTGCTCGTCAGGGTGGGGGTCCCGGTCCCCAGTTAAAACATGATTATTTCGGGGGTCACGGCCTGAAAAGGTTGAGAACCACTGGCATACATTACCTGTCTTTGGGCATTGCGCATATGAGTAAGCGACCTGTTATTGAGCTGAATTATTGTTATATAGTCCTGGAAATTGGGTTAAATGTTCTGGAAAAGTTTGGGAAATTAATTGGTAAAAATGTGTGGGAACCCTGTCTGTATATAACACCCGTCTCTCTGTTCCTGACAGATACACGCGACTGACCAGCTGTGACATCTGGGGCACCAAAGAGGTGGACTTCCTGGGACTGGACGACTTCTCCAGTCCCTACCAGGACGAGGAGGTGATCGCCCGGACGCCGACGTTAGCCCAGCTCAACAGCGAGGACTCGCAGCCCGTGTGCGAGACCCTTTACCACCCTACCGACCTGCCCCCGCCCCTCCCCCAGCAGCCCCAGCCTCCCAAGCGACTGCCGTGCTTTGGTCTGGGCGGGCCCGGCGGCCCCGCCAGGCCCTCGCCGCTCCCGCCGCCGTCCACCTCGCTCCCCTCTCGCAGCCCCCTCGCGGACTTCCCCGAGAGCTCCCAGAAGGCCACCTGGCCCGTCCCCTCCAGCACTGACACAATGGCCAAGGCTCAGAGCCAGCCGACGAGCCCCGCCCAGGACCACGCCCAGACTCCACCCAAGACCCGAGTGCTGGGAAGCAAGACGGCGTCCCCTTACTCTCACGGTTCTGACTTTGTGCGCAAGGCCAAGGTGCGCGTGAGCGCCGGCCACCGGGCGCAGAGCGACGCGGCGTCCGCCCGGCAAGGGGCCGAGGGCCCCCCTCGCGGCTCCCCTCTCCCCCTCCTCTCCCAGGAGGACCACCTCCTCGTGGCCTCCACCTCTGGCGGCGCCCTGGTGGTGACTCCCGGCGGCGCCGCGTCCTGCAGCTCGGGGCGCGCGGTCATCTACGAGAGGAGGACGGAGGGGGCTGCGGGGAGAAGGGGGGACGCCGCGTCCGCAAGCCGGTCGGCCGTGCCTCAGCTGGTGGCGGCGGCCGGCCACGGCGCGGCGGAGGGGGCGGCTGCCGCCACCGGCCTGGTGAGCATTCTTGGGGTCAGCCTGCCGGGGGCCAGCGGGGTCCTGGTGGTGGAGGGTAGCAGCGAGAAGAGCAAAGAAGAGGAGCACAACTACTCGCTGTTCCTCACCCGAGCCAGGCAGGCCGGCCGCACCCACAGCCCGCTGGAGGCCGAGGAGGAGGATGAGGAAGAGGAAGAGGATGACGAGGAGGAAGAGGAGGTAACATTTTTAGGTCTACCTACGTTTAGGGATGATACACGATATTATCGTAATAAAAAAACACTCACGATAATCGTATTGTGGAGATTTAATTCATCGTGATATCGTCCTCCGTCATGCACTGGGATCAATTCACCTTTTATTTGCCGAGCTGCATATCCGGTAAAACGGACGTGTAAATAACATACTTTTTTTTCACTCTTTACAGAATGTATTTGCCAAAAAATAGCCGATCTACAAGCTCACAACAGTGTGAGCTTGTAGATCTGCTATAATATCGTAAATCGAGATTTCTTTTGTCACAATAATCATGATATGAAATGTTCATATCGTCCCATCCAGGGCAGGAAATTCACGGCGGCCACGGCCTACATAAAATGTAGGGGGGAAAAAAACATTTCAAAATAGCAGATCTACAAGCTCACAGCTTGTAGATCGGCTATTTTCAAATGGCAGGTATGTGTATATGTACCTATTATTTCCGAAATAAATGTATATAGGGTTGAAGTGATAATTATAATCAAAATCAAAAGAGAGAGAGAGAGAGAGAGAGAGAGAGAGAGAGAGAGAGAGAGTTGAATGGACGCTGCTGCCGTGCTGCGCTCACAGCAGTAAAAGTTACAAAACTACTAAGCGACGATGTTTATCTGTCACAGAGACATGGAGGATGTTTGCAACATGTTCCAACGTTATCAAGCCATACGTCCAACACGCAACAAAATAAAGGAATAATAAGGCTAGAACAGGGAACCAGCTGATGATGTGATGGAAATAATCCCCCCGTGCAGATGTGTGGAGACTGAGAGAGAATGTGAGTGAACGGCTGTGTACACTAGCATTAGACAAAAAAATGAATCCATACAAAAATGTTAAATCCATGTTGGTCTACTGATAGCCTAGCGTGTAGCAACAACAAACACAAACTCAAACGACTAGCCTGCTTGTTTGCGCGCGACGCTCGCGTGTATGCGCGTGCACGTGTGTGTGTGTGTGTGTGTGTGTGTGTGTGTGTGTGTGTGTGTGTGTGTGTGTGTGTGTGTGTGTGTGTGTGTGTGTGTGTGTGTGTGTGTGTGTGTGTGTGTGTGTGTGCGTGTGTGTGTGTGGTACATGCTTATTTACCTATAGGCTACTGGACTGGTGGTTCTGCAACTTCTGCAGGTGTTGTTTAGTAATGTTAGGCTGTGGCTACTGGGTTGTGGGTTCAGTTGGATGAACTGGACATTGTCTACTAGCTGGTGTTGTCTTAAGGTGTCTCCACACCAAACAGCCTACAGGAGACTCCTTCTGACTGTATACAGACTGCAAAGAACTGCAAAGAACTGCAAAAAACTAAGCACTTATTTATTTTTTCAGACTACGCCGACTGTAGTTACTGTATGGCAGTGGTGCCAGGTCTGCTCGTTATAAGCAACGTTGATCCTGTTTTCCTATAATGTTACTAGTTGTGGGTTGCTTTTGTTTGGGCTTGTTTCTGAAGTGTAGTTGCTTATTTGGCCTTGCTTTCAACATTATTTTATAAAATAACTAATGTAATAGAGCTCAGAGGTGAAACTGGTCACGGCTTTTGGGCTAGACCTGGTCGCTTATTTCACTCACAGAATCTGGCAACCGAACCCGGAGGCACTCTGTACGTGACTGTTCTCCGTGCAGAGGAGAAGAAAAAAAACAACAACACGGGCAGCTGCTGCACTATTACTAGCCTACTACTAGCTTTGCTTTGGATCAGATTGGAATAGGAATTGAGAGTGGAGATTGAGAATATGGTATTTAGTAAAAGTATGCGACGGGAAAATGTCTCTGGCTTATTTTGGCTTGGTTTTGCAGCAGTAGCAACTATTCTACAACTCCCTCAATCTTACCGACGGCGAGGGGCGACTCAACAAAACTGAGCATGTCCAGTTTTCCAGTTTTCGGTCGATAACGTTCCCGACCCGCTGCCGAAAATTCGCGGCCGAATCGGTTTGGTTAAAAGTAGCCTTTACTCTACTGTACTGTATGTAGTGTACTACTGTAATGTACTGAGATCAGTTGGTTGAACTAGACATTGGTTATATAACCAGGACAGGTGTTCTGTGTTGTCTTGTGCTGTATTCCTAAAATAGTTTTTTTCATCAAAAGGATGAGAGGAAATGTTGTGTGAAATAATTATGATTACATTACATGGCAATCTTTGTCCAATAAAGGGGTAAATAAAGGGGTAAAATAATTGTCATGATGACTAAAACTAGTCTAAAATGTCAAAAAAGAAAAATTTGTACTTAATCTTTAAGCAAAATTAATTATGACCGTCGAGGCGTGGACTTAAAATCACTGTTTTAATTGATGGCCTTCCTGCCCTGGCCTTTGTGCCCTCAAAAATTTGACAACACTAAAGGCCAAGTGGCCTTGCCCCTAAAATGACGAAATTCTAGGCCTGGTCCCATCCCTACCTACGTTGTTGTTTTCTAGATTGGTATTCCTATGCATGTGTTGTATTGTTGTTGATTTATTATCTTGCTTATTGTATTGATGCTTATTGTAAATCACTCTGGATTAAGAGCCTCTGCTAAATGCCTAAACTGTAAACTGTAGGATCAAGGTAAATATGGGGTAAAGACATCCATGCCCCTTTCGCTATCTCGCAATTCCAACCGGCAGATTCGTCGCACCATGGGTGCCAAACCGCAGCCGGAATTTCGGTGGAAGAGGCTGCTCCACAGGAGCAGCCTCCCAGCAGCTCAAGTTCACTATTTATGAAAAAGTGAGACCTTCATAACATACTCAGCTCAGGAAAATAAAAGGCATGTCACACATTTTTTTCTGCTGTGTGGATTTTCGATGTGTGCATGTGCACTGAGTCATTTTATAGCAGTATCTAAAGAGCAAAAAGTATAAACGTGCCTAAACGTATCCCGAGACTATCCACCGTTTCCTGTCTGGGAACCAAATCTCGTGATACTTCGGAGACAGAAACGATTATTATTTACTGTTATTATTATTATTTCATTATGTACTGTGCACATCGAAAAGCAAGTGATTGTAAAAATACCTTTGATATGTCTTCTTTTATATTCCTGAACAGATTATATGACAAAGGTCTCAGTCGTTCATAAATATTTCTTGTTCCGGCTCCATTCACTGACGCGACCGCGGTTTTCCCAACGACCCTGAGCACAACGGTGGAGGCGAGGGAGTGTGGGAAGCCTATTGGCCATCGGCCCCCACCGTTGCGCTCAGGGTCATTGGGAAAACTGCGGTCGCTTCACTGACATATTTTATTTTATCTCACTTCCGGTGCGAGTTCTGGCACCCATGGTAAGCTTCATAGCCAGACATGGCGCATGCCCGGTGGGCGAGTTTAGAAACTCTAGGCTTGCTAAGGGAAAACCACACCCTGCACTCATTTTTGAAGCTTGTGATTGGCTGAACCGGAGGTAGGGAGCGCTCCATTGTAGTCACTTGGACCGCGGCAGAGGTGCACCAAAACCTAAACCTATCCTTAACTCTAACCCTAACCCTAACCCCAACTCTAACCCTAACTCTAACCCTAACCCTAAGCTTAACCTCAGTCAAACTAACGCTGGTGAATGCTAACCTGGTGAAATGCTAACCTGCCGACGCTGGTGAGTAGCTAACCTGCCGACGCTGTTGAAAACGAGCGCTCCTTCCCTTAGCAAGCATAGAGTTTCTAAACTCGCGCCCGGTGGTCACGTGATTCCATTCCTTCCTTATCTTCCTTGTGTAGGATGAGGAAGACGGGGAGGAGGAGGAGGAGGAGGAGGAGGAGGAGGCGGACGCAGAAGATCTGGAGCTGGACGACGAAGACCACGACGAGGGCTTCGGCAGCGAACACGAGCTGTCAGAGAACGAGGAGAAGGAGGACGAGGAGGATGAGGAGGATTACGAAGCCGACAAGGACGACGACATGAGCGACACCTTCTCGGAGCAAGGTGATGTTTCAGGTTTCTTTATTAGGCTGAACCAGGGGTCTTCAACGTTTTCAGGCCAAGGACCCCTTAACACAAAGGCCGCCAAGGTTTCTAACATTTCTAGCTGTTGCTGGTGCCGCCGTTCACTTACGCTTTAATTTTTAAGAGTGGAAGAGTGTCCACTGATGATTTAGGAAGAAGATCCGTTTGTTTACAAATGCTCGCGAAACTAAAATCCAAACCGGGGCCGACCATCGCGGTATAGTGTTGCCGTGAAAACAAGCAGATCTCTGCTTCCCTCGCGTTCTTTGCACCTTATTCAGAGATAAATCCATTTTTATGTTTCAGCATAGAATAGAAGTCAATGCAGCATAGACGCTCCATTTTGCTTCTGTGCTTGTCACGTTATGACGTATGCACCAGGGTCTCTCACAGGGCACGCACCATGCATGCAGCTGCACGTAACAAAGTTAACCCTTTGTCTCGTCTCTGGACGAGACAACTGAGTTTTGGCACACCGACCTCCAGTGGCCTTGTCTCGTTACTGAACGAGTTTGGCGCACGTTGTGTTAAGAGAGAGAGATGAAGCAACCTGTTCATAGATTCCATATAGTTTCGTTTGACAGCACAATCCCCAGTGTATTTTGGATTCAAGTCAAATTGTGTCATCAGATATTTCACCACTTGAACCGTCAATAGTTAATAAACTTGACCTTTCGCTCTGTACTTAGTCTGCTCTTTTTCCCCTTCTACACCAAAGCTCTTTGCCAAAAATAGCCGATCTACAAGCTTGTACAAACGTAGATCTGCTCAGTTCTCAGAATATGGACGCTAGGGTTCAAGTGGTTACTATAAAAAAGGAGAAAGAAAGTTTCTATCACTCAATGATTTGAAGGACCCCCTGATGAAGACCCCTGGACTAAACCCCTTGAGATGTGCCATCTCGTTTTGAAAGTTGAAAGTTTGTTTATTTGACAGGGACAGTACTCATTGATGGACATGTCAGTTCTCACTTCAATGTAAATGAGCCAGAGTTAGCCACAGGCTAATTTTCATCTGTAGTCCCTGGACCTTAGTGGTGATCAACCCCCCAATCCAACCCTTGATGCTGAGTGCCAAGCAGGGAGGCATTGGGTCCCATTTTTATAGTCTTTGGTATGACCCGGCCGGGGAATTGAACCCCCGACCTCCCAGTCTCAGGGCGGACACTCTAACCACAAGGCCACTGAGCTGAGAGGGGGTCTCAACATAAATACATGTTATAATGGTTACATGTGTACACAGAGTAGACAAGACAAAATCCATGGACAGAACAAAAACAACACACATACAATAACATTATGAACCTTGACAAACATCACAGCCTTAAGATGGCATAAATCCTGTAATATATCACACATTGAGAAAAATGTTATGTTCAAAACAGTGAATGCAAAAAATATATTAGAAAGTTTAAAATAATGAAATCATATAGTATGGCATCATGTATGATGCCAGGTTTACCGATAACAGGAACATAAAACTTCAAAATAAGAAGACAGTGCATGTTTAGAAAGTGGGAATGTTGAAATAGCTCTAATGTTAACCGGTAAATTATTCCATTCTGAGGGAGCTTTGAAAGAAAAGGCATGTCTACCAATTTCATTACTAACCAAATCGGCAGTAAAGTAAACCTGAGTAGAATGTCTGGTACTTTGTATTGAAGGAATGGGGACTAAAAAGCGTTTAAGGCTGGGGTCGGCAACCCAAAATGTTGAAAGAGCCATATTGGACCAAAAAAACTAATCTGTCTGGAGCCGCAAAAAAATCAATAATGAAGGCAACACACGTGTCTATATTAGCTATATTAGCCTACTATCAAAATGACTAAGTAGGCTACAAATACATAATGAGCATTCATGATTAAATGTTTATTTTCCCTGCAGCGCATCCTGGAGAGAATGTGGAAATGTAATATTTATTCTACACATTTTTACAGCATTGGAAAACGTTAAGAATGTTTGTGTCATCATGTCTGGCCTCCTACAGAAACCATATTAAAACAAAAAACATATTTTCCATTTTCATACATTTTTGAAAAAGCTCCAGGGAGCCACTAGGGCGGCACTAAAGAGCTGCCTGTGGCTCTAGAGCCTTTGTTTGCTTGCCCCCAGTTTAAGGTATGGGGGATAACTGAAATCAATACATTTGAATACCAGTTGAGGCCAGTGCATATGTCTTCTTACAGGTACCCGCAATGCATGTGACCTATGAGTTGCCACGGTGACCATCTGTTTAATTATCTGTGTCATGATCTACCTCCAAATCGTTCTGTTTGTTTCTCTCTTGTCCTCACCATCTCTTTCTCTGCCTTTTCTCAGAATCTCCTTCCTCTGTCCCTCTTTCTCATCTTACTGTCTCTTTCTAATCGTCTTTTAAAGAGTTTAACTTTAGAACCCACATCCACAAAGTGTTCAGAATTAGGTACTTGAGGTGCATTGTGTGTTGATCCTGCTTGTTGCTTATAGCCATTTAAAGGGATATTCCACTTTCAAAAAACTTTTTGTCATTGTATGGTCTAATCAGGCTTGTGTGAACACCCTGAACAGTTTTTAATTTTCTTCATTCAGTATTTATGAAAAATTTGATGAAAATGTTTTCTGGCCCGACACGCCCAGTCCCTCTCCCCACACACACTCATTGTAACTTCAAACTCCATTTTAACCATGATAGATTCATTAAAAACACCCATTATTTTTTCTGGTGACTCATAATACCCTCCTACTACGTGAGCAGGCCGTGTTTTTTCCATAACAGTTTTCATTATTTTTTTATATATTGTTATTGTATTTAGTTTTTTCCATTTTCCCAAAGAATTATTAAAAATACATGAAAAACGTTATGGAAAAAACACGGCCTGCTCACGTATTAGGAGGGTATTATGAGTCACCAGAAAAAATAATGGGTGTTTTTAAATAATCTATCATGGTTTAAATGGAGTTTGAAGTTACAATGAGTGTGTGTGGGGAGAGGGCCTGGGCGTGTTGGGCCAGAAAACATTTACATCAAATATCTAAATACTGAATGAAGAAAATTAAAAACTGTTCAGGGTGTTCATACAAGCCTGATTAGACCATACAATGACAAAAAGTTTTTTGAAAGTGGAATATCCCTTTAAACCCTATGGGGGGCGCTCTCCATTCCGACATGTCGCCACTCCGACAGTGACTTCTTATTGTCGGAGTGGCAACACTTCCATAGAGGTTAAGGTTAGGGTAAGAGATAGGGTTAGTGTCGGAATAGAGACATGTCGGAAAGGAGACATATCGGAATGGAGAGATGCACTCAAACCCTATACTCTGTTGTACGTCAATAGCTAAAATAGCGTATATATAACGCTCACAGCATTGCGTGGCAAAACGCTAAATTTTCTTTGCCGAATTGATTTGACCAAATGCCTATTATGACATGCCCAGAATAGGGATGTACGGTATGCTAGAGTTCCTGTGATTAAACACAATTCCCAATGACAGAAGCACTCTTCATCCCTCTCTCCTTTTAACTCGTGCCAACAGTGGAAATCCAACCCCATATTACTCCGTAGGCTATTGTTGGATCTAATGGCTGTCCCTGTACGGTCTGTCAACACAGGGAATTCTGCCTAGACCTCATTTTTGTGTCTTCTCCAACCATGGCGTGAGTCTGACCTACGGATGGGACGATAAACGATATTATCGTTTATCGTGACAAAAAACACTCTCAATATTAACACATGGGAAGCCACGGTTTCTAGCTGTTGCTGCTGCCGTCGTTCACTTACGCTTTAATTTTGAAGAGCCTCGGAAGCTTCGTGCGTGTGCACGTGAGTGTCGTCTGACGATTGAGGAGGATAATCCATTTGTTTACAAACGCTCGCGAAACTAAAATCCAAACCGGGGCCGACCATCGCGGTAAAGTGTCACCGTGAAAACAGGCAGATCTCTGCTTCCCTGGCGTTCTTTGCACCTTATTCATAGATAAAGCCCTTTTTATGTTTCAGCATAGAATAGAAATCAATGCAGCCTAGACGTGCCATTTTGTCTCTCTGCGAGCTACGTTATGACGTATGGACCAGGGTCTTTCACTGACAACACAGGATGCATGCAGCTGCGTGTAACCAAGTTAACCCTTTGTCTCGTTCCTGAACGAGATATCTCCTTTTGGCACAGCGACCTCCAGTGGCCTTGTCTCGTTACTGAACGAGTTTGGCCCCTTGGATGTTAAAAATAAAATTCACCTTTTATTTGCCGAGCTGCATATCCAGTACCATTTAATATAGATTAAATATATTTAATCTATAATTGGTAAAAGGTACTTATAATATACGTACTTGATACAGTCTTTTTTTCACTCTCTATCAAATGTCTTAGCCAAAAAAAATAGCCGATCTACAAGCTCACAACGCGCCGCGCTGCGACGCGGTGTGCGCTTGTAGATCTGCTATTTTTTGGCAAATACCCCAGGATAATGGATTTTGATTATCGCGATAACATCATAAATCGTGATATGAAATTCTCATATCGTCCCATCCCTAGTCTGACCAAATGCTTCAGTTTCAAGCGCTGAGGAATCTCCTTTGCGGCCTACAGTGCATTCTGGAGGAGAAAGTTAATAGACATTACTGAAACCATCACTAAATCACACACAACATTGTCTTCAAATCCAACATGCTCGTTAAAATCCTGCAAATCTGCTTAAAATCCTGCAACACCACATGACTGTAATTAAAGTAGCTCAAGACGTTGCTGTCTTGTGAAAGTTTTTGTGTTAGACTTGGGAGACTTTTTGTTTTTTTTGCATCGGTTACTGGCAAAGCCAATGACTTCTAAATATTTCAAATTCCCAGAATTTGATCCGCAGAGGAACACACTGACACGCAGTTTTGGCTGCTGTAGTCGTCTGTTAGGTAACTTAGACAATACGTTTTAGATTTAACCGTATAGAATCAATCATTCATGGCCAGTTAAAACAGGGCATTGTTTGCAAGCACACAGAAATGTCTTTAACATTCAGAAATAAGAAATACAGATACAAGGCACAGGCTCTCTGAAGTACACAACAAATAATACAATTGGGCCACAAGCAATGGTTGAGTTGAGTTTAGTACAGTTTAGTTTATGGGTTACGAAACATTAACATTCAGAAGATTGACTTCCATTATTCTAAATGGAGGTGTCACCTAAGCCTAACCTAAACCCTAACCTCAACCTCAGTGGGGGTATTTCTGAATGGGGATGTTTCTAAGTGGGGGTGTTTCTGAATGGAGGTCTGCCCCCTAGTTGATGTTGTACTGTTCACTTAGATTAGTTAACAGTCAAGAATGAAAAGATGGGCTCACCACATTTAGCTGTACTGTAAGCTCATTTCCATAATGTGGTCCTTGACTAAAAGACCAAGATGATTACAGTAACGTAATGAAATCATACCAACAGTGTAGTACAGTTGTCTTTAATAAAGGTAATGCCCTTTGCATAGTGCCTCATATCCCCCTGCGTAAGCGTAGTATAAAGTGCTTAATTCATTTCTAAGAGAGCTGTATCTGTGCCAGGTGTGGTGCGGATCGGAGCAACGGTGTGCCCCTCAAGTCGTCCACTGTCTACCTGCCCTCTCTAAGCGATATTAGCGGTGCCAATTACGTCCAGGAACGTGATAGGAATTACGGTGGCGCGGCGCCAAGGCCCCATTATCACGTCCACGGACGTGTTAGCTGGTTACCAGGTAAACAGGCGCTGTGGCGGCCATAGACATAGAAAGGTAGACTTCTCCTTCAGCTAGGGGGCGTATGCATTTAGCAACTGAGGGAATCTTCATCACTTCCGTGTTCATTGCTTCCGCGTGCGTCACACATAGGGAAGTTGCCAGGCCAATCAGAGGCAGAGGCACGTACGCAGCCTGTGAGAACGGCTGAGCTGCGCAACATCGGAACTGGCTCTGTTGAATTGAATTGTGGTCCTTGGATAACTCCTGGAAAAGTCGCGCTGTGATTGGCCAGTAGTCACTGCGACTGACAGCGTTCCCTTAGTTTTTCCAGTAAGTCCGGACTAGAACTTTTGCACATCGCTCCAATGAACTGCAGAGGCGAACGAGGCATCTAGCTCTTTATATCTGTGGTGGCGGCCGCCATCTTCAGGAAGTGTGTAATCTCCTTAGGCTCCTATTCATTACTGCTGCAAAGAAACAGCTTTAACTCGGAATCTACTTCCAAAAACGCTTCGATCGACGAGAACCGCTTTTTTTCACGGCGACACTGGGCCGCGACGGTTGGCCGCGGTTCGAATTTTTCATTTCCGTGTGAAAGTAAACATACTGATGGCCATTACAACATCTTGAATTTCCACAACATGGACACGATCGTGGCTTCCGGGGCTTTTCAAAATAAAGCGCAGTGAATGGCGGCACTCAAATAATTACAACAACAATGGCGTCCCAGGTGTTGTTTGTGATGGAAGCTCATCTTTAGAGGTCAAAACGTTTCATCTTTATGTCTGTGTTCAACACCATGCACAGAAGTGTCCACATGTGGACAGACAGAGTAAAGATTCCTTTGGTCTCTCTCTCTCTCTCTCTCTCTGTGGTCCAGGGTGCGACATGGAGCTGATGGAGGACATTAAAGGTCTTACAGCAGGGGTCTCCAAGAGGGGGAAGAGGCGTTATTTCTGGGAATACAGTGAACAGCTCACCCCCCTGAAACAGGAACGCATGCTCAAACCCTCCGAGTGGGACAAGTACACCCTGCCCAGTAATCTCTACCAGAAGAATGGACCCCTCCATGGTGCGCACGCGCACGCGCACACACGCACACACACACACACACACACACACACACACACACACACACACACACACACACACTAGAGCAGTGTTTCTCAAATGGGGGTATGTGTACCCCTAGAGGTACGCCGATATACTGCAGGGGGTACCTGAGGAAAAACTAGAAAATGGCAATATGTATTTTAATGTTATGCTCATTTGTAAATTGTTAAGCCAAATTACAGTACATCAATAACTTGACTAGTACTGCTGTTATTGAATAGAAAGCAGTTATTTGCCATTATGCTGTTTTATTTTGAACATATTGGCATTGGAACTGGACTTTTGATATCAATATTTCTAAGCAAAATGCTGTAGTCGGGGGCAGGGGGTGCTTGGCTTCATAAATCAGTATAAGAGGGTACTGCAACCAAAACAGTTTGAGAACCACTGCACTAGAGAACGCCTCACAATAAGTTTACAACACGTCGCATAATGAAAGAAATTTATAAAAAAGAACGCCTATAATGACATGTCCAAAATAGAGCCACCACGTTTTAAAACGGTTAAATAGAAATTAAACTTCCAAATGTATTATATCCAAAAATACGTGATACAGTACATATATCATCTCTGTCAGGAGGAAACCTCATTATGTCCAAAACTGTTCGATTCAAATTCAAAAATAGCAGATCGAAGAGCTCAAAAATGCTGTCGCTTCCCGCCGCGTTTCAAACTTAGATCTGCTATTTTCTTATACTTTTGTGTGACGCCGTAGTATGATGAAGTAGGGCAGTGGTTTTCAAACAGTGGTCCGGGGACCACCAGTGGTCCTCGAGGAGGTTCCAGGTGGTCCCCAGCTAAATGATGGAGAGTTGGTAACCAAATGGACCCTTATAGATCGTCGACTCTTGAGTGTAAAATGAAACCAAATAGACCCGTACGGGTCCATTTGGTTTCATTTTACGCTCTCAAGAGTTAATTTATTGTTAAACATCTATATTACTTAATTTACAAGAAGTCTACACATTTAGAGAATGTAGATTTTCTTTTCTTTTTCTTTTTTTTAAACGTTTACTGCCATCTCTCCCATGGTACCAACCTTCAATACAGCTTGGAATTGTGGACAAAATCATATCCAACGACAACAAAATATTCCTACGTTTTTTAGGGGTGGATATTGGCAAGAATCTCGCAATGCAATACGTATCACGATATATTGTGAATCTTTGCGATATGATACTATTGCCCTCTTTCCATGCCATACCTGAAGGCAGCATTCAAGAGAATTGCCTTGTCCAAACTATCCTGAACTTGAGTGCAGAATCTTATGTTGAAAAAATAGCCCTCTGTGTAGAAATCCATGCCCTAGGCCTACACCACATCTCCAGTATTGACTTGATTATGCTTAGTTCAGTGTGGTATCAAGCCCCCGAAAATTGCCGCGACACGTTGTGAGCTTGGAGGTCTGCTATTTTCGATATTTTCACCAAAAGGTCCTTTTAGAAATTTCAGCCCCTGCCTCTCTAACATTAGGGACTTTAAGCTTGATTTTCAGGACGGCAATGCCCGGCGGAGTACGGCTGCTATGGCGCAATCGCCGTAGCAGTCAAAATCGTTAAGCAAACTGTAACTGAACCCTTTGGTTCCCATGGCGACGCGTCTATGCAGCAGACGTTGTAGCCATTACGTGGAAAGGGAGCTTGTGTAGAGAAGGCTGCGACGGCGGCAGGCAGGGACGTGCTGGCCATTGGGAAAAGCGGGACAACTCCCGAATGGCCGGTTCATTCCCGGCCGGTCCAGGCCGGCCATTTGGAAAAAGATTAAAATAAAATGTCGGCCTTTGTTCCATTTTGGGGGATGGGCGGCAAACAAAGTAAATCGTCACTGTCGGGCAGAAACCTCGTATCAAATTTGTAAATGTTTTTCATAAAGTAAAGCTCTGCTTCATCATACAAGGCCGTCACACAAAAGTAGTGAAAACAGCAGATCTACAAGCACACAACGCCTCGCGTTGCGAGGCGTTGTGTGCTTGTAGATCGGCTGTTTTCACTAGTTTAAATCATTTTTAAAATGATAAATACAAAACAAACGTTTTGGACATACAAGGTTTCCACCCGACAACAACGAAATATAACTCATGTAATTGGCCCACTGGCTTGTCACTTTGTCACAAATCTTTGAGTAGCAGCAGCGCTATAGAGAGAGATCTCTCTCTATAGCGCGCAATGAGGGCCTCTCCAACTCTTTTTCCCGGGCTGAATCAGGGGCCCAGCACGTCCCTGGCGGCAGGTTTATATATCGAGCACCGATCCATTTCCGGTTAGCGTTGCCGCTTGCCGTAGCCGTCAAAGCTTAAAGTGGCTATAATCTGCACGTCCCCGATGTATGCTGCTGCTAAAGGTTTGCTTGCTGTCCTCTCCTCTCCGTCCACCAGGGAAGTACATGCTGAAGAAGTCTCGGCGCACCGACGTGGAGGACCTGACCCCCAACCCGCGCAAGCTGCTGCAGATCGGCACGGAGCTGCGCAAGCTCAACAAGGTGATCAGTGACCTGACGCCCGTCAGCGAGCTGCCGCTCACCGCCAGGCCGCGCTCCCGCAAGGAGAAGAACAAGCTGGCCTCCAGGTAGGGGCACGGTCACCGTTATGACATTTTACGCGACGACTAATTGTCACTCAAATAATTAACGATTGAATTGTGTTTGTGTCGTTGACGATTACTTTTCCGTTTGGCTTCTAGGCTTTGAAGTTGCATGTGGCAGATATGACACAAGACCTAAATATACAAAGAAATGACTGACATATTTGACAACTTTTATACTTGAAAAAGGAAATCAATTGTGGAAATAGCCAATCTACAACCTCACAACGATGTTGTGTTGTGAGCTTGTAGATTTTCAACATGTGAACGATTATGACAAAATAATTGTGATTAGACCCTTATGTAATAATTGTGACAGGCCTATCTCCAGGTATCACACATCACCAGTGGTGATTTTGACAGCACCTTTTGGTTTAGTTTTAGTCAAAGTCATTTGAATGAAATTGTAGTTTTAGTCATGTTTTTGTCATCTGAAATGTTTTAGTATTAGTCTAGTTTTAGTAAACTAAATATGATAATATTTGAGTTTACTAAATCTACTGTTGATTTTGTCGACTGAAATGTATATTGGCGGTGCCTTGATGGCTTCGTAATGTTGCCTGATTTTTGCACTTGGTTGCAAGCTGAAAATAGCCGATCTACAAGTTCACAACGCTTGTAGATCTGCCCTGCTATATGTTGGCTTGTCAAAACTAGCAGATGTACAAGCTTAAGCTCATAGCATGTTGTGAGCTGGTATATTTGCTATTTTTGAAAATCTTTTTAAAACATTTTTTAATTTTAATTAATTTAATTTTTCTGGGTGTCCCCTGGCACAACACCTTTTCAGATGGGATTCCGCGGCCAAATACATATCAATCTGGGGGTCCTTGACACGAAAAGGACCGGGTAGCTCAGTCGGTAGAGCTCTCGCCTTTGGACCACGTGGTCATGGGTTCGATCCCGGGGGCACCGCCAACTCAGCGTATGCGTAGCACGGCTTGGGTGCGGCAAGCCGTGCGGAAAGTACTGGGAGCTCATGGTAGGTGTGGCGCTCCACCTCAGCAGTCCATCTCCCAGGGGTCTAGCAGCGCATTGTAACGGGGACAGACTCCTGTGTGTTACAGGCTGATACCGACAATAAGCCACTGCCGACCCTACTTGTTGTTTTTGACACGGAAACGTTTGAGAAGTACTGCTCTAGTGTCACATGTACAGTATGCATGTAGCTACACACTAGGGTTGCAATGGTATGAGATTTTTAACACAGAAAATATAGTCCGTGTCAACACCGCGGCTATCGGTAACACCGTTTCAACCACCATTGCGTGTCTTGTCGTCTTGTGAGCACTCAGTAGCAGCCAATAATACCTCAAGCTACAACAACAACAACCATCCGACCATATTAAAAATTCAGCTTTGTAAAAAAGCAACAACACTGTTAGTGTTACAACAGCCCTGCATTTTCTTGTTTGGCTCATCGTTGTTTTCTGCCTACTGCGCACTGTGACATTATAAAGCCACAACTAGTCTCCTGGAACGTGCCCTGCGAGTGGGACGAGACATCATGCAGTCTGATGGGCTGTGCCTCGCCCTGTGGATGATCCGTTGATTCTGATTCTCGACACGCCCGCACAAGGAACAGTTCCCGGCCTCCCGTGAATGAAAAAATCATTTTAAATGAGCTGTTCAAAAGAGCGGAATCGTTGGCGAACGTCACATCTCCCGCTCCTCGGGGCAGAGCAGAGCAGCGGATGCGTTTCTTTTTATTTAACGGTGTTATCGGTGTGCAAGTAAAGTACTCGGTGTTGTGCTCGCTCACCGGTAACACCGTTAACACCGAGTACCGCTGCAACCCTACTACACACACACACACACCAGTCTCATTCTCTACTGTAGTGTTGAGCGCTGAGTGTTTGGGGAACTGCTTTCTGAGTCCAAACTCAGCTCTGTCGTTGTGTGGTCCTCCTGTGTGTTTCAGGGCTTGTCGTCTGAAAAAGAAGGCCCAGTATGAGGCAAACAAAGTGAAGCTGTGGGGACTCAGCACAGAGTACGGTATGTTAGCACGGCAAGCATGCACACACTAGGGCATTCACCAAATATTGGAATATTCGAATATCAAAGTCACTATTCGGCGTTGTTCTCCGAAGTCGAATATTCGCTTTTTTTTATTTATTATTATTATTGTTTTCTCTTTAAAAGATATATAGTTTATAAGCTTGACTAGATAGGAATGAGTTGTGAATGAATTTGTTAATGCTCTATACCAGGTGTTCTCCAACCTTTTTAGGCTGTGACCCCCAAAATAAACATGTTTGAACTGGGAACTTGGAACTGTAGGTATTACATTTAATGTGACTCGGTTCCGCAGATAAGTATTGTGAAAATAGCAGATCTACATGCTCACAAACGCGAGGCGTTGTAGATCGGCTATTTTCACAATGTTCGCCTCTTGCTTACTTAATATTTGACAGTTTGGTCAGTCCTGTAGAATATTCGACTATTCGAATACTTTGAGGTCGAATAATTCGAATACTAAAAATCACTATTCGTGAATGCCCTAGCACACACACACACACAAACACACACACACACACACACACACACACCACACGCTTATAATGTATTATTCAATCCAGGTGCATCACTCATGCACCCTCTCTGCCACCCCTTATTGCGACCGTCAGGTCGCAGTTACTATCAAAACCTCCACCGGCTGTCAGTCAGTCTGTCCGTCACGTAACATTTTTCCCCTACTCATATCTCCGCTACCGTTGCCCCTATCCATGCCAAACTTTGCACACACACACACTCCTTGGCTGCCAAACCACAACCCCCACCCCTCATTTCTCACATGGCCCTCTTCTAGCGCCACCATGAGGCCGCTTCTTGCAAAACACATTTTTGGACACTGCTCCGACAGATTTTGCCCTAAAATCATGCGGTACACAGTATCTCTAAAGTCATGTCATCAACATGGATCTGTCCCATTTCCCATATTCCCTCCTGATTGGCTACGATTGCCTTCTAAGGTTTGTGTATGCGACCTGACGGTCCCTTATCTCCCGATTAGGGAGTCTTACTGGTATATCGTGTATCTCCATATTTCAGACGTTAATGTTTTTGTAAATGAATTCCCTACTTCATAAGTGTCACACAAAAGTAGTGAAAATAGCCCATCTACCAGTTCACTCTTTTAGAATGTTTTTTAAAATAATGCTAAGAATGCAACGGTTTTGGACATACAAGGTTTCTGCCCGACAGCCACCATATATTGTATGCTACTCTTAGTTTGTTTTTTTAGGATTCTTTGTTAGCGGTTCTACTCCAAGTCTCTTTCGGGTGAAAGAGACTTGAGCAGCAAACCCATGGACCGTAAAAAAGCGGACACACAATGTGCCGTTTCTCATAGTTAACTACAGGTTTTATCATAGACCTAAGGGGGAACTCCTGATCAGTGATCACCTTAGCAATCTGGCGAGCCATCGCAAAGAAAGGGCGGCGCCCACTCGGTCTGTCTCTCTTCCTTTGAAGAGCAACTCTGAGGCTGTCTCGAGAGATTAGTCCTTAGTGATGAGAAATGTGATTCCACAGAATATATCGTTATTTTTAGTCCAAGGTTCAAGGTTGTACTTTATTATTACGTCTTTTGTACAGGTATATAAGAGTAAAACTTAGTTTTGTTCCTTCAGACAATGCAGTGGTATATATATAAAATAACAGCAAAACAACAAAAACAGCACATCTAAAGATAGAAATAAGTAATAAGAAGTAATACTGACGCAGGAAAGAGAGTGCAAAAGAGCGAAGATAATGAAAAAAGCATCCTCAGCTGTACATGTGCATAAAGTTTGGTATATTACAATGGCATTTTTCCCCGTAGTAGCTACTGTGCTTTGACTTTTTGTATTCAACTTCACAGTGTGATCTATGTGCAACAGGTTGATATATTTAAAAACTTCACAGTATATATATTTATGTACTGTAGGCGCAGTTCAGCCTAACAGTATTTACGTACTGTAGGTGAGGCTCGAGCATAATAGTTCAGGGAAGGGACGAATGGGATTGGGGGGATTCTTTTTGCCCTGGACCGTTCTCGTCTTTGACGGTTTGTTCATGTGCCTGATTGTTTGTGGAAAGAAGCTTTTTTAGTCCACGTGCATTCATAAGCGTAGATGTCAGTTCATGTCGGTGAATATGTTGACGGTGTAGGCGTACTGTAACGTTTATGCTTGTCTCTGTCTGTCTGTGTGCAGATCGCTTGCTGTTCGTCATCAACGCCATCAAGGAGGAGATTGTAACCCGGGTGAAGGACTCGTCTCCACAGCCCATCAACATGGCTGACAGTCTGGACAGACTCATCCAGGAGACGCTTGGTGAGCCACATCCTAAAGCAGGGGTTTTCAAAGTGGGTGACGGGGCACCCTGGGGTGCCGCGACGGTAGTCCAGGGGTGCCGCGAGATAATTTGATAATATTTGGAATTCATTTGGACACTTGAAAAAAATATTTAGTATCATTTTAAACTTGAAGTACAAAGTTATTTTCAGTCAGTTCTAACCAAAATGGCTATTATCTCAACGTTTTCCTCGCAACATAATCACTAAAATATCGTCACTGTCGGGCAGAAACCTTGTATTCTCCAAGTTTCAAATGTGAAACTTGGAGAAAGCAAAGCCCTGCTTCATCATACAAGACTGTCGCACAAAACTAGTGAAAACAGCCGATCTACAAGCACACTTGTGTGCATTTTATAGAACGGTTTGGACATACAAGGTTTCCACCCGACAACGACGATATGCTAAAAATATAAGGTGCTGGGAGTGAAAATTATAATGTAGGGGACTAGGGGTGCCTCGGATTAAAACATTTTTTTATGGGGTGCCCTGAGACGAAAAAGTTTGGGAACCCCTGTGCTAAAGCACCTTTCAGACGGAGTGCGGTCGATGTTCTCTGTATTCAATTGTCATTTTAAACTTAGTGTCAGTGAAAAGGAACATCTCAGCTGCAGTATAGTGACTGGACATATCATGTTTTCTTTTTCAAAAATGATGTTTTAGCAAATTCAGCATAAACAACCATACAGTATACTGTAAGGAGGAACCAGGGTGGAACCAGGGCAGAACAAGGCAGAACGAGCCTGCTGGTTGGTCAGTCAGGGACGCGTTATTTGGAAACGCACATGAGTTCTGGGCAAACCGCGCCCACGGAAGCTTTTGATTGGCTGTACTGGAGCTAGGGAGTGCTCCTTTTTGTGCGATTGGACCGTGCGGAGGTGCGACCTCTAAAACCTAACCTTAACCCTAACCCTAGCCTCGGAAACCCAGGCTTCTTTTGGCGATCGGAAAAGAAAAAGAAGCCTGGGCGATCCCGTTATGATCACTGTTTATAGGAGGTGTAGAATTTCCCTAACCAATCAGAGTGCAGAGAGCGTCGCACCGAATGTGTTGACGTCATGACGCAGCAGCGTTCTCTGCGCTGAGCAGAGGCGCAGAGGGGGGTGGGGGGAGGAGAACACATGCTATTGGCTGGAGACTCGCGGAGAGATTCGCCGCGCCCGTCCATCTGCATACACAAACTGTCCGCGTTAGCTCAGAGTGCTAACCCTAACCTCAGTGAAACTAACGCTGGTGAGTAGCTAACCTGCTGACGCTGGTGAGTAGCTAACCTGCTGACGCTGGTGAGTAACTAACCTGCTGACGCTGGTGAGTAGCTAACCTGCTGACGCTGGTGAGTAGCTAACCTGCCGACGGTGGTGAAAACGAGCGGCTCAACCCGCAACTCATGTGCAATTCCAAATTGCGTGTCAGGCGGACCAACCAGAAGGCTGTCATCACCAGTGAGTTTGCAAAAAACCTCCCCTTCTAACCACGTCCCCCACAATCCATTGCAGTGACACCACCTGTCGCCGGGCAGACTTCAGACTTCGTCAACCAGATCCTGGAGACCACGGGGCGTGGCGATCCCACCGGAGGACTGGTCGGCCTGCGAGTCCCCACCTCCAGGATCTAGGCCGGATCCCATCCCAGTGGGGTTAAATATTACCAACCAACGTGACGTGTTGTCCCACTGTAACTGTGACCCCTGTATCTGCATGACCCTCCAGCCTAGAATACATCCACCCTATTAGTCACACAAACACACATGCCACGCCCCTGTGTGTGCGCACGCGTGTGTGTGTGTGTGTGTGTGTGTGTGTGTGCGTGCGTATGTGTGCTTGTGCCGCCATGCGCTCCGCGCGGGACATAGGAGCCTACAGCTTTTTTGTCCCTGCACTCTAAACAATATGTCGCCGGCTCCCGACCTGTAACGGGTGCCCAATGTGTGGGAAAAAAAACGTGTCTCTAAAGCAGGTGATGGTTAATAGGTGTGTAATGTAACATGTTAGGTTAACGGTGTGTTCAGATCTTTGCTTCTGTAAACACGCGAGTGCATCCCTATGGAATAGTCTCACGCAATCTGCAAGTAGTGAAGTTGTTCCAGATACTATTACGTAAAAAAAATATCAACCTTTCAATCGGCGGTAGTTTGTGCGACATAAGAAAAAAGGCAAATCAACCCACGCTACACGCCTTTCATTATTAATGGCCTTGGGAGCCGCGCTGCCGGACGGCAACGGAATTGCGGAGGAGTAAGCGGAAAGCAGAGAGTGGAATGGTATTGAAGGTCTTAAATAGAAGTCTTGCCATTCTCTGTCTGCCTGTCAGTTATTGTTTAAAAGGCAGAGGTTAACCTTTTATTATCTTGCACTCTCAAAATAAAGTTGCATCGCAGCGGGAATACACCCCAAAGATGTCAGGCTTAAAGAGTAGCAAAGTAGTAATATGTAATATGACTCGTGACATCTCCTCTGTAACGCGTTGCTTTCTGGCACCCCGGCTCCGATGTGGGAGGAGGTGAGATGAATATTGTACAAATAAGCTTGTCTACATCACAAAGTTTTAACGTATGCCTGATTTATGTTCTCTCGTACGACAGCGGCATAGGGCTGGAAAATAGCAGATCTATAAGCTCGCAAGGCGTCGCACTCCACCGCCATGCCTTGTGAGCGGCAGCGTCGTACGCCAAACTATAAATCTGGCTTTTTTTTAGACAGTCGAGCCTGCCGATTATCCACTCCGCTGGAGGATGGTCGACAGGTCTTCTGCAGGAGATGTTGGCTTACTCTGACCACATCGACCCGAGCAGCAGAAGACATTTTTTTTGTGCAGAGGGAATGCATCGTTTTTGGGTGCACTGGCCCCCGATCCAAAAGCTTTCTACGTGGGCGAAATAGCCAGTGTGCCAGCGTGTAAAGGACAGGGGGACGTTGTTGATGAATGAAGCTATCAATGATCCATCTCCTCTTTACACTGCACTCGAGGTGTCTCCCAATGAAACTAGCATTGGCCCTTCTTTTGTACAGTAGAGATGGCCAGGCTAACCGTGTGTTCATACTAGTGTTTGATCAGAGTTCTATTCATTGTGCCTTGTGTATGTGTGTGTACAGTATGTGTGTGAGAGAACGAGAGAGAGAGAGAGAGAGACAGGGAAGAGCTCCCTGAGATGATGACGTGCAGAGAGGCGGTTTGTTGTGTATTTTCAGCTGTTTTAAAGATGTTCTGATCGAAATGAATGTACATAAGAATATGGAAGCTACCGACGCGTGATGCCACAGAGTCTGTGTATATAGGAGGTGACCTGTTGGTTTTTGGTACTCTTGTCTTTAGGGATCCAGGGGGAAAACGAGGGAAAGGGGTTTTAGAAGATATTTTTGTTTAGAGTTACAAGAAAAAGAAAAAAAAATATTTGCACAGTATATTTTGATTGTTTTTTGTACCAAAGACACATGCAACGAAATGGCGACTAGCCAGTTTAAGTAAGGTTTTGCACAGCTTACCTGACGCCGTATTGAATGTAAGAGATGTGGGAGGGTCAGGGAACTTTTCATAGAACTGTGAAATTTAGCTTGGGTCCAATTCTGTACAGAAAAGGAACATTCATTCACTCTTTGTTTTGTTAACTAAAAGAATCTCTTTGCCTGCCTGCCCGCCCGTGGGCTTCTCTAGTAGGTCTGTCGCTTAGAGAGCGCTTCATTCCTCAACTGATTTCTCCCTCCACAAGCTAATCGTGTTACGGCACAAGAGCGCTATTAGATAAGCTATTACATTTTTGCCTGTTTTTTCTTTTTCCTTTTTTTTTGTTTTCTTTTTTTTTTTTTTTCCTAAATGTCACCAAGAATAACCAAAATGTTATATATCCGTGTCACTTTGTTTGATTTCTACATGTAGACAAGAAATATTTTGTTGGATAGAATATTGTTAACTGAATTGTTTTAAAAAGTACTGTATATAGCTACATTCATGATATATCTTTATCTCTATGATGAATTGCCACTTTCTTTTTTCACGACAATTGATAGATTATTATTAAGCATGATACATTTCTCAAGTCTGTCTTTGAATCGAGAACGTTGGAGGAGAAACAAAACAAACAAAAAACCTAACGGAAAAAACAAAGCAAAAAGTCGACAAAAAATATATATATAATAATTTTGTTCTATTTTTGTATGTTAGCTGCCTATTACATTTCCTGTTAGTTTGGAAGTAAGTCCATAGAATAAGCCTCCAGGAGCTCTCCTGTATTAGCGAGGAGGAGACAGAAAGTTTGGAGGAGGTTATGACCAGAGAGAGAGGAAATGAGGACTGCTGGGCTGGCTCAGTGTAGTGCACTTCTGAACATGCTAGCTTCTGCAGTGTGGAGTGCATGTGACAGAGAGTAGGGATGTAGGGCTTCAGCATGCAGTTGGAACGGAGCTAGGCGGGCCTAGCCCAGCCCTGACTGCTGCTGCTCTGAAGCAGACCACAATTTGATTCCACCTGCTATTGGTTCTACCAATCCATTGTTTTTGTTTTCACTTAGTGCTTAGTTGCGTGCGGGTGTCGGCGCCCGCGCGCAACTAAGTTGGTATAAAGGCCCTTGCACACAGAGTCTGAGTTCTTTCACACGCAAAAGAAGAACGATCGATGAAAATTATAAACATTTGTGACGTCTTGCACAGCTACTCCGATAATTGACTGCGATACAAGTGACTGATAGTAAAATAAAATCAAACCCAGTTCAATTCCTGTGTTTTATACCAGATACGTTAAAAAAACTGATTGATCAATAAATAAATCACATCGTACTCTGTGTGTAACTCGGGCTTAATTAGTGAGTGAATACAAGTGAAAATGAGCGATTCGTGGGGATGGAAGCAGGCTAGTTGACGGTTGGCTCCCATATGGAGAAGTTGCTTGTTCACGGATGTGAACTCTTGTTTCGGGATGTCTCTGATCGATGATACTTATTGGAACAACAGTAGATACGATTTGAGAAACTGCTGTCCTAGTGGTTTTCCTGTGGCGTGTGTGTGTGTGTGTTGTGTGTGGTGGAAGAACTAGTGCTACATACATATTTTATTACTCCATCTGTTTTCTGTTGAGTCTAAAGAAGGGAGAAATGGTGCTTTTTCTGAACCCAGAATGATGCGTGTCGTCCATGATTGTTTGGTTTCGTTTGACTCACTCCAGTCAAAGTCGATAAGACTCCCCCCGGCCCCCCCACCGTCCATAGCTATTTTCTTAGCAGTGATCGCTTCTTTTGTAAATAAATATATTCTTTGAGTTGAAAATGTTCTTCTAAATGTTAGATATGTGTATAGAATATTCTATCGTATATGAAAACAAACGCACTTTGTTCCAAAAAAAAAAAAAGGAAAAAACTAAACAAAAAGAAAAAGCATTTTTTTCTTCCATTTGCTGCTAAAAAAAGGCCTCGTTTGAATGCTGCAATGTAATTTGACTATTACTTGCTTGGATATGTCTATTACCTGGCTAGGAAAGGTCTGTTGCCTGGTAGGGTTGGTTCAATGGCCGGGCTAGGTAATAATTATAGGTAGGTCTATCCCGGTGGTTCTCAAAGTGGGTTCCAAGGACCCTCAGGGTTCCTTGAGGGGCGTTCCAAATGGACCCTTGCAGGTCGGTAACTCTTAGAGCGTACTTTGGTTCCATGTGTACCCTCTCAGAGTTCTAATGGTCCTTGGAATGAAAAGGTTTGAGAACCACCGGCAGGGCTGTCACAATTATTACATAATCGTCTAATCGCGATTATTTGACACAATCGCGATTATTTGACATAATCGTGATTATTTTTCATAATCGTCATAATCGTTCCCATGTTGAACATTTTTCGTATATTTAAAAAAAAAAAGTCAAAAATAGTGGAAATAGCAGATCTACATGCGACGCGTTGTGAGCTTGTAGATCGGCTATTACCACTAACAAAGTATAAAGTTGTCAAATATGTCAACGACAAAAACACAATTGTTAATCACAAATATTTTTCGTCATGGAAAATGTCATAATCGTGACAGCCCACCTGCCTGTCCAGAGCCATGTGTTTGATGCTCATCATTAGATGGTCCTGGAAAGTAGAGCCCGACCGATATATCGGACATTATTTGACTTTTATCTATGACCGGTATCTGCAATTATACAGTCCTGATTTCTTTATTTTTTCCAAACCAATTGCAACCTAGTGTCCCTATTTTGGGAATGCCATCACTGGCAAGAATGGATCATTCTGACTAGGGCTTAAGAGGTTAAATAAAATGAAATTACTTTTCGATTTATGAAATATCACTTAAAAACATCGGCGTGCGGTGGTTTTAGGACTCTCGGAATATCTGCGTCAGACCCAAAAAACTTGGCATCGGTCGGGCTGTGCCGGAAAGATATGCCTTTCTCTTTATCTTTATTACCTGGCTTGGGACTGTATGGACTGTGTTTGTTTGTGGTCTTAAAAAGAGGTTTTGATTCCAAGGCCCCAACATTGATTCTAATGATTGCCTCCTAGGCATCATGTCTCGTTTGCCTTCAGTAGAGGTTTCCTATGGAAAAACTGATTCTGCTTTGGCTTCCTCTTCAGGGTGATGTACAGTGTAGACACATTTCTCCAGAGAGCTATATTGTTATCATTTTTAAACTGATTTCTACTTGTGACTTAACATGGAGGGTTTTAGCCTAGGGCGACCAATACCAACCATAGCTGAATAGAGAGAGGTTGATACTGGCCGCCTTGGGGGAAGTTACTATATCACTGTACTGTATGGCAAGCCAATTACAAATGGAGAGTCAAATCCGGACACTTATTGCCTTCTTAAATAACATTCTCGCTTATACACACCACATGACAATAAACTGTCAGATGCCATGACAGAGGTAGCAGACATCTGGAAAGTACAACTTAGAAATGATATTCACATAATTGAAACTGCTCAAGGCGCTTAGATGTTCTTATCGGGCACTTAAAAAACATTTTGAAACATATTTGAAGCAAGTTGAACCGCAACTTTGCCCAAATATGTTGGGATGGGGTGGGGATGGGGTTTGGGGAAACAATATCCTGTTGTTGATCCAGCAGCGTGCTGCTAGTTGACCGACGATAGACTGACACTGACATTAAGGCTCTTTTTGACTACAAGAACCAAGTCGATCGTGCAGTGCCGTGAAACGTATGTTGGCTCGGGTTCAGATAAGGCTCTCAGAACCTAATTTGGGTCCCTGCTGAGGAAGTGGCGCTAACCCTGAGTTCTGGGAGCCCAGAACTCAATTTATACTTTCAAATTAGTTTCTACACTAGCAGGGAGAAAAAAGCTGATCTACAAGCTCACAACGTTGTTGTAAGCTTGTATAAATGGCTATTTTCAGTTTTCTTTTTAGGACGTACGTAATGGAAACCCAAGTCGCTCTGGATATTAAGAGCGTCTGCTAAAAGCCTTAAGTTGTAAACAAGAGTTGTGGAACATTTCAGGTTCTGGGTTGCCCTTCGCGGTCGAAAAGAGCCATTAGACTTGTCGACTGTCGGTCACGTGGCTGGTTCAAGGAGAGAGAGAGAGTCCTCACAGGTTTATACATTTAACATGATAAGGTGCAAAGCTGTGCAACTTTACATTCAAACACCAGGAGACTCTGTGGCATTTTAACAGTAACAAGGAAATGGGGTGAAATTCTGCGCCAGTAAAAACTATTCCTTCTTCTTCTTCTTTTTCTTCCTCTGGTGATGACATGAAATGAAAGACCTATACAGTCAAAACGTTAAGCTAATAGATTGTGTAAGTTTGTGCTACTTCTGTCCAATAAAACATAATTGAATCCGTAAAAAGTTCTTTCAGCAAATCAGGGTAACATTGTTCTTCTCTCTGAAATACAGTATGTGATGACATATAAAAAAAGAAAGAAAAAAAAAAGAAAAGAAAATATATTTATGTATTCCAAGTAATGTCGCCATTCTTTCCTCTGTAAAAAAAGAAAAGAAAAAAGACAAAAAAAAAACAACAACTATGTATGTGTTATTATCAATGTAAATCAATATGGTGCAATCTACAACTAACAAAACAGGCCAACGGATTTGTCATTAGAGGTCAGTAAAGTCCCAGCTTTCTCTGTATGGATATTCCCACATACAGTTGATTCCTTTTTGAAGAGGAGTTTTCGTCTCTGCTTTTCCCTGTTTTGATCCGACTAGGGTGCGTCACATCACATGGTGCTGTTTATTATCCAAGAACTGTTTAAGTTAGAGAATGGGTCCCAAAACTAGTTTAGTTTGTATTCAGTTCTTATCGTTCTGAACGTCATATTAGACCGCCGTGACTCTGTCATTTCTGCTGACTGGCAGTGATGATGTTTTGCCATGTGAGCCCTAGCGTCCGTGTTCTGGGCGTGAACCTAAAACAGCAGATCTACAAGTCTACGTTATGCTTGTGGATGGGCTGTTTTTGGCGTATATGTTTATTGTACACTAGAGCATAAACAGGAAAGGGGGCCTTGTATAGAGAGCTCTAGGGAATGGTGGTCAACTTAGTAACTTTTATAGGGTTCAATTGGTTAATTGATAGCATGTCAGTGCACAGTTGGACCAATCAATGGAAGACTTTTAACTTCTTTATCTAAGCTACAGTAGAACAGATATTTCTTTATTACTTAATTTTTGTATTTATTAAATGGTTACCATTTTTTCAAAACAGACCAATTTGTCACCTTTGCCTAGAGGCAATGTACTGTAGTACTGTACTGTCTTTATTTCACATTAAGACTGATCATGTTCACCTATTGGCAAAACATATATAGTAGATAATGTGTTACAGTAAATAATAATTATTGATAATGTGTTACAGTTTGCCTGACATGTCTTTTCAGGCACATGACTAGACAAAACAAGCAGCTTTTATATTTATCTTATTTGAAACATAGTCAACAACAAACACAATTTGTTTATCTCAGTTAGTGTATAGTATGTGTGCCATCCCATATCTGCTTTCATGTAACAACTACTTAATAATGAATGCAGTTTATGAATGAATACAACTTCATTTGAATCAATCTGTATGGAAGTTGAGGTTAATACAGCTACAGCTACTGTAGTACATGTGCAGTGGAGGTGGCCTCCTTGCTCTTCCATTGTCAAATTTAGAACCTGGTGTCAGTAGGTTGACATGTAGTACTGCCCGATGCTCATAAGTGCAATACCTCCCAAAGTTTAAAAACAGGGATTCACTCTTGACAGAGCGATAGGAGTTTAGGTTAAAATCCTGGCTAGGCCAATAGGAAACAAACAGATTGCAGCTCACATTATGAAAATAAACTATAGAATTGAACTACAATGAACGAATTAAGCCCAAATGTTAACCAGTGTTTGGAAAGAAGTACTCGATTTGTTTTACACAAGTAAAAGTATCAATGGAGAAATACTCCCGTTACAAGTAAAAGTCCGGTATTTAAAATGTACTTTAGTTAAAGTACAAAAGTATTGGCCTCGACATATACTTAAAGTACCAAAAGTAAAAGTTCTCATTATGCAGAATGTCCCATTTCACAAGCTAGGTCCAAAAATGTATTAAAATCCTTTGGAAATTGCAGATCTACAAGCTCACGTTTTGCGATGTGATGCGTTGTGAGCTTGTAGATCGGCTATTTTGCAAATACTCAGAGTTTAAATAGGGCTGAAGTGGTCAATGTATGTTTTGTAATAATATTCCAAATCTACAACTAGTAACTAACTAGTAACAAAAGTTTTCTAATAATTGTAGTGGAGTAACAAGTACAATATTACTATATTTAATAACATTTGACTCTTGAGATGTAGTGGGGTAGAAGTAAAAGTATAACAAATTGGAAATAGTAATGTAACGTAAAAGTACCTCAAAATGGTATGTTAGTACAGTAAATGTACTTACAGTAGTTCCTTTCCACCACTGACGTTGACACACACACACACACACACACACACACACACACACACACACACACACACAGTGGGTGTGATAGCAGATCTCTTTGGCTGCCTCTACCTTTAGTTTTCATCCTTTTCACGTCTTCCACCTTGATCCAACTGGGCTGTATGCTTGATGCCTGAGTTATGCTCTGTCATACAACAAAGTATAAATTGGGCTTGAGGGTCACCCCCACCTCCTGTTGTATTAATGTGTAAAATAGATTGTTGGCGAAACTTTGTGAGGTGACTGCATCTGGAATGCCAACTTAATGCATGCCGTGTGCATGCCGCATAAGAAAAAAAAAACGATTATTATTTTTTTAAGCCAGAGAAGTTCCACAAAAAAGCGGAAATAGTTTTGAACCAATTCTTGGTTAAATCTCTGACCTTGATTTACTGTAAATGTGTTACAAGGGGGTCTCTAGAAGTACTGGCATCTCTAGCTTCACTCTCAGTCCAAGCATTTTGTACTTGCTGCTTAAGAATGAGCACAAAGAGCTACAGGGGAAGGTTTCTAGGAGATGTACAAGACAAATACCACACATAGATAATATAAATTATATATTACACAACCCTGTTCTTTCACTCTTCTTTCCTATAAAAAAAAGCAACTGGTTGACTGACCGGCACCGTTGCTCACCTTGCACTTTTTAACAAAATCTCTCAAGTAAAAAAAGAAAAAAATAGAAACAAACAAAAAAAGAAACAAAACCACAAAACATTATTTTGAATACGATGCCTGCTGAACCAGGTGCCTTATTATGCTTAATTTATACTCTTGTCGCACGACGGAGTCACACGCCGAAAATAGCTGTTCTCGTTCAAACTCAGAGCTCCAATGTCAGCAGTTTTTTTGGGCTCGCGACGCCGTCGAGAGGCGAGGTACAAATCGGGCTTTTACTCAACCTACCAGATGAGAATACGAACCGGACCTGCAATCTTCTAGTCAGTCTGCAGCGGGTTGGTTTCCCTGCACGAACCAGGGGTTGGGTTTTCCAAAACAACATCACTACAAGTACAATCGGTTGGTTTCTCTATTGGCCACGGTGAGCATGGCAGCCATCCGGTCAAATTGTTGTCGAGTCGAAACCTTGTATGTCCGAAACCATACGTTCTCCTGAAAAAACCTGTTTAAATGGATTTAATGGAGTTATGAGATTTAGTTACAAGGGGACGATATGAACATTTCTTTTCTCGACATTTGTGACCAAAGAAATCGCGATAATCAAAATAACCCCAACATCCATTATCCTGGGGTGGAACATTTGCCCAAAAATAGCAGATCTATAAGCTCACAACGTGTTGCGAGCTTGTAGAACGGCTATTTTTTGGCAAAGACATTTGGTAGAGTGAAAAAAAGATCATCAAGTACATATATTCTAAGTACGTTTTACCAATAGAGGGTTTAAGTGGTACTGGATATGCAGCTCGGCAAATAAAAGGTGAATTGATCCCAGTGCACGATGAGGACGATTTCACGATAAATGTAATCTCCACGATTCGATTAACGTGAGTGTTTCTTATCACGATAAATGGTATAAGATAGGCCTTAAGTGGTTATATTGTTTTAAAACCTACAGAGAGATGTAAAGCGTGACATAGACCTATTAAAAATGAAAAACTAAATACGGAGATGCAAGGTTTCCACCCGACAGTGACATCGTGTCTTTACACAAAGACACGAAAATACAAAATTGAGAACTACTCCAACGCAAAATCTTGTTTTGAGAAACCCCAACCCTAAAGTCAGTCATTTTCTCTGCCCACTATACCCGGCTATGATAACTGTGTTGGCTGTTACTTCTAGTGTTCCGAAAAGCGTCTCACCATATCGGAGTCATTAGCACAGTTTTTCCCCACCGAAATACAATGTGATTACGGTAGTGTAAATGATAAGAACGTTGTTCCTTCATTACATTGCTTTTTTTTGTGTGACGTGCCAGACCTTCCTTAAAGTCAGTGTTGGCACTGAGTCCGAGTTGCTAAGCAATGACAATGTGCATGCAAACGTGGTGCTAATCTTTCCAGACACTGCATTAGCCATAATTGTGTATATATTCTGTGGAGGACTGTGGTCGGTCTTGAGGTGGACTGACACGGAGAGATGTTGCTGCTGCTTTGCTGTTGAATGTAGACTAGTCTTCCTATATAGGACCTGTAGAGACAGTACATTTTACTAATTGAGATTTTCCTATCATCACAGAGTTTAAATGAACCTTTGTAAGCTATTTTGTACTAGTCGGGAGAGAGATTTCTGAATGTTGTATGTCGAAATGCCCGCTGCTGTCCTACTTATGTGTTTCATTAATAGTATGATTGAATATTTATGCTCTGAGGCTATACGATATTGTTTGACTTGTTTCTTGCTTTCTTACTGTTATTATTATTATTATTATTGTTGTTGTATTTTATTGTATTTCCCAATTCCTTATGATTAAAGTAGATAGATTTGTTTATATGGTCTATTGACACGCTATTGTTCAGCCCTGTATCTTAATATGCAGGTAGATATATCATAAATTATATTGTTGTTCAACTGAATCCAGCTTTACTAGGATGCAGACATGTGTGGATATTTATGGCGATGGAGGATTTAGTTCTGAAAAGAATCACTTGTGTCTGTGCAGCCAACAGAGTTCCGTAATAAAGAGCCATCAATCCACAGTGGCACGGCAAATTAAGCAGTGCCTTTTAATCAGTGGTTCTCAAAAGTGGGGTCCGTGGAGCCTTGAGAGGGTTCCAACTGGACTCTTACATGGCTGTAACTCAGAGTGCACACGTGGAACCAAATGCACCACAGGTTACGGGTCCATTTGGTTCCATCTGTGCTCTCTCTTAAAGCCCCCTTTCCACTGCAAGGTGGAACCAGAACTTTCAGGAACCTGAACCTATTTCTTTGGTTCTGGTTTTGTTTCCATTGCACACGGCCCGCTTTCAGACGAGGTTCCTGGAACCTTTTTTCAGTCCTGCTCCTGAGGTAGAACTAAACTTGAGTTCTGGAGGGGCCAGCAGCGCTGCTGCTCTTTTTTTTGGTTAGTTAGTCAGTTAGTTCTGGTTATATGGAAACGTAAGCAGAACTTGGTCCCGGAACTTCACAGGTTCTGGAAAGTTCTGGTTCTAGTTCTGGGTCGGCCCTACCGTGGAAATGGGGCTTTATATCTATGGGGGCCCATTGAAAGGTTTGAGAACCACTGCCCTAAATGTCCACCCTCTTGACAGAGATGTGTGAGCCATAAGATAAGATAAGATAAGAGATGTGTGAGCCATAAGGGAGCAAGTCTAGATGGGTTTTGGGGCAACGTTTTGCAAATGTGGACGTCAGTGAGGCCCTTCATTTAGCCAGGGGCCACCAAGGGGTGGTGGGCAGAGACCTTTCCTTTCTTTATTAAATGATCTTAATTGCTTGGGAATGATCCTTTCCCATTCCTGCAGACTGATTGTGATAAACAACAAGAACCCACCCTCGATAATAAACAAACCCCGGCACATAAATCCTATTAATATCAACAAACTCATCAAAACGTGGACCTTTCACAGCAACGATTTGCGTCTCCTTACAGACTTGCCAAAAAAAATGCATGGAGTGAGAAAGACGACCGGTTTAAAAAGTTTGCTCTTTTATTTCTTTTCTTTTTCTTTTTTTTTTCTTATCTTAAGGAACAGTAGGCTACTGTGGAGTTTTTAGGAATCCCCCATACAAGTCCCGTGACATGTGGGAGATGCCCACCATTCTAAAGCCTAATTAATGCTTGGTTGTTCGGAGGAGTCTCACGCTGAAAATATCTCGGTTTTCGGCGAGCGACGCTGACGTACAAAGTAGGCTATATAATATACATTAGGCTTACACTCCACCTCCACGTGGCCATTCTTTGTGATGCTTCCTGGTTGGGCTGTCCGCAACTAAAGAGGTTCTCAGTGGAATGATAGTCATAGGAATTAGTCGATTAATCGATTAGTTGGTTTAATCAGCAACATCTGTAAAATAGTGCTCTGCTGCATACAGTCATGCAGAGAGCAACCTTTTCGGGTCGGTGAGGTCGAGAACTGTATATGTTGAATTCAAAATGGCTGCTGGCTATCGCAAGTTATAGCCTGACAGAATGAAAGGGTTGTCTCTAGAGCAGTTTTCACTGGACCCTCAGGGTTCCTTGACGGCTTTCCTAATGGACCAAAAATATCTTGTAGAGGTCCGTAACTCTTGAGATGAGTTATGGGAGACCTCGAAATAATTGAATAAAAGTTTTACAACCGCTAATCTAGAGTTCACAACAGATGCTAGTGGGAAAAGTCTAGGTCGATTAAGACCAAACGTAAGCGATTAATCGACTACAAGGGGACAGCCTTACTCCTGTTCTTGTATGGTAACCTCTTTTGACTAAAAAGAAAATAACAAAAAAAGAAAAAACGCATGGGATCCTTTCCGTAGCTAGTCCTGTGTATGTGTTCTACTTCAGTTAGCCCCCTCTCTTCAGTCTCAGTAGGAAGACTACTTCATTGCTAAGTGCTCTCTTAATGGACTCGGTGATTATGACTATTCTTATATTTCATAAAAAGAAGCAAAATCCGCAGAACGTGTATCCTGCTGAAACTAACTTGATCCTCTCTTTAGCGATGACGTCTATATTTGTAGTTCACATATATGCCTGTTCAAAAATACAATATCTTGACTATTGTTATATTTATGTTGTGTAATAAATGTCGTGCTGGGTTTATACTTTTTTTTTTGTTGTCGTTGTTTTAACTTTCTTTTTGTTTTACACGTTCTAAACTTTTATTTTGTTTCTGATAAGAGGCAGAGTGGGTTGTGTGGTAGCATTAAGCATGGAGAAGATATTAAGTAATAAGGTGTCAGTAGTTGTATTGTAACAACTTAAAAGAGCTTTCGACACTGTATTTAGTCTCTAGCTGTTAAAACATCCTGCGAATCCACCTGCCCCACAAAACTGTTGTGTTCTTTGTGCCTCTTTCCTTTTTGTTTCTTTTGTTTTCTTTTGTTTTCTTTTTTTTTATCATCCTTTCTCTCTGTGTTGTTATCAGCCAGGAGTTGGTACCACAATTCTTGTAACCACAGTAGTCTGATTATGTTTGATTTTAATATCAAAATAATAAAAACATTAGCACCACATTCTGACTGTGTTTTGTGTGTGTGTGTGTGTGTGTGTGTGTGTGTGTGTGTGTGTGTGTGTGTGTGTGTGTGTGTGTGTGTGTGTGTGTGTGTGTGTGTGTGTGTGTGTGTGTGTGTGTGTGTGTGTGTGTGTGTGTGTGTGTGTGTGTGTGTGAACGAAAAAGTCGACTCAGTCGACTTCATTACACAAGTCGACTCCCACCAGAGAAAGTCGAAGTTGAAAAATAAAATACTTTCTAAAAATAGCAGATCTACATGCTCACAACGCCTATTTGACAATTTGTCATTTTAGAGGTATTAAAAAGTCGTTAAATTGGCACTTTAGAAATGTGTAGATACCAGTCTATACACTTAAACTTTATGTTGGTTTGTTTACAGTTGAGTGAGAAAACAATGTTTCACATTAAAGGAGTCATCCAGACCAAAACACATATAGGGTTAAATCTGTCTTTTATCATACCCCTTTATACCTAGGCAGAGACTGGTTTACGAGGCTACTTTATACCTGCTTTATTCCATTTTTTTCATAGCTGCCCCTGTTGCTAGATTTCGGCTGCCCCTGTTGCTAGATTTCGCAGGCCCTCTCATAACTAATAGAGTAGATCGACGTTATACTAGTGCGGTTATTTCTTCAGCTTCAAAGTTAGTATTTTTTTATTGGATTGTGTTTACACAACGTCCTGAGACCAACCAAACCGCTGTTTTGACCTCACAGGCACCCTTACTTGTCAAACCGACCCCTCCCTCCCGCAGAGCAGAAGCCGTTTGACAAGTAAGGGTGCCTGTGAGGTCAAAACAGCGGTTTGGTTGGTTAACCAAACCAACCAATAACATAGTAGAGTGGATCAAACGGTCGAGTTTGATCCAACTCGACCGCCGCGTATTTTCGGGTTGTGAACCATTGTATCTGCGGTGGCCGCTAGGTGGCCTGAGGTGTGTGCGTTTTATTTCATGACAAAAATAATGTATTTTACAGAGTAGGTGGGGTGCTGAGAGGTTTACCACCGCGGAGAATAGACTTTCAACAACGCAAAACTACCTTTGGTTTGGTGAGTAGTGAAACCGTTTTGTTTATTTTGACTGATGTTGAGCGCTCGGAGGGGCCGACAATCTCGAGTCTAGCCATTTCCCGACGGGTCTGTCAGAGCGTCTCCGGGAGGAGACGCGATGGACCAGAGCTAGACCAGAAGGAGCAGCATGGGAGGCAGCCAGAGCAGCATCATGGTGGCCGAGAGAGAACACACACACCCCGGCCCCGGGGAGCACACAAACACCGTGCTGCAAGCCAAGGGCGGCGATCACTGCATTGTATTACAATACGTCTATAGTCCTTTATTTAAACACAACAGGACTATATAGTCTATAGGCTGTTAAGGTTAATTCTACGGCTGCTATTCACCTCAAACTATGAGGTTCCTTCTCATGAATATTATGTATGAATCGGGCGCAGGATCTCAAATTTAGAGTGATTTTAAAAGCATTTTAACAAAGACGGTGAGGTTGAGATGATGCTGCAGATGTCAGACTTGCAGTGCAGTCATCATGAGGCAGTCATCCTGTCAATGTGTACAACATCCGGCAACATTAACATCACGTGACCTGATCATTTAACCAATCGCATCTGGTTGAGCCTGATGGGGCTTTTAAGCCGTGACATCATTTTGTAGTCAGAACTACATGCAGATTTATTGTCAATATGTGTCCCTCGCTATTTCAACAGATCCGAGACAAAAATAACGACTAAAGTATAATTCTACCACTTTCCTTTCAACAACAAAGAGAAGAGAAATTAGTAAATGGTAAAAATAGTAAAAAGATTCACAGGCACTGCATGGGGCCTTTTGGCCCCAAAAGTTCTCCTCTGCCTACACAATGATGTCAGACTTAACAGCCCCATATTTCTACAAATGTCTTCTAAATCCTAACAGTTTCCAGAGCAAAAAGACCTCCAGAATCAAAGATTTGAGTTAAGCCCTAAACTAGATGCAGAATCTATTCTGCATCTAGCTTAGGGCCTCAGACCCGTTGATGCAGCCAGGATGCAGCCAGGATGCAGCCAGTCTCCTGAGAATAACATAATATCTGCTTTACTGTTATTCAGTCAGCCTTTCCGTATGCTTATAATTTATAACCACGCATTTTAACGATGGCCAACAGATGGACGTTGCCATATTTCTTAATCCATAGTCCATGACCATGTTATTATGTACATAAATGCCATGATGGGTTTATTCTGAGGAGATGACATGATTGTATTGCACATAGTGACTGTATTAATATAAGCAGAGCTGGAATTTCATCATTTTAGGGGCAAGGCCACTTGGCCTTTGGTGTTGTCCATTTTTTGAGGGCACAAAGGCCAAATGCCAGGGCAGGAAGGCCATCAAATAAAACAAGATTTAGTCCATTGAAAGAATTTGTTGAAATGTAAGGGTTATGGATGATAACCTAATCTGCAGTGAAATAGATAAATGATGGTATTTACTACCTGATCCATGCTCAGCTCTGCACCAATCAAAGCCACTGGATTGGTTTAAAGATGGGGACTCAGGGGAGTAAGATTTCAGAATCTCAACAAAAGACACTGGTGTCTACATGACAAGAAAGACACCGGTGTCTACTGTCGACTTATTTACCAGAAAGACACAGAGGAGAAAGCGGTACAGTCAGCTGGGGCATTAAGGCCACTGTGGTCTCAGGTCATGCCATTGGTTTGAGGGGCACAAGGCCAAACTGAGGGCCAACGACGGCCATGGCCTCCATGAAATTCCTGCCCTGAATATAACGTGTGATTCCTAAACCCACCAGGCTTGAGCTAAGACCCGCCTCACGGAAACGTGAGAACTTCCAGGAGTGGCTGAAATCCTTGCCGGACACATGGAGGGTGGATAAAGTCAGAACTAGTAAAGGCATGAAGACAATCTTGTACTGAGAAAAGCCTGTATTTGCACAATGCACAGCTATTAATTTAATTGTCACTACAGTGCTCAAAATAAACTGTGCTTAAAAAAATTACTTTGTACTGTGCTTAAAAAAGGGAAAACTTTGTAACTTTGCTGAAGAGAAAAACATACTGAGAAAGCTATTAATTTGTCACTACTGTGCTCAAAATAAAAACTCTTACTGATTATCAGTTAAATTGTTATAGTTTGGATATGGCTTTCTTTGGGCATATTATGCTGCGTGTATTATTGTAATGGATCAGTAGGTCGTAGGTAGGCCTATTGTATTGCTTTAAGAGCACTATATGCACTTTCATACTTAAGATTATTGAGAGAGGCGTTTCCGCGAGGCGGGTCTTAGCTCAAGCCTTGTGGGTTTAGGAATCACGCGAATATAACTATGGTTTACATTCTGTCAGTGGGCTTGCTGGAACAAAATGTGGTGGGTAAAATAAACAAGGCTTTTCCAGTTGGGACAAAAATGTGCTGTAAAGTTTAAAGTGTTTGAACCAAACTGGTGCAATATAAAATAGGTTAGGCTACTTATAGGCTACTAAACGAACCCACTGTTTTACACCTGCAAACCTGTGATGTGACAATAAAGATGATTCTGAATGACCAAATTAAATTGTTGTTTTATCAAGTATTCAACTTCAGTACGTTGATTTCAATGCCATTTGCATTAGTCATAACAAACCCATTGATAAATGAACCATGGGGCCTTTAAGCCGTGACATCATTTTGTAGTCCTCCAAGCAGATTTATTGTCAATATGTGTCCCTCGCTATTTCAACAGATCCGAGACAAAAATAACGACTAAAGTATAATTCTACCACTTTCCTTTCAACAACAAAGAGAAGAAAAATTTGTAAAAAGTAAAAAGATTCGCTTTTTTGGGGGGCAAAAGGTCTCCTCTGCCTACAAAATGATGTCAGACTTAGGGTTTAATTACTACTAAAGCAGAGGGTAATGTGTGCAACACCACCACCTTCTGTCCATAATCCGTTACTACAATAATTAACGACCACTACCATCTGACAAAAATCTTTTAGCTCATTTGATTAAGCTGTAGTTTATGAGTTAGCTTTCAAATATATTCCCCATGTCTGTTCATGCTTGTGACCAAAAATGTTTGGTTTTCATGAATAGATTTTAACAACAATCCCATTGATCCCTCAAGCCTGATTCCTGCTAAGCACAGTCAATCAGGGATAGATAAGTTGTTTTATTGAACACTGTCAGACAGATTATGCTGTAGTACAGTGGTTCTCAACCTTTTCAGGCCGCGACCCCCAAAATAATCATATTTTAACTGGGGATCCCCCCCACCCTGATGAGCACTAAGAGTTGAGGCATTACATTTTGTATAACACGGTTCTATTTTCACAATTTCTGCCTCTAATGTTTAATTTGTCATTTTAGAGGTATTAAAAAGTCCTCAAACTGTCACTTTAGAGATGTGCAGATACACTCTATACTCTTAAACTTTATGTTGGTTTGTTTACTGTTGAGTGAGAAAACAATGTTGCACATTAAGTTAATCGTCTGGGGACCCCCCAAAATAATTTGACTCACAGGTTGAGAACCACTGCATAATGATGGGAGCGCTGTGAGTATACATGAGTCTGTATTGTATGTCTGTAGTACTCTGTACTGTATGTATGCATATCTTGCTATGATGTAAATTTCAATCTTATCACCTTATTAAAGAGTGCACCTCTTAACATTGTTGCAGTTAATAATGAATGATTAAAATGTGTCTGTCTGTCAGTCTGTCCATCATGTCACACTTTTCCCCAACTCATAGATACGATGACATCACAGAGTCCACAGCTGATGATGTGGCGTGATGTCATACAATACACCTGGTTAAATATTAGCTAAATAAATGAAAGAATGTGCACATTTCACAAATAATTTATTTACAATAATATTTTCCACAGTTGTTTCGAAGGAACAATATTTTCTAGTGTACTTGTATTGTGGAGACCAGTAAACAAGTGAATATATTCAATGTACTTTTATTGTACAAGTCAGCAGGTTGAATCAGACCATCCACTCATTATGGACAGACTGGACGAAGAACACAGACAGAAGGATTCATATCAGTACATAACTTGTTAGACCATAGTTTACCGGCGTAACGGTTTGTAATTACACAGGGGTAGGGACCTCTGGGCTCATTGTCCCCCCACTTGGTGTAGCTGACTTTGGAACCATCAGACCAAGCCCACGACCAGCCCCCCACATAAAGGTCATGCAGTCCAATCCAGGTGTATCTCTGTTGAGGGTCAAAGTTCTTGATGAGCAACAGGACATGGTTGGACTCGTCTAGATTGTGGATGGACACCAGGTTGCCACCTAGAGACACACAGTTCTTCTCCGCGTTGCCAAAGGTCATGGGTGTAGAGACGTACGTGTAGCAGCGGCCGTTGAACAAGTACCAGAACATTGGACAGGATCCAGTTTCTAACTGCACCTCGGCCGAGGAAGCAGCGTCCAGGGTGCCTGCACACACACAAACACACACACACACACACACACACACACACACACACACACACACGAAAACAAAGGTGACCATGTTGGCATAGATAGAATAACCATTTTGCTACAAATGCTGCATTTACTGTATACACTCACACACAGAGATACATTTGCAGATGTTACAGTGCAGTTATGTTTGAGATAAAAAAAAGCTTGTGTAAAATATGGGTATAAATGTATACCATTCTGGGGGTCAGTGGATCTTGGGTTGGGGTCATCTTGCCATTGTAAATGTTGACTTATCATGCCGGAGGCCATGGAGATGAAGCTGTGAAGATAGCCTGCCCGAGACAGAAGACAGCTGTTAGTCCAATGACTCCAACTGTAAACAAATGACTTTTTCCACAGTTAATTCAACACCTATGTTAATATGTAGAGTCATTTTGATGACCCTGCATTAAAATAACATAATACAGAATACAATGACATCAATGTAACTAAATAATATTGTTCCTTCGAAACAATTGTGGGCTCGCTTTAAGCCAAAAAAACTATGGTATAATATAGCTTTAAGCAGTGATAAAGTGGCCAAGCCAGGAAAAAGTAGGAATAAAGGAAAAAAGCAGCTGGGAAAAAGCAGGAAAAGCAAGAACAGTGGGAAAAGAAATCAAAGGAAAAACTAGAAGCAGTGTTCTTCCGAGAACAGGTCTCCGGCAGGTCAGGTAGGTTTTTTTGGCCTCCTGGTGGCGCTATAATAGGCCAATGTGAAAAATGGTGCCACATGTTCTTGGGCCTTTCACGGCAATCAGACGCTGCATGAGTGATTTGAGTCATTTTGTTCCAAAAATCGAAGCAAAAGTTAACCCGCTGGTGGCGCTGTAACAGGCCAATGTGAGAAGGGTGGCACCTGTTCCTTGACCTATTGGGAATGTGCATGCAAAGTTTCACGCACATCGCAGACTGTGTTCATGATTTGAGGCCACGAAGTGGCAAAGGCCACTCATTGATATTGTACTTTTTCTCTATTCTTCCGCCACTTTTTTTCTAGTGGCTTGACCGTGCAGTGGCTTTTTACGAAACTCAGCAGTATGGTAGAGGACTATGCCAAACGGCGAAAACACGAAGCTCGCAACAATTGACCAAAGGGTGGCGCTGTAGGAAGCCTTTGAAATTGCAAACTTTGAACAGGTATAGCTCATGCTCTGTTTGACGTACAGTCATGAAACCTGGACACACATATGCGTCTCCTCATGCGAAAAACAACTTGTACACTCTGACTTTTGACCTCTGATCCTTTAGTTCTCCCACCGCTGACACACAGGTTGAAAACCACTACTATAGCTTAGGGGTTTGTTATTCATTCTCAGTGCATAATGTGTCCTAAAAGTAATCAATACAAATCATTTGTTGTGAGCATTAACAATCTGTAGTCAGAGCTACCTTCATCACATCTGGGGACCGGGCAGTCCTCCCAGCGTTTCTCTGGGTCAGTGGTGTAGCACCATGGCATCCTCGCTCCATCTGGATTACGACAGTAGTTTTCCTCCAGGCCTCTGTCAACAATATGCAGGTAGGTACAGTTAGGTTGTACACACACACACAGTCAGACAGACAGACAGACAGACAGACAGACATATAGATGTTTGGCTCGGTCTTCTTACTTATCTGGGTTTCTTGCGGGTGTCCGGGTGTGTTTGTGAGGTGACTGGGCCAACCATCTCTGGCAGGTTTTCCCAGAGATGGTGTTGGCAACAGTCCCCCGATAGTCTCTGCCGTCGCCAGTGTAGCAGGTCAGCACTGGGACAATGGTAGGTGGACAGGACAGGGAAAAGTAGATGGGTGGGTGGAGAGAGTGAACACAAGGACCAGTGTTTTTGGTAGTGTTTTGTCAGTTATGATACATACAACTCAATGATGCTGCTGGTGTGTCCATGGCTAATGTGATCTGAACCACAATGTTATTTGGACAGATAGCTATACTACTGTATGGCTATTGCTTCCTGCAACTATTATTAGTGGCCAAGCCACGAAGTGGCCAGGGCCACTCATTGACATTGTACTTTTTCTCTATTATTCTTCCGCCACTTTTCGCAATGGTGCAGTCGCTTTTTACCAAACTCAGCAGTATGGTAGAGGACTATGTCATACGGCTAAAACAAGAAGCTCACGACAATTGACCAAAGGGTGGCGCTGTAGGAAGCCTTTGAAAATGCAACATTTTAACAGGTATAGCTCATGCTCTGTTTGAGATACAGCCATGAAACCTGTATACAATTATGCGTCTCCTCATGCCAAACAACGTTTACACTCTGACTTTTGACCTCTGACCTTTAGATCTCCCACCATTTTGAATTATATGAAAAACTGTAAAAATCTATCTCCTCCTGGAATTTTCGCGTCACGTGCAGGCCAATGTGAAAAATGGTGCCACGTGTTCTTGGGCCTTTCACGGCAATCAGACGCTGCATGAGTGATTTGAGGCATTTTGTTCAAAAAATCTAAGCAAAAGTTGACCCGCTGGTGGCGCTGTAACAGGCCAATGTGAGAAGGGTGGCACCTGTTCCTTGACCTATTGGGAATGTGCATGCAAAGTTTCACGCACATCGCAGACTGTGTTCATGATTTGAGGCCACGAAGTGGCAAAGGCCACTCATTGATATTGTACTTTTTCTCTATTCTTCCGCCACTTTTTCTCTAGTGGCTTGACCGTGCAGTGGCTTTTTACGAAACTCAGCAGTATGGTAGAGGACTATGCCAAACGGCGAAAACACGAAGCTCGCAACAATTGACCAAAGGGTGGCGCTGTAGGAAGCCTTTGAAATTGCAAACTTTGAACAGGTATAGCTCATGCTCTGTTTGACGTACAGTCATGAAACCTGGACACACATATGCGTCTCCTCATGCGAAAAACAACTTGTACACTCTGACTTTTGACCTCTGATCCTTTAGTTCTCCCACCGCTGACACACAGGTTGAAAACCACTACTATAGCTTAGGGGTTTGTTATTCATTCTCAGTGCATAATGTGTCCTAAAAGTAATCAATACAAATCATTTGTTGTGAGCATTAACAATCTGTAGTCAGAGCTACCTTCATCACATCTGGGGACCGGGCAGTCCTCCCAGCGTTTCTCTGGGTCAGTGGTGTAGCACCATGGCATCCTCGCTCCATCTGGATTACGACAGTAGTTTTCCTCCAGGCCTCTGTCAACAATATGCAGGTAGGTACAGTTGTTAGGTTGTACACACACAGTCAGTCAGACAGACAGACAGACAGACAGACATATAGATGTTTGGCTCGGTCTTCTTACTTATCTGGGTTTCTTGCGGGTGTCCGGGTGTGTTTGTGAGGTGACTGGGCCAACCATCTCTGGCAGGTTTTCCCAGAGATGGTGTTGGCAACAGTCCCCCGATAGTCTCTGCCGTCGCCAGTGTAGCAGGTCAGCACTGGGACAATGGTAGGTGGACAGGACAGGGAAAAGTAGATGGGTGGGTGGAGAGAGTGAACACAAGGACCAGTGTTTTTGGTAGTGTTTTGTCAGTTATGATACATACAACTCAATGATGCTGCTGGTGTGTCCATGGCTAATGTGATCTGAACCACAATGTTATTTGGACAGATAGCTATACTACTGTATGGCTATTGCTTCCTGCAACTATTATTAGTGGCCAAGCCACGAAGTGGCCAGGGCCACTCATTGACATTGTACTTTTTCTCTATTATTCTTCCGCCACTTTTCGCAATGGTGCAGTCGCTTTTTACCAAACTCAGCAGTATGGTAGAGGACTATGTCATACGGCTAAAACAAGAAGCTCACGACAATTGACCAAAGGGTGGCGCTGTAGGAAGCCTTTGAAAATGCAACATTTTAACAGGTATAGCTCATGCTCTGTTTGAGATACAGCTATGAAACCTGTATACAATTATGCGTCTCCTCATGCCAAACAACGTTTACACTCTGACTTTTGACCTCTGACCTTTAGATCTCCCACCATTTTGAATTATATGAAAAACTGTAAAAATCTATCTCCTCCTGGAATTTTCGCGTCACGTGCAGGCCAATGTGAAAAATGGTGCCACGTGTTCTTGGGCCTTTCACGGCAATCAGACGCTGCATGAGTGATTTGAGGCATTTTGTTCAAAAAATCTAAGCAAAAGTTGACCCGCTGGTGGCGCTGTAACAGGCCAATGTGAGAAGGGTGGCACCTGTTCCTTGACCTATTGGGAATGTGCATGCAAAGTTTCACGCACATCGCAGACTGTGTTCATGATTTGAGGCCACGAAGTGGCAAAGGCCACTCATTGATATTGTACTTTTTCTCTATTCTTCCGCCACTTTTTCTCTAGTGGCTTGACCGTGCAGTGGCTTTTTACGAAACTCAGCAGTATGGTAGAGGACTATGCCAAACGGCGAAAACACGAAGCTCGCAACAATTGACCAAAGGGTGGCGCTGTAGGAAGCCTTTGAAATTGCAAACTTTGAACAGGTATAGCTCATGCTCTGTTTGACGTACAGTCATGAAACCTGGACACACATATGCGTCTCCTCATGCGAAAAACAACTTGTACACTCTGACTTTTGACCTCTGATCCTTTAGTTCTCCCACCGCTGACACACAGGTTGAAAACCACTACTATAGCTTAGGGGTTTGTTATTCATTCTCAGTGCATAATGTGTCCTAAAAGTAATCAATACAAATCATTTGTTGTGAGCATTAACAATCTGTAGTCAGAGCTACCTTCATCACATCTGGGGACCGGGCAGTCCTCCCAGCGTTTCTCTGGGTCAGTGGTGTAGCACCATGGCATCCTCGCTCCATCTGGATTACGACAGTAGTTTTCCTCCAGGCCTCTGTCAACAATATGCAGGTAGGTACAGTTGTTAGGTTGTACACACACAGTCAGACAGACAGACAGACAGACAGACAGACAGACATATAGATGTTTGGCTCGGTCTTCTTACTTATCTGGGTTTCTTGCGGGTGTCCGGTTGTGTTTGTGAGGTGACTGGGCCAACCATCTCTGGCAGGTTTTCCCAGAGATGGTCTTGGCAACAGTCCCCCGATAGTCTCTGCCGTCGCCAGTGTAGCAGGTCGGCACTGGGACAATGGTAGGTGGACAGGACAGGGAAAAGTAGATGGGTGGAGAGAGTGAACACAAGGACCAGTGTTTTTGGTAGTGTTTTGTCAGTTATTATACATACACTAGAAAATATTGTTCCTTCGAAACAATTGGGCTTGCAAAGCTGGTGTCATACTGGGATGCCCCTCCCCCGGCAGCCATTTTGAGAGGGTCGGGGGATATATACTAGCTATAGTAGCAGGGCTTGACATTAACTTTTTGAGGCACAGTGTCATCTGGACAAGTACATTTCCCATTCACTTGTCCAGGCACAAAAGTAACTGGTCAATTTGCCATTTCAGTCACTTTTTTTCCCCTTTTTTTTGGGACAAATAAATAAGACCTCCTTGGCCCCCTCCACTCCACAGTCCTGCTAGGAGCATCACAGAAAAAGTGAAACCAAAAGCCACAAGTATATTTAATTACTCTTAAATCTTTATCCCACGATTTTGTAACCCATTTTTCACCCAGGGTCAAGTACATGTTTAATTAACTTGTTCATAAGGATTTATAGTTGTCCCGGACAACAGGCCAAGCCTAATGTCTATGAGCCTTTCTGCAGCGCAAAAAAATCAAATAAAAAATAAAGTTGAGCCTCAATGCAAGCGTAGTAGCTATAAGGAACATTTTTAAATGTACTTGTGGCTTTTGGTTTCACTTTTTCTGTGACGCTCCTAGCAGCTTTGTGCTGTATAGACTATGGACTGTGGAGTGGAGGGGGCCAAGGGGGTCTTATTTATTTGTCCAAAGAAATAAAATACAAAATACTGTGAAATTGCAAATTAACAAAGCACAAAAGTGCCTGGACAAGTGAAAGGGAAATGTACTTGTCCAGAGGACACTCTGCCTCAAAAAGTTAATGTCATTCCCTGCTACTATAGCTGTGGCTTTTGGTTTCACTTTTTCTGTGATGCTCCTCGCAGCTTTGTGCTGTATGCAGACTATGGACTGTGGAGTGGAGGGAGCCAAGGGGGCCAATTGTAAAAAAAAAAAAAAAAAAAAAGAATAAAAAAAGACTGTCCAGATGACACTGTGCCTCAAAAAGTTAACTTCAAGCCCTGCTACTATAGCCAGTATATATCCCCCGACCCTCTCAAAATGGCTGCCGGGGAGGGGCATCCCAGTATGACAAGCCCAATTGTGGGCTCGCTTCAAGCCAGAAAACAATGGCTATAAAAGTACAAAATGTCAAGATCGCAGGCAGTGCTCTCTTTGACGTTACTGACGTCAAAGATTGGTCCATTTTGTTCCAAAAATGTGTTGTGCAAAAGTTGACCCGCTGGTGGCGCTATAACAGGCCAATGTAAGAAGGGTGGTATCTGTTCCTTGACCTATTGGGAATGTGCTTGCAAGATTTCACGCACATTGCAGGCTGTGTTCATGATTTGTGGTGTTTTTGGCTTTGGCCACTTTATCGCTGCTTGCAGCTATATTTATTTATTTTTTGTGTGTGTGCACTTCATAGGCATACTAGATAAAGGTCCTTAGATTGTGTGTAGAATGTTTCATGCAAATTGCTAAAAAAAATCCTAACGTGTTTAAGCGTTTCACAAACTGCTCAAAATGATATAGCGCCCCCCTTTGGCCAATTGGAGTAAGATTGGTTTTAGTGATATTTGGACTAACACTTACATCTTTGCCAAATGCCATGAACATGTTACTTTGCATGTATGATTTAGAGGCAGAAGAATAATTTGCATAAAACTGCAATATTCATTGAATTATTAAAAAAGCATGTTTCAATTAAAAAAAAAATCCGATCTGACAGATCTTTAGAGTTTTGTGGACGTGACGCAAAAATTCCAGAATAAAAGCGGGTTTAAGCGTTTTACAAACTGCTCAAAATGGTGGAAAATCTAAGGGCGGAGCTTACTTAAAGGAGTAGTTCACCCCCAAAATGACTTTTTAGTCATGCCATGGAGAGTAGAGTTCAATCATTTGTTTTGGTTTTTGTCACATTCCTAAGACAAAAATGTGATAACAATAAATTTACCCCCATTCATTCCGGATGGTGACCCGTTTCGAAACGGGTCACCATCCGGAATCAATGGGGGTAAATTTACTCGAATCAAATTTTTGTCTTAGGAATGTGACAAAAACCAAAACATATTATTGTGGGCTCGCCTATAAGGCGAGCACACTCTAGATATTGTCATTATTGTGGGCTCGCCTATAAGGCGAGCACACTTTAGATATTGTCATTATTTCTTTATTGTGGGCTCGCCTATAAGGCGAGCACACTCTAGATATTGTCATTATTTATCTATCAGACATATCAAGTTCTCCTCAATACTTTGTCCGCTTTCAACTCCTACATACTTAATGAGAAAATGAAAATAAAAACATCAATGTGTTCAGCTTACAGTGGCGACGTGTGCTATTACTTTATACAGCAATCGGCCAAATGGTGGCGCTGTAGGAAGCCTTCGAAAGTGCGATCTTTGAACAGGTATAGCTCATGCTGTGTTATACATACAGCCATGAAACCTGTATACACGTATGCGTCTCCTCATGCCGAACAACTTTTAGCCTCTGACTTTTGACCTCTGACCTTTAGGTCTCCCACAATTCGGAATTATATGAAAAACAGTAAAAATCTATCTCCTCCTGGAATTTTTGCGATAAGCGTACAAAACTTTTTTCACATGAACTTTGGACCGATACGGTCAGATTGATCAACCAGATTTCTTTTAAAGTGAAATATAATTTTTTAATAATTCAATCAATATTGCGGTTTTATGCAAATTATTCTTCGGCCTCTAAATCATACATGCAAAGTTACACGTTCATGGCATTTGGCAAAGATGTGGAGGGTTAGTCAAAGTATCACTGAAACCAATTTTATTCCAATCGGCCAAAGGGGGGCGCTATACGAAGCGTTTGAAAATTCAAACTTCAAACGGGCATAAGTCATGACTCGTTTCGTTTGAAGACATGCAACTTGTTACACGCGTGCTTTGACTCAAGCGGAAGACATCTGTGTCGTTGTTAAGTAAGCTCCGCCCTTCGATTTTACGCCATTTTGAGCAGTTTGTAAAACGGTTAAACCCGCTTTTATTCTGGAATTTTCGCTCCACGTGCACAAAACTTTTTTTACGTGAACTTTGGACCGATATCTAAAGATCTGTCAGATCGGATTTCTTTAAAATTGAAACATGCTTTTTTAAATAAATTCAATGAATATTGCAGTTTTATGCAAATTATTCTTCTGCCTCTAAATCATACATGCAAAGTAACATGTTCATGGCATTTGGCAAAGATGTAGAGTGTTAGTCCAAATATCACTAAAACCAATCTTACCCCAATTGGCCAAAGGGGGGCGCTATATCATTTTGAGCAGTTTGTGAAACGCTTAAACCCGTTAGGATTTATTTTTGCAATTTGCATGAAACATTCTACACACAATCTAAGGACCTTTATCTAATGTGCCTATGAAGTGCACACACAAAAAAAATAATAATAATGAATATAGCTGCAAGCAGCGATAAAGTGGCCAAAGCCAAAAACACCTCAAATCATGAACACAGCCTGCAATGTGCGTGAAATCTTGCAAGCACACTCCCAATAGGTCAAGGAACAGATACCACCCTTCTTACATTGGCCTGTTATAGCACCACCAGCGGGTCAACTTTTGCACAACACATTTTTGGAACAAAATGGACCAATCTTTGACGTCAGTAACGTCAAAGAGAGCACTGCCTGCGATCTTGACATTTTGTACTTTTATAGCCATTGTTTTCTGGCTTGAAGCGAGCCCACAATTGTTTCGAAGGAACAATATTTTCTAGTTGTGGGCTCGCCTATAAGGCGAGCACACTTTAGATATTGTCATTATTGTGGGCTCGCCAGTACCTGGCGAGCACACTTTAGATATTGTCATTATTTATTTATTTATTTATCTAGTAAGTAGACGGGATTTTCGGTTCCTTTCTACTCCTACATACTTAGTGAGAAAATGAAAATAAAAACATCAATGTGTTCAGCTTACTGTGGCGACGCGTGCTATTACTTTTTACAGCAATCGGCCAAATGGTGGCGCTGCAGGAAGCCTTCGAAAGTGCGATCTTTGAACAGGTATAGCTCATGCTGTGTTATACATACAGCCATGAAACCTGTATACACTTATGCGTCTCCTCATGCCGAACAACTTTTACCCTCTAACTTTTGACCTCTGACCTTTAGGTCTCCCACAATTCGGAATTATATGAAAAACAGTAAAAATCTATCTCCTCCTGGGATTTTCGCGTCAAGTGCACAAAACTTTTTTCACATGAACTTTGAACCTATATCTACACAGGCTATGTGGTGAGAAGTTTGTATGTTAAATAATGATTTTTTAATAATTCAATTTATATTGCGGTTTTATGCAAATTATTCTTCGGCCTTTAAATCATACATGCAAAGTTACACGTTCATGGCATTTGGCAAAGATGTGGAGGGTTAGTCAAAGTATCACTGAAACCAATTTTATTCCAATCGGCCAAAGGGGGGCGCTATACGAAGCGTCTGAAAATTCAAACTTCAAACGGGCATAAGTCATGACTCGTTTCGTTTGAAGACATGCAACTTGTTACACGCGTGCTTTGACTCAAGCGGAAGACATCTGTGTCGTTGTTAAGTAAGCTCCGCCCTTCAATTTTCCGCCATTTTGAGCAGTTTGTAAAACGCGTAAACCCGCTTTTATTCTGGAACTTTCGCGTCACGTGCACAAAACTTTTTTTACGTGAACTTTGGACCGATATCTAAAGATCTGTCAGATCGGATTTCTTTAACATTGAAACATGCTTTTTTAAATAATTCAAACAATATTGCATTTTTATGCAAATTATTCTTCTGCCTCTAAAACATACATGCAAAGTCACATTTTCATGACAAAATAGTGTAGAGGGTTAGTTCAAATATCACTGAAACCAATATTACCCCAAATGGCCAAAGGGGGGCGCTATATAATTTTGAGCAGTTTGTAAAACGCTTAAACCCGTTTTTATTCTAGGATCTTTTTTGCAATTTGCATGAAACATTCTACACGCAATCTAAGGACCTTTATCTAACATGCCTATGAAGTGCACACAAAAAAATTATAAAATAATAATAATAAATATAGCTGCAAGCAGCGATAAAGTGTCCAAAGCCAAAAACACCTCAAATCATGAACACAGCCTGGGATGTGCGTGAAATCTTGCAAGCACATTCCCAATAGGTCAAGGAACAGATACCAACCTTCTCACATTGGCCTGTTATAGCGCCACCAGCGGGTCAACTTTTGCATAACACATTTTTGGAACAAAATGGACCAATCTTTGACGTCAGTAACGTCAAAGAGAGCACTGCCTGCGATCTTGACATTTTGTGCTTTTATAGCCATTGTTTTCTGGCTTGAAGCGAGCCCACAATTGTTTCGAAGGAACAATATTTTTCTAGTTTATCTATCAGTCAGTCAGTCAGACAGTAGACGGGAACTTCGGTTCCTTTCTACTCCTACATACTTAGTGAGAAAATGAAAATAAAAACATCAATGTGTTCAGTTTACAGTGGCGAAGTGCGCTATTATTTTTTATAGCAATCGGCCAAATGGTGGCGCTGCACGAAGCCTTCGAAAGTGCGAACTTTGAACAGGTATAGCTCATGCTGTGTTTGAGGTACAGGCATGAAACCTGTATACACGTATGCGTCTCCTCATGCCGAACAACTTTTAGCCTCTGACTTTTGACCTCTGACCTTTAGATCTCCCACAATTCGGAATTATATGAAAAACAGTAAAAATCTATCTCCTCCTGGGTTTTTTTCGATACGCGCACAAAACTTTTTTCACATGAACTTTGGACCAATACGGTCAAACTAATCTCGGCGGATTTCTTTTAAAGTGAAATATAATTTTTTAATAATTCAATAAATATTGCAGTTTTATGCAAATTATTCTTCGGCCTCTAAATCATACATGCAAAGTTACACGTTCATGGCATTTGGCAAAGATGTAGAGGGTTAGTCAAGGTATCACTGAAACCAATTTTATTCCAATCGGCCAAAGGGGGGCGCTATACGAAGCGTCTGAAAATTCAAACTTCAAACGGGCATAAGTCATGACTCGTTTCGTTTGAAGACATGCAACTTGTTACACGCGTGCTTTGACTCAAGCGGAAGACATCTGTGTCGTTGTTAAGTAAGCTCCGCCCTTCGATTTTCCGCCACTTTGAGCAGTTTGTAAAACGCGTAAACCCACTTTTATTCTGGAATTTTCGCGTCACGTGCACAAAACTTTTTTTACGTGAACTTTGGACCGATATCTAAAGATCTGTCAGATCGGATTTCTTTAACATTGAAACATGCTTTTTTAAATAATTCAAACAATATTGCATTTTTATGCAAATTATTCTTCTGCCTCTAAAACATACAAGCAAAGTCACATTTTCATGACAAAATAGTGTAGAGGGTTAGTTCAAATATCACTGAAACCAATCTTACCCCAAATGGCCAAAGGGGGGCGCTATATAATTTTGAGCAGTTTGTAAAACGCTTAAACCCGTTTTTATTCTAGGATTTTTTTTGCAATTTGCATGAAACATTCTACACACAATCTAAGGACCTTTATCTAACATGCCTATGAAGTGCACACAAAAAAATTATAAAATAATAATAATAAATATAGCTGCAAGCAGCGATAAAGTGTCCAAAGCCAAAAACACCTCAAATCATGAACACAGCCTGGGATGTGCGTGAAATCTTGCAAGCACATTCCCAATAGGTCAAGGAACAGATACCAACCTTCTCACATTGGCCTGTTATAGCGCCACCAGCGGGTCAACTTTTGCACAACACATTTTTGGAACAAAATGGACCAATCTTTGACGTCAGTAACGTCAAAGAGAGCACTGCCTGCGATCTTGACATTTTGTACTTTTATAGCCATTGTTTTCTGGCTTGAAGCGAGCCCACAATTGTTTCGAAGGAACAATATTTTTCTAGTTGTGGGCTCGCCTATAAGGCGAGCACACTTTAGATATTGTCATTATTTCTATACTATACTATACTAGTCATATCAAGTTCTCCTCAAAACTTCGGTTCCTTTCTACTCCTACATACTTAGTGAGAAAATGAAAATAAAAACATCAATGTGTTCAGTTTACAGTGGCGAAGTGTGCTATCATTTTCTATAGCAATCGGCCAAATGGTGGCGCTGTAGGAAGCCTTCGAAAGTGCGATCTTTGAACAGGTATAGCTCATGCTGTGTTTTAGGTACAGCCATGAAACCTGTATACACGTATGCGTCTCCTCATGCCGAACAACTTTTACCCTCTAACTTTTGACCTCTGACCTTTAGGTCTCCCACAATTCGGAATTATATGAAAAACAGTAAAAATCTATCTCCTCCTGGGTTTTTTTCGATACGCGCACGAAACTTTTTTCACATGAACTTTGGACCAATACGGTCAGATTTATCTCGGCGGATTTCTTTTAAAGTGAAATATCATTTTTTAATAATTCAATAAATATTGCGGTTTTATGCAAATTATTCTTCTGCCTCTAAATCATGCATGCAAAGTTACACGTTCATGGCATTTGGCAAAGATGTGGAGGGTTAGTCAAAGTATCACTGAAACCAATTTTATTCCAATCGGCCAAAGGGGGGCGCTATACGAAGCGTTTGAAAATTCAAACTTCAAACGGGCATAAGTCATGACTCGTTTCGTTTGAAGACATGCAACTTGTTACACGCGTGCTTTGACTCAAGCGGAAGACATCTGTGTCGTTGTTAAGTAAGCTCCGCCCTTCGATTTTCCGCCACTTTGAGCAGTTTGTAAAACGCGTAAACCCGCTTTTATTCTGGAATTTTCGCGTCACGTGCACAAAACATTTTTTTACATGAACTTTGGACCGATATCTAAAGATCTGTCAGATCGGATTTCTTTAACATTGAAACATGCTTTTTTAAATAATTCAAACAATATTGCATTTTTATGCAAATTATTCTTCTGCCTCTAAAACATACAAGCAAAGTCACATTTTCATGACAAAATAGTGTAGAGGGTTAGTTCAAATATCACTGAAACCAATCTTACCCCAAATGGCCAAAGGGGGGCGCTATATAATTTTGAGCAGTTTGTAAAACGCTTAAACCCGTTTTTATTCTAGGATTTTTTTTGCAATTTGCATGAAACATTCTACACGCAATCTAAGGACCTTTATCTAACATGCCTATGAAGTGCACACAAAAAATTATAAAATAATAATAATAAATATAGCTGCAAGCAGCGATAAAGTGTCCAAAGCCAAAAACACCTCAAATCATGAACACAGCCTGGGATGTGCGTGAAATCTTGCAAGCACATTCCCAATAGGTCAAGGAACAGATACCAACCTTCTCACATTGGCCTGTTATAGCGCCACCAGCGGGTCAACTTTTGCACAACACATTTTTGGAACAAAATGGACCAATCTTTGACGTCAGTAACGTCAAAGAGAGCACTGCCTGCGATCTTGACATTTTGTGCTTTTATAGCCATTGTTTTCCGGCTTGAAGCGAGCCCACAATTGTTTCGAAGGAACAATATTTTTCTAGTGACAATATCTAACCGTCATATCAAGTTCTCCTCAAAACTTCGGTTCCTTTCTACTCCTACATACTTAGACAGAAAATGAAAATAAAAACATCAATGTGTTCAGCTTACAGTGGCGAAGTGTGCTATTATTTTTTACAGCAATCGGCCAAATGGTGGCGCTGTAGGAAGCCTTCGAAAGTGCGAACTTTGAACAGATAGAGCTCATGCTCTGTTATACGTACAGTCATGAAACCTGTATACACGTATGCGTCTCCTCATGCCGAACAACTTTTACGCTCTGACTTTTGACCTCTGACCTTTAGATCCCCCAGAATTTTGAATTATATAAAAAACAGTAAAAATCTATCTCCTCCTGGGATTTTTGCGTTACGCGCACAAAACTTTTTTCACATGAACTTTGGACCAATACGGTCAAACTGGTCTGGTCGGATTTCTTTTAAAGTGAAATATAATTTTTTAATAATTTAATCAATATTGCGGTTTTATGCAAATTATTCTTCGGCCTCTAAATCATACATGCAAAGGTACACGTTCATGGCATTTGGCAAAGATGTGGAGGGTTAGTCAAAGTATCACTGAAACCAATTTTATTCCAATCGGCCAAAGGGGGGCGCTATACGAAGCGTTTGAAAATTCAAACTTCAAACGGGCATAAGTCATGACTCGTTTTGTTTGAAGACATGCAACTTGTTACACGCGTGCTTTGACTCGAGCGGAAGACATCTGTGTCGTTGTTAAGTAAGCTCCGCCCTTCGATTTTCCGCCATATTGAGCAGTTTGTAAAACGTGTAAACCCGCTTTTATTCTGGAATTTTCGCGTCACGTGCACAAAACTTTTTTTACGTGAACTTTGGACCGATATCTAAAGATCTGTCAGATCGGATTTCTTTAACATTGAAACATGCTTTTTAAAATAAATTCAATGAATATTGCAGTTTTATGCAAATTATTCTTCTGCCTCTAAATCATACATGCAAAGTAACATGTTCATGGCATTTGGCAAAGATGTAGAGTGTTAGTCCAAATATCACTAAAACCAATCTTACCCCAATTGGCCAAAGGGGGGCGCTATATCATTTTGAGCAGTTTGTGAAACGCTTAAACCCGTTAGGATTTTTTTTTTTGCAATTTGCATGAAACATTCTACACACAATCTAAGGACCTTTATCTAATATGCCTATGAAGTGCACACACACAAAAAAAATAATAATAAATAATATAGCTGCAAGCAGCGATAAAGTGACCAAAGCCAAAAACACCTCAAATCATGAACACAGCCTGCAATGTGCGTGAAATTTTGCAAGCACATTCCCAATAGGTCAAGGAGCAGATACCACCCTTCTTACATTGGCCTGTTATAGCGCCACCAGCGGGTCAACTTTTGCACAACACATTTTTGGAACAAAATGGACCAATCTTTGACGTCAGTAACGTCAAAGAGAGCACTGCCTGCGATCTTGACATTTTGTACTTTTATAGCCATTGTTTTCTGGCTTGAAGCGAGCCCACAATTGTTTCGAAGGAACAATATTTTTCTAGTTGTGGGCTCGCCTATAAGGCGAGCACACTTTAGATATTGTCATTATTTCTATACTATACTAGTCATATCAAGTTCTCCTCAAAACTTCGGTTCCTTTCTACTCCTACATACTTAGTGAGAAAATGAAAATAAAAACATCAATGTGTTCAGTTTACAGTGGCGAAGTGTGCTATTATTTTCTATAGCAATCGGCCAAATGGTGGCGCTGTAGGAAGCCTTCGAAAGTGCGATCTTTGAACAGGTATAGCTCATGCTGTGTTATACATACAGCCATGAAACCTGTATACACTTATGCGTCTCCTCATGCCGAACAACTTTTACCCTCTAACTTTTGACCTCTGACCTTTAGGTCTCCCACAATTCGGAATTATATGAAAAACAGTAAAAATCTATCTCCTCCTGGGATTTTCGCGTCAAGTGCACAAAACTTTTTTCACATGAACTTTGAACCTATATCTACACAGGCTATGTGGTGAGAAGTTTGTACGTTAAATAATGATTTTTTAATAATTCAATATATATTGCGGTTTTATGCAAATTATTCTTCGGCCTCTAAATCATACATGCAAAGTTACACGTTCATGGCATTTGGCAAAGATGTGGAGGGTTAGTCAAAGTATCACTGAAACCAATTTTATTCCAATCGGCCAAAGGGGGGCGCTATACGAAGCGTCTGAAAATTCAAACTTCAAACGGGCATAAGTCATGACTCGTTTTGTTTGAAGACATGCAACTTGTTACACGCGTGCTTTGACTCAAGCGGAAGACATCTGTGTCGTTGTTAAGTAAGCTCCGCCCTTCGATTTTCCGCCATTTTGAGCAGTTTGTAAAACGCGTAAACCCGCTTTTTTTCTGGAATTTTCGCGTCACGTGCACAAAACTTTTTTTACGTGAACTTTGGACCGATATCTAAAGATCTGTCTGATCGGATTTCTTTAACATTGAAACATGCTTTTTTAAATAATTCAAACAATATTGCATTTTTATGCAAATTATTCTTCTGCCTCTAAAACATACATGCAAAGTCACATTTTCATGACAAAATAGTGTAGAGGGTTAGTTCAAATATCACTGAAACCAATCTTACCCCAAATGGCCAAAGGGGGGCGCTATATAATTTTGAGCAGTTTGTAAAACGCTTAAACCCGTTTTTATTCTAGGATTTTTTTTGCAATTTGCATGAAACATTCTACACACAATCTAAGGACCTTTATCTAACATGCCTATGAAGTGCACACAAAAAAATTATAAAATAATAATAATAAATATAGCTGCAAGCAGCGATAAAGTGTCCAAAGCCAAAAACACCTCAAATCATGAACATCATGAAATCATGAACTGGGATGTGCGTGAAATCTTGCAAGCACATTCCCAATAGGTCAAGGAACAGATACCAACCTTCTCACATTGGCCTGTTATAGCGCCACCAGCGGGTCAACTTTTGCATAACACATTTTTGGAACAAAATAGACCAATCTTTGACGTCAGTAACGTCAAAGAGAGCACTGCCTGCGATCTTGACATTTTGTGCTTTTATAGCCATTGTTTTCTGGCTTGAAGCGAGCCCACAATTGTTTCGAAGGAACAATATTTTTCTAGTGACAATATCTAACCGTCATATCAAGTTCTCCTCAAAACTTCGGTTCCTTTCTACTCCTACATACTTAGTGAGAAAATGAAAATAAAAACATCAATGTGTTCAGCTTACTGTGGCGACGTGTGCTATTACTTTTTACAGCAATCGGCCAAATGGTGGCGCTGTAGGAAGCCTTCGAAAGTGCGAACTTTGAACAGGTATAGCTCATGCTCTGTTATACGTACAGCCATGAAACCTGTATACACGTATGCGTCTCCTCATGCCGAACAATTTTTACGCTCTGACTTTTGACCTCTGATCTTTAGATCCCTCAGAATTTGGAATTATATGAAAAACAGTAAAAATCTATCTCCTCCTGGGATCTTTGCGATACGCGCATGAAACTTTTTTCACATGAACTTTGGACCAATACGGTCAAACTAGTCTCGGCGGATTTCTTTTAAAGTGAAATATATTTTATTAATAATTCAATCAATGTTGCGGTTTTATGCAAATTATTCTTCGGCCTCTAAATCATACATGCAAAGTTACACGTTCATGGCATTTGGCAAAGATGTGGAGGGTTAGTCAAAGTATCACTGAAACCAATTTTATTCCAATCGGCCAAAGGGGGGCGCTATACGAAGCGTTTGAAAATTCAAACTTCAAACGGGCATAAGTCATGACTCGTTTCGTTTGAAGACATGCAACTTGTTACACGCGTGCTTTGACTCGAGCGGAAGACATCTGTGTCGTTGTTAAGTAAGCTCCGCCCCCCGATTTTCCGCCATATTGAGCAGTTTGTAAAACGCGTAAACCCGCTTTTATTCTGGAATTTTCACTCCACGTGCACAAAACTTTTTTTACGTGAACTTTGGACCGATATCTAAAGATCTGTCAGATCGGATTTCTTTAAAATTGAAACATGCTTTTTAAAATAAATTCAATGAATATTGCAGTTTTATGCAAATTATTCTTCTGCCTCTAAATCATACATGCAAAGTAACATGTTCATGGCATTTGGCAAAGATGTAGAGTGTTAGTCCAAATATCACTAAAACCAATCTTACCCCAATTGGCCAAAGGGGGGCGCTATATCATTTTGAGCAGTTTGTGAAACGCTTAAACCCGTTAGGATTTATTTTTGCAATTTGCATGAAACATTCTACACACAATCTAAGGACCTTTATCTAATATGCCTATGAAGTGCACACACACAAAAAAAATTATAATAATGAATATAGCTGCAAGCAGCGATAAAGTGGCCAAAGCCAAAAACACCTCAAATCATGAACACAGCCTGGGATGTGCGTGAAATCTTGCAAGCACATTCCCAATAGGTCAAGGAACAGATACCAACCTTCTCACATTGGCCTGTTATAGCGCCACCAGCGGATCAACTTTTGCACAACACATTTTTGGAACAAAATGGACCAATCTTTGACGTCAGTAACGTCAAAGAGAGCACTGCCTGCGATCTTGACATTTTGTGCTTTTATAGCCATTGTTTTCTGGCTTGAAGCGAGCCCACAATTGTTTCGAAGGAACAATATTTTTCTAGTTGTGGGCTCGCCAGTACCTGGCGAGCACACTTTAGATATTGTCATTATTTATTTATTTATTTATCTAGTAAGTAGACGGGATTTTCGGTTCCTTTCTACTCCTACATACTTAGTGAGAAAATGAAAATAAAAACATCAATGTGTTCAGTTTACAGTGGTGAAGTGTGCTATTACTTTTTACAGCAATCGGCCAAATGGTGGCGCTGTAGGAAGCCTTCGAAAGTGCGATCTTTGAACAGGTATAGCTCATGCTGTGTTTGAGGTACAGCCATGAAACCTGTATACACTTATGCGTCTCCTCATGCTGAACAACTTTTACCCTCTAACTTTTGACCTCTGACCTTTAGGTCTCCCACAATTCAGAATAATATGAAAAACAGTAAAAATCTATCTCCTCCTGGGTTTTTTTCGTTACGCGCACAAAACTTTTTTTACATGAACTTTGGACCAATACGGTCAGATTTATCTCGGCGGATTTCTTTTAAAGTGAAATATAATTTTTTAATAATTCTATCAATATTGCGGTTTTATGCAAATTATTCTTCTGCCTCTAAAACATACATGCAAAGTTACACGTTCATGGCATTTGGCAAAGATGTGGAGGGTTAGTCAAAGTATCACTGAAACCAATTTTATTCCAATCGGCCAAAGGGGGGCGCTATACGAAGCGTTTGAAAATTCAAACTTCAAACGGGCATAAGTCATGACTCGTTTCGTTTGAAGACATGCAACTTGTTACACGCGTGCTTTGACTCGAGCGGAAGACATCTGTGTCGTTGTTAAGTAAGCTCCGCCCTTCGATTTTCCGCCACTTTGAGCAGTTTGTAAAACGCGTAAACCCGCTTTTATTCTGGAATTTTCGCGTCACGTGCACAAAACTTTTTTTACGTGAACTTTGGACCGATATCTAAAGATCTGTCAGATCGGATTTCTTTAACATTGAAACATGCTATTTTAAATAATTCAAACAATATTGCATTTTTATGCAAATTATTCTTCTGCCTCTAAAACATACAAGCAAAGTCACATTTTCATGACAAAATAGTGTAGAGGGTTAGTTCAAATATCACTGAAACCAATCTTACCCCAAATGGCCAAAGGGGGGCGCTATATAATTTTGAGCAGTTTGTAAAACGCTTAAACCCGTTTTTATTCTAGGATTTTTTTTGCAATTTGCATGAAACATTCTACACGCAATCTAAGGACCTTTATCTAACATGCCTATGAAGTAGACACAAAAAAATTATAAAATAATAATAATAAATATAGCTGCAAGCAGCGATAAAGTGTCCAAAGCCAAAAACACCTCAAATCATGAACACAGCCTGGGATGTGCGTGAAATCTTGCAAGCACATTCCCAATAGGTCAAGGAACAGATACCAACCTTCTCACATTGGCCTGTTATAGCGCCACCAGCGGGTCAACTTTTGCACAACACATTTTTGGAACAAAATGGACCAATCTTTGACGTCAGTAACGTCAAAGAGAGCACTGCCTGCGATCTTGACATTTTGTGCTTTTATAGCCATTGTTTTCCGGCTTGAAGCGAGCCCACAATTGTTTCGAAGGAACAATATTTTTCTAGTGACAATATCTAACCGTCATATCAAGTTCTCCTCAAAACTTCGGTTCCTTTCTACTCCTACATACTTAGACAGAAAATGAAAATAAAAACATCAATGTGTTCAGCTTACAGTGGCGAAGTGTGCTATTATTTTTTACAGCAATCGGCCAAATGGTGGCGCTGTAGGAAGCCTTCGAATGTGCAAACATTGAACAGATAGAGCTCATGCTCTGTTATACGTACAGTCATGAAACCTGTATACACGTATGCGTCTCCTCATGCCGAACAACTTTTACGCTCTGACTTTTGACCTCTGACCTTTATATCCCCCAGAATTTTGAATTATATAAAAAACAGTAAAAATCTATCTCCTCCTGGGATTTTTGTGTTACGCGCACAAAACTTTTTTCACATGAACTTTGGACCAATACGGTCAAACTAGTCTCGGCGGATTTCTTTTAAAGTGAAATATAATTTTTTAATAATTCAATCAATATTGCGGTTTTATGCAAATTATTCTTCGGCCTCTAAATCATACATGCAAAGTTACACGTTCATGGCATTTGGCAAAGATGTGGAGGGTTAGTCAAAGTATCACTGAAACCAATTTTATTCCAATCGGCCAAAGGGGGGCGCTATACGAAGCGTTTGAAAATTCAAACTTCAAACGGGCATAAGTCATGACTCGTTTCGTTTGAAGACATGCAACTTGTTACACACGTGCTTTGACTCAAGCGGAAGACATCTGTGTCGTTGTTAAGTAAGCTCCGCCCTTCAATTTTCCGCCATTTTGAGCAGTTTGTAAAACGCGTAAACCCGCTTTTATTCTGGAATTTTCGCGTCACGTGCACAAAACTTTTTTTACGTGAACTTTGGACCGATATCTAAAGATCTGTCAGATCGGATTTCTTTAACATTGAAACATGCTTTTTTAAATAATTCAAACAATATTGCATTTTTATGCAAATTATTCTTCTGCCTCTAAAACATACATGCAAAGTCACATTTTCATGACAAAATAGTGTAGAGGGTTAGTTCAAATATCACTGAAACCAATCTTACCCCAAATGGCCAAAGGGGGGCGCTATATAATTTTGAGCAGTTTGTAAAACGCTTAAACCCGTTTTTATTCTAGGATTTTTTTTGCAATTTGCATGAAACATTCTACACGCAATCTAAGGACCTTTATCTAACATGCCTATGAAGTGCACACAAAAAAATTATAAAATAATAATAATAAATATAGCTGCAAGCAGCGATAAAGTGGCCAAAGCCAAAAACACCTCAAATCATGAACACAGCCTGGGATGTGCGTGAAATCTTGCAAGCACATTCCCAATAGGTCAAGGAACAGATACCAACCTTCTCACATTGGCCTGTTATAGCGCCCCCAGCGGGTAAACTTTTGCACAACACATTTTTGGAACAAAATGGACCAATCTTTGACGTCAGTAACGTCAAAGAGAGCACTGCCTGCGATCTTGACATTTTGTGCTTTTATAGCCATTGTTTTCTGGCTTGAAGCGAGCCCACAATTGTTTCGAAGGAACAATATTTTTCTAGTTGTGGGCTCGCCTATAAGGCGAGCACACTTTAGATATTGTCATTATTTATCTATCAGGCAGGCATACTATATCAAGTTCTCCTCAAAACTTCGGTTCCTTTCTACTCCTACATACTTAGTGAGAAAATGAAAATAAAAACATCAATGTGTTCAGCTTACAGTGGCGAAGTGTGCTATTATTTTGTACAGCAATCGGCCAAATGGTGGCGCTGTAGGAAGCCTTCGAAAGTGCAAACTTTGAACAGGTATAGCTCATGCTGTGTTTGAGGTCCAGCCATGAAACCTGTATACACGTATGCGTCTCCTCATGCCGAACAACTTTTACCCTCTAACTTTTGACCTCTGACCTTTAGGTCTCCCACAATTCGGAATTATATGAAAAACAGTAAAGATCTATCTCCTCCTGGGATTTTCGCGTCAAGTGCACAAAACTTTTTTCACATGAACTTTGAACCTATATCTACACAGGCTATGTGGTGAGAAGTTTGTACGTTAAAAGATGATTTTTTAATAATTCAATATATATTGCGGTTTTATGCAAATTATTCTTCGGCCTCTAAATCATACATGCAAAGTTACACGTTCATGGCATTTGGCAAAGATGTGGAGGGTTAATCAAAGTATCACTGAAACCAATTTTATTCCAATCGGCCAAAGGGGGGCGCTATACGAAGCGTCTGAATATTCAAACTTCAAACGGGCATAAGTCATGACTCGTTTCGTTTGAAGACATGCAACTTGTTACACGCGTGCTTTGACTCAAGCGGAAGACATCTGTGTCGTTGTTAAGTAAGCTCCGCCCTTCGATTTTCCGCCATTTTGAGCAGTTTGTAAAACGCGTAAACCCGCTTTTATTCTGGAATTTTCGCGTCACGTGCACAAAACTTTTTTTACGTGAACTTTGGACCGATATCTAAAGATCTGTCAGATCGGATTTCTTTAACATTGAAACATGCTTTTTTAAATAATTCAAACAATATTGCATTTTTATGCAAATTATTCTTCTGCCTCTAAAACATACATGCAAAGTCACATTTTCATGACAAAATAGTGTAGAGGGTTAGTTCAAATATCACTGAAACCAATCTTACCCCAAATGGCCAAAGGGGGGCGCTATATAATTTTGAGCAGTTTGTAAAACGCTTAAACCCGTTTTTATTCTAGGATTTTTTTTGCAATTTGCATGAAACATTCTACACGCAATCTAAGGACCTTTATCTAACATGCCTATGAAGTGCACACAAAAAAATTATAAAATAATTATAATAAATATAGCTGCAAGCAGCGATAAAGTGGCCAAAGCCAAAAACACCTCAAATCATGAACACAGCCTGCAATGTGCGTGAAATCTTGCAAGCACATTCCCAATAGGTCAAGGAACAGATACCACCCTTCTTACATTGGCCTGTTATAGCGCCACCAGCGGGTCAACTTTTGCACAACACATTTTTGGAACAAAATGGACCAATCTTTGACGTCAGTAACGTCAAAGAGAGCACTGCCTGCGATCTTGACATTTTGTACTTTTATAGCCATTGTTTTCCGGCTTGAAGCGAGCCCACAATTGTTTCGAAGGAACAATATTTTTCTAGTTGTGGGCTCGCCTATAAGGCGAGCACACTTTAGATGTTGTCATTATTATTTCTATACTATACTATATCAAGTTCTCCTCAAAACTTCGGTTCCTTTCTACTCCTACATACTTATAAAAACATCAATGTGTTCAGCTTACAGTAGCGAAGTGTGCTATTATTTTTTATAGCAATCGGCCAAATGGTGGCGCTGTAGGAAGCCTTCGAAAGTGCGAACTTTGAACAGGTATAGCTCATGCTGTGTTTTAGGTACAGCCATGAAACCTGTATACACGTATGCGTCTCCTCATGCCGAACAACTTTTACCCTCTAACCTTTGACCTCTGACCTTTAGGTCTCCCACAATTCGGAATTATATGAAAAACAGTAAAAATCTATCTCCTCCTGGGATTTTTGCGTTAAGCGCACAAAACTTTTTTCACATGAACTTTGGACCAATACGGTCAGATTGATCAACCAGATTTTTTTTAAAGTGAAATATAATTTTTTAATGATTCAATCAATATTGCGGTTTTATGCAAATTATTCTTCGGCCTCTAAATCATACATGCAAAGCTACACTTTCATGGCATTTGGCAAAGATGTGGAGGGTTAGTCAAAGTATCACTGAAACCAATTTTATTCCAATCGGCCAAAGGGGGGCGCTATACGAAGCGTCTGAAAATTCAAACTTCAAACGGCCATAAGTCATGACTCGTTTCGTTTGAAGACATGCAACTTGTTACACGCGTGCTTTGACTCAAGCGGAAGACATCTGTGTCGTTGTTAAGTAAGCTCCGCCCTTCAATTTTCCGCCATTTTGAGCAGTTTGTAAAACGCGTAAACCCGCTTTTATTTTGGAATTTTCGCGTCACGTGCACAAAACTTTTTTTACGTGAACTTTGGACCGATATCTAAAAATCTGTCAGATCGGATTTCTTTAACATTGAAACATGCTTTTTTAAATAATTCAAACAATATTGCATTTTTATGCAAATTATTCTTCTGCCTCTAAAACATACATGCAAAGTCACATTTTCATGACAAAATAGTGTAGAGGGTTAGTTCAAATATCACTGAAACCAATCTTACCCCAAATGGCCAAAGGGGGGCGCTATATAATTTTGAGCAGTTTGTAAAACGCTTAAACCCGTTTTTATTCTAGGATTTTTTTTGCAATTTGCATGAAACATTCTACACGCAATCTAAGGACCTTTATCTAACATGCCTATGAAGTGCACACAAAAAAATAATAAAATAATAATAATAAATATAGCTGCAAGCAGCGATAAAGTGTCCAAAGCCAAAAACACCTCAAATCATGAACACAGCCTGGGATGTGCGTGAAATCTTGCAAGCACATTCCCAATAGGTCAAGGAACAGATACCAACCTTCTCACATTGGCCTGTTATAGCGCCACCAGCGGGTCAACTTTTGCACAACACATTTTTGGAACAAAATGGACAAACTTTGACGTCAGTAACGTCAAAGAGAGCACTGCCTGCGATCTTGACATTTTGTGCTTTTATAGCCATTGTTTTCCGGCTTGAAGCGAGCCCACAATTGTTTCGAAGGAACAATATTTTTCTAGTGACAATATCTAACCGTCATATCAAGTTCTCCTCAAAACTTCGGTTCCTTTCTACTCCTACATACTTAGACAGAAAATGAAAATAAAAACATCAATGTGTTCAGCTTACAGTGGCGAAGTGTGCTATTATTTTTTACAGCAATCGGCCAAATGGTGGCGCTGTAGGAAGCCTTCGAATGTGCAAACATTGAACAGATAGAGCTCATGCTCTGTTATACGTACAGTCATGAAACCTGTATACACGTATGCGTCTCCTCATGCCGAACAACTTTTACGCTCTGACTTTTGACCTCTGACCTTTATATCCCCCAGAATTTTGAATTATATAAAAAACAGTAAAAATCTATCTCCTCCTGGGATTTTTGTGTTACGCGCACAAAACTTTTTTCACATGAACTTTGGACCAATACGGTCAAACTAGTCTCGGCGGATTTCTTTTAAAGTGAAATATAATTTTTTAATAATTCAATCAATATTGCGGTTTTATGCAAATTATTCTTCGGCCTCTAAATCATACATGCAAAGTTACACGTTCATGGCATTTGGCAAAGATGTGGAGGGTTAGTCAAAGTATCACTGAAACCAATTTTATTCCAATCGGCCAAAGGGGGGCGCTATACGAAGCGTTTGAAAATTCAAACTTCAAACGGGCATAAGTCATGACTCGTTTCGTTTGAAGACATGCAACTTGTTACACACGTGCTTTGACTCAAGCGGAAGACATCTGTGTCGTTGTTAAGTAAGCTCCGCCCTTCAATTTTCCGCCATTTTGAGCAGTTTGTAAAACGCGTAAACCCGCTTTTATTCTGGAATTTTCGCGTCACGTGCACAAAACTTTTTTTACGTGAACTTTGGACCGATATCTAAAGATCTGTCAGATCGGATTTCTTTAACATTGAAACATGCTTTTTTAAATAATTCAAACAATATTGCATTTTTATGCAAATTATTCTTCTGCCTCTAAAACATACATGCAAAGTCACATTTTCATGACAAAATAGTGTAGAGGGTTAGTTCAAATATCACTGAAACCAATCTTACCCCAAATGGCCAAAGGGGGGCGCTATATAATTTTGAGCAGTTTGTAAAACGCTTAAACCCGTTTTTATTCTAGGATTTTTTTTGCAATTTGCATGAAACATTCTACACGCAATCTAAGGACCTTTATCTAACATGCCTATGAAGTGCACACAAAAAAATTATAAAATAATAATAATAAATATAGCTGCAAGCAGCGATAAAGTGGCCAAAGCCAAAAACACCTCAAATCATGAACACAGCCTGGGATGTGCGTGAAATCTTGCAAGCACATTCCCAATAGGTCAAGGAACAGATACCAACCTTCTCACATTGGCCTGTTATAGCGCCCCCAGCGGGTCAACTTTTGCACAACACATTTTTGGAACAAAATGGACCAATCTTTGACGTCAGTAACGTCAAAGAGAGCACTGCCTGCGATCTTGACATTTTGTGCTTTTATAGCCATTGTTTTCTGGCTTGAAGCGAGCCCACAATTGTTTCGAAGGAACAATATTTTTCTAGTTGTGGGCTCGCCTATAAGGCGAGCACACTTTAGATATTGTCATTATTTATCTATCAGGCAGGCATACTATATCAAGTTCTCCTCAAAACTTCGGTTCCTTTCTACTCCTACATACTTAGTGAGAAAATGAAAATAAAAACATCAATGTGTTCAGCTTACAGTGGCGAAGTGTGCTATTATTTTGTACAGCAATCGGCCAAATGGTGGCGCTGTAGGAAGCCTTCGAAAGTGCAAACTTTGAACAGGTATAGCTCATGCTGTGTTTGAGGTCCAGCCATGAAACCTGTATACACGTATGCGTCTCCTCATGCCGAACAACTTTTACCCTCTAACTTTTGACCTCTGACCTTTAGGTCTCCCACAATTCGGAATTATATGAAAAACAGTAAAAATCTATCTCCTCCTGGGATTTTCGCGTCAAGTGCACAAAACTTTTTTCACATGAACTTTGAACCTATATCTACACAGGCTATGTGGTGAGAAGTTTGTACGTTAAAAGATGATTTTTTAATAATTCAATATATATTGCGGTTTTATGCAAATTATTCTTCGGCCTCTAAATCATACATGCAAAGTTACACGTTCATGGCATTTGGCAAAGATGTGGAGGGTTAATCAAAGTATCACTGAAACCAATTTTATTCCAATCGGCCAAAGGGGGGCGCTATACGAAGCGTCTGAATATTCAAACTTCAAACGGGCATAAGTCATGACTCGTTTCGTTTGAAGACATGCAACTTGTTACACGCGTGCTTTGACTCAAGCGGAAGACATCTGTGTCGTTGTTAAGTAAGCTCCGCCCTTCGATTTTCCGCCATTTTGAGCAGTTTGTAAAACGCGTAAACCCGCTTTTATTCTGGAATTTTCGCGTCACGTGCACAAAACTTTTTTTACGTGAACTTTGGACCGATATCTAAAGATCTGTCAGATCGGATTTCTTTAACATTGAAACATGCTTTTTTAAATAATTCAAACAATATTGCATTTTTATGCAAATTATTCTTCTGCCTCTAAAACATACATGCAAAGTCACATTTTCATGACAAAATAGTGTAGAGGGTTAGTTCAAATATCACTGAAACCAATCTTACCCCAAATGGCCAAAGGGGGGCGCTATATAATTTTGAGCAGTTTGTAAAACGCTTAAACCCGTTTTTATTCTAGGATTTTTTTTGCAATTTGCATGAAACATTCTACACGCAATCTAAGGACCTTTATCTAACATGCCTATGAAGTGCACACAAAAAAATTATAAAATAATTATAATAAATATAGCTGCAAGCAGCGATAAAGTGGCCAAAGCCAAAAACACCTCAAATCATGAACACAGCCTGCAATGTGCGTGAAATCTTGCAAGCACATTCCCAATAGGTCAAGGAACAGATACCACCCTTCTTACATTGGCCTGTTATAGCGCCACCAGCGGGTCAACTTTTGCACAACACATTTTTGGAACAAAATGGACCAATCTTTGACGTCAGTAACGTCAAAGAGAGCACTGCCTGCGATCTTGACATTTTGTACTTTTATAGCCATTGTTTTCCGGCTTGAAGCGAGCCCACAATTGTTTCGAAGGAACAATATTTTTCTAGTTGTGGGCTCGCCTATAAGGCGAGCACACTTTAGATGTTGTCATTATTATTTCTATACTATACTATATCAAGTTCTCCTCAAAACTTCGGTTCCTTTCTACTCCTACATACTTATAAAAACATCAATGTGTTCAGCTTACAGTAGCGAAGTGTGCTATTATTTTTTATAGCAATCGGCCAAATGGTGGCGCTGTAGGAAGCCTTCGAAAGTGCGAACTTTGAACAGGTATAGCTCATGCTGTGTTTTAGGTACAGCCATGAAACCTGTATACACGTATGCGTCTCCTCATGCCGAACAACTTTTACCCTCTAACCTTTGACCTCTGACCTTTAGGTCTCCCACAATTCGGAATTATATGAAAAACAGTAAAAATCTATCTCCTCCTGGGATTTTTGCGTTAAGCGCACAAAACTTTTTTCACATGAACTTTGGACCAATACGGTCAGATTGATCAACCAGATTTTTTTTAAAGTGAAATATAATTTTTTAATGATTCAATCAATATTGCGGTTTTATGCAAATTATTCTTCGGCCTCTAAATCATACATGCAAAGCTACACTTTCATGGCATTTGGCAAAGATGTGGAGGGTTAGTCAAAGTATCACTGAAACCAATTTTATTCCAATCGGCCAAAGGGGGGCGCTATACGAAGCGTCTGAAAATTCAAACTTCAAACGGCCATAAGTCATGACTCGTTTCGTTTGAAGACATGCAACTTGTTACACGCGTGCTTTGACTCAAGCGGAAGACATCTGTGTCGTTGTTAAGTAAGCTCCGCCCTTCAATTTTCCGCCATTTTGAGCAGTTTGTAAAACGCGTAAACCCGCTTTTATTTTGGAATTTTCGCGTCACGTGCACAAAACTTTTTTTACGTGAACTTTGGACCGATATCTAAAAATCTGTCAGATCGGATTTCTTTAACATTGAAACATGCTTTTTTAAATAATTCAAACAATATTGCATTTTTATGCAAATTATTCTTCTGCCTCTAAAACATACATGCAAAGTCACATTTTCATGACAAAATAGTGTAGAGGGTTAGTTCAAATATCACTGAAACCAATCTTACCCCAAATGGCCAAAGGGGGGCGCTATATAATTTTGAGCAGTTTGTAAAACGCTTAAACCCGTTTTTATTCTAGGATTTTTTTTGCAATTTGCATGAAACATTCTACACGCAATCTAAGGACCTTTATCTAACATGCCTATGAAGTGCACACAAAAAAATAATAAAATAATAATAATAAATATAGCTGCAAGCAGCGATAAAGTGTCCAAAGCCAAAAACACCTCAAATCATGAACACAGCCTGGGATGTGCGTGAAATCTTGCAAGCACATTCCCAATAGGTCAAGGAACAGATACCAACCTTCTCACATTGGCCTGTTATAGCGCCACCAGCGGGTCAACTTTTGCACAACACATTTTTGGAACAAAATGGACAAACTTTGACGTCAGTAACGTCAAAGAGAGCACTGCCTGCGATCTTGACATTTTGTGCTTTTATAGCCATTGTTTTCCGGCTTGAAGCGAGCCCACAATTGTTTCGAAGGAACAATATTTTTCTAGTTGTGGGCTCGCTGAAGGCGAGTCCAGCTTGTTGTACCCCAGTTTATATTTATTCTTTCCAACTTCCAAGGGTCCGACCACTTTCTTCGTCCGCTTTCAACTCCCTCACACTTTGTGCTACAAACTTCGTTCCAACTTCAACATGTTCAGCTTTCTACAGTGATGTGTGCTTATATTTTTCTTTTCAAAATATTTCATATTTTTGGAAATATTTAACTTTTAAACTTTTATTTTTCCTCCTTATAATGGGAGTCTATGTAGAAAAGTGCCCACTTTTCTGGTGCAAATTCTTTGTGCTCTTATAGCTCTTTCATACTTTCACATAAAAACCTTGTTCCAACTTTGAAATGTTCAGCGAGGTTTGAAGTTTCATTGTTGTTTTAATAATTTTGAAAAAAAGTTTATACTGTTTGAAATATTTAACTTTATTCATAAATCTTTCATCCCATAGAGAATGAATGGGATCTGACTTTAACATTTTTACTTTTTCACTAAACTTTATAGCCTCATTACTCTGGCATACATTTACGTAGGAATGCGATTCAAACTTGAAAAACGCTCACACGCTTTTGGACTTCATCGTGGTTCAAACGTTATTCGAAAACGTCATACCGTTCTTCCACAATCGCAGTCCAAAGGTAGAGTGGTTTGGGGTATTTTGGGGGTATTTTTGGCGGGAAAACCAGTCCTAGAGTGTAGCTAGAGTGTGGGAGACATGTTCTTAAAGTCATGAAGTTCTCTGAACGAATCGTCCTCACGGCCAAAATATTTAAAATGTATGCATGTTTTTTGGCACGTTTGTAGCCACGCTCGTCGTGTTTTGTAAAGTGCAACTAAAATAAAACAGAGACTTACAGAATTTCATCTATGGCCCTCTGAGTGCCGGGTCGCGCCTCAGACGCCCCATTCACCTCAATTCATTTTTTTTCTGGTTTTCGGAATTTTTTTATTTTCCCCCAAACATTTCTAGCTTGCTCTCATGCGCACATTATTGATCCTTTTAACATCAGAATCGCGATGTTCGTAGAGCCACTCACCGAGCCACTCCCCGAGCAAAGACTATGTGTTTTCAACTTTTCGTGTTTCCGGGAGAGCGATCAGTTCGTACACTTGCGCTCCCTATTCAAACCAATGGATATGGCCCATATCTTGAACAAACAGTTCTACAGCTCAGAAGGAAAGGTGCTCCTTATTGTGGGCTCGCCAGTACCTGGCGAGCACACTTTAGATATTGTCATTATTTATTTATTTATTTATCTAGTAAGTAGACGGGATTTTCGGTTCCTTTCTACTCCTACATACTTAGTGAGAAAATGAAAATAAAAACATCAATGTGTTCAGCTTACAGTGGCGAAGTGTGCTATTATTTTTTACAGCAATCGGCCAAATGGTGGCGCTGTAGGAAGCTTTCGAAAGTGCGATCTTTGAACAGGTATAGCTCATGCTGTGTTATACGTACAGCCATGAAACCTGTATACACTTATGCGTCTCCTCATGCCGAACAACTTTTACCCTCTAACTTTTGACCTCTGACCTTTAGGTCTCCCACAATTCGGAATTATATGAAAAACAGTAAAAATCTATCTCCTCCTGGGATTTTCGCGTCAAGTGCACAAAACTTTTTTCACATGAACTTTGAACCTATATCTACACAGGCTATGTGGTGAGAAGTTTGTACGTTAAATAATGATTTTTTAATAATTCAATTTATATTGCGGTTTTATGCAAATTATTCTTCGGCCTTTAAATCATACATGCAAAGTTACACGTTCATGGCATTTGGCAAAGATGTGGAGGGTTAGTCAAAGTATCACTGAAACCAATTTTATTCCAATCGGCCAAAGGGGGGCGCTATACGAAGCGTCTGAAAATTCAAACTTCAAACGGGCATAAGTCATGACTCGTTTTGTTTGAAGACATGCAACTTGTTACACGCGTGCTTTGACTCAAGCGGAAGACATCTGTGTCGTTGTTAAGTAAGCTCCGCCCTTCAATTTTCCGCCATTTTGAGCAGTTTGTAAAACGCGTAAACCCGCTTTTATTCTGGAACTTTCGCGTCACGTGCACAAAACCTTTTTTACGTGAACTTTGGACCGATATCTAAAGATCTGTCAGATCGGATTTCTTTAACATTGAAACATGCTTTTTTAAATAATTCAAACAATATTGCATTTTTATGCAAATTATTCTTCTGCCTCTAAAACATACATGCAAAGTCACATTTTCATGACAAAATAGTGTAGAGGGTTAGTTCAAATATCACTGAAACCAATCTTACCCCAAATGGCCAAAGGGGGGCGCTATATAATTTTGAGCAGTTTGTAAAACGCTTAAACCCGTTTTTATTCTAGGATTTTTTTTGTAATTTGCATGAAACATTCTACACGCAATCTAAGGACCTTTATCTAACATACCTATGAAGTGCACACAAAAAAATTATAAAATAATAATAATAAATATAGCTGCAAGCAGCGATAAAGTGTCCAAAGCCAAAAACACCTCAAATCATGAACACAGCCTGGGATGTGCGTGAAATCTTGCAAGCACATTCCCAATAGGTCAAGGAACAGATACCAACCTTCTTACATTGGCCTGTTATAGCGCCACCAGCGGGTCAACTTTTGCATAACACATTTTTGGAACAAAATGGACCAATCTTTGACGTCAGTAACGTCAAAGTGAGCACTGCCTGCGATCTTGACATTTTGTACTTTTATAGCCATTGTTTTCTGGCTTGAAGCGAGCCCACAATTGTTTCGAAGGAACAATATTTTTCTAGTTAACTTTAATTACAGTGCTGAGTCAGTGGTCTCACATGATTTACAAGCTCACAATAAGTTGCACTGTGTAACTTTGTGAGCTTGTAGATCGGCTATTTATCTGGTTCTCAAAGTGTGGTCCAGGGAACACATGGACGCACGCACGCATGTATGCACACATACACATGCATACTCACACGCACACGCGCACACGCACACTATGGGGCTCGAATCGTGACACGGGGACGTTGGTGCGTGCGCGTGCACGCATTCGATTTTATCTGTGTTGTACTGAACGCATGGACTTCTCCTGTAATTTTTCAATGGCATTTAATAGCATTACACGTAGGCGTCGCTGGCACGCGTAGCTGTGTGTCTTCATTTAAGTGGCCAGGCGGGGTACACGGGGACGCGTTTAATTAGGCGTTTGTGGCGAACGCATGTGTTAACGCACGCATACATCTTTTGGTCATGTGGCCATCATGCGTGAGACGACACGGTCAAATGCAGCGCCGCCATGAACTGTACGCGTGATTGACTTGTTGCTCTGCTCTGGGACGCACGTGTGAGCTGTGTGCCACCCATTTGATTCTCAGCGCTAAACCTGCGTGTGTGTGTGTAGACGTGTATATCAAATAAAACATCCATCCAGAGTCTGGATTCCAGACGTTCATGCGAGCATGCGTTGGTCTGTCACTGTGGGCTGCATGCTCTCTGTGCTCCTTAGGGCTGGCGTAGCAAATTTGCTTTATATAGGGACTAGGCCTATTTGAATTGAGATAAAATACAGACCCTCAAGGACCACCGCGGTGGTCCTTTGGTGAGTTGGTGGTCCTGGTGGTCCTGACTGATTGAGACTATACATATTTCGTTAATTTATTTATATTTATTTATTTAACTGTTTTTGTTTTGTTTGGTGTTCCTAAGTTGAGCCCTTCGGAATGGCTGCCTTCTGGTTATGTTGTCAGTTAAATTGCTTTATTTATTATTAGTTTAGTTCTGTTCAGTTATGTTGTGTTTAGACCTTTATTTCGTTATTTGTTTGTTTTGTTTAGTTATTAATTTCAGCTCTGAGCAGCGGCCTTTTCTTCACAATTTATAAGATCGGTGAGTAGGCCTACAGCCTCCTAGCCTTTAACTGTTAGCAATATATACCCAATGGCCAACGTAGAATGTAGTCATCTTGGTCTCTTGTGATCTTATCATTTATTTATAAATGTATTTTATTTAATTTCAGCTGCTTGCTGTCTGATTGGATTATTCGCCGGAGCGAGCGCCCTGCGGCGGTGCGGCCTCCCGGCGCGGCCTTGCGCCCAGCGCTGGATTTTTGGGACTCTCCAGAGAGAGAGAGAGAGAGAGAGAGAGAGAGAGAGAGAGAGAGAGAGAGAGAGAGAGAGATCGTTTTGCTCGCTGTGTATGAAAGGCTCTCTCTCTCTCTCTCTCTCTCTCTCTCTCTCTCTCTCTCTCTCTCTCTCTCTCTCTCTCTCGGTGTGTGTTTCAAATGGATGATACGCACGGAGCGAGGAGCGGAGAGAGATAGAAAGGGAGAGAGAGGAGAGAGGAGGGGGGGGGGGTGTAGACAGACAGATACGTGGTTCTCCTCCTAGTCTCGCCGCTGTTTTAATTATTAGCTTCCAATACTACATTATAGGCCTCTTAATGTAAGGCTACTGCAGCCATGTATTTCATGAGGAGAGCTGGAGAATGGAGAAAGATCAGGGCATTATTACGCAGCGGTCCAGCGGACAGATCACTAGTAGGCTAATATTGCTGTTAAATAGTGTGTTATTTGTCTAATTTGTTAAATTGTCATGATGAGGCAATGCCCAGTGCTCCAATCCACAGTAAAACGAAACAGCTGCGAGCCTGTGACCACTTGTCGCGCTCGTTACACCTCCGTGGTTGCCCTGCGCTAAAAAAGTTGAGATTTCATTCATAGATTCCTCACGCATAACTGCCAAGTATAGGGAATTTAAACATCCCACGAACAAGCTGTGGGTTTGTTTCTTTCTCTCTGTCGTTCTTAATCTTGTTCGCTTTCGCTCTCTTTTTCTCACTTGATCAGGCTATCTCTCTCTCTCTCTCTCTCTCTCTCTCTCTCTCTCTCTGTGTGTGTTTCAAATGGATGATACGCACGGAGCGAGGAGCGGAGAGAGATAGAAAGGGAGAGAGAGGAGAGAGGAGGGGGGGGGGGGGGGTGTAGACAGACAGATACGTGGTTCTCCTCCTAGTCTCGCCGCTGTTTTAATTATTAGCTTCCAATACTACATTATAGGCCTCTTAATGTAAGGCTACTGCAGCCATGTATTTCATGAGGAGAGCTGGAGAATGGAGAAAGATCAGGGCATTATTACGCAGCGGTCCAGCGGACAGATCACTAGTAGGCTAATATTGCTGTTAAATAGTGTGTTATTTGTCTAATTTGTTAAATTGTCATGATGAGGCAATGCCCAGTGCTCCAATCCACAGTAAAACGAAACAGCTGCGAGCCTGTGACCACTTGTCGCGCTCGTTACACCTCCGTGGTTGCCCTGCGCTAAAAAAGTTGAGATTTCATTCATAGATTCCTCACGCATAACTGCCAAGTATAGGGAATTTAAACATCCCACGAACAAGCTGTGGGTTTGTTTCTTTCTCTCTGTCGTTCTTAATCTTGTTCGCTTTCGCTCTCTTTTTCTCACTTGATCAGGCTATCTCTCTCTCTCTCTCTCTCTCTCTCTCTCTCTCTCTCTCTCTCTCTGTGTGTGTGTGTGTGTGTGTGTGTGTGTGTGTGTGTGTGTGTGTGTGTGTGTGTGTGTGTGTGTGTGTGTGTGTGTGTGTGTGTGTGTGTGTGTGTGTGTGTGTGTGTGTGTGTGTGTGCCGATCATCATCATAGATTCAGAGCCTAATAACTAATATGTAGGCCTACTGGTGATAATCGATTTGGGTGCACGGTGGTCGCCCGCAGTGAGTGCACCTTCAGGCTGGCTGTGCATGCATTCATTATCATTATTCATTACTGTCTGAAAAGTCATCCAATAAACTGAATAAAGACTACTATGTGAATTGTGAATAACCCTTTACCATACGCCGGTCATTAGCTCCTGCTGTGACATCAAATGAATATGGTCCACCAATTAAGGATCAAAGCAAAGGCAATTGTGGTGATCGAGGATTTCGGTGTCTGGAGGTTTATGAGTGGAGTTTTTTTTTTTTTTTTTTTTGTGGGGGGGGATTCGACAAGAGATGACTATTTTCTGAGGAGTTGCTCACAGAGTCAGATAAAAGGAAAGTGCCACTGGAGTGAGGAGAAATATTGTATGTATCCTATAGGCTATGCCTAAAATAGAATATTGCAGGCCAAATCGTGGCAAATGGAGACGTTTTACGCGCAGCGAAAGCCTGGGCTGCGAGGAGAGATTGATAGAGCAGAGAGGGAGGGCGAGAGGAGAGACAGCCAGGTTAAGATAGAGAGAGACGTTGAATATACATTAATATCTTGCTAAACTAAGTATAGGCTCTATATAATTTGTCTGGTTTATTGCAGGGTTTAACGCCGCTGGTTTATTTTTTGATCGCCCGTTTCCGACCGCGATAAGCGCCGCAATTTTGCTGGGGTGCACTGTTGATTTGTATACATTTGAAAACTTGAATTGGGACCAACATTGTGCATCAGTAGGCCTATACCGTTGTTATACCTACATTTTTATGTTAATAATCATTCATAATTCCATTGTTTTTTTGTTTTACCGTGGAGTAAATCTCATGTCTATACTTTGAAAGAAATATGCCAGTTCAGCTGTGAAAGATCACATCTTAAGCCTGGACTTTGTTTAATTTGGTTTCTAATTTAGTGCGTAGACAAAACGATATAAGATAATACAATGTATAAAAAGCATATAAGTAAAGTGTCCCTCTGGGATGAAAGCTGCTGTTGGATGTTTTCTGTCTGGCATCATAACTTAGTTTCGAATACCGTTATGTGGTAGATGTGTGTGTTGGGTCACAGGGGACGGGGACGGTGGGAGAGAATTAGAAATTAGTAAAACAGACATTCATTGAGAATTTGAGAAAAGGCCTTCTGAATGTTGATGGGTTTTTGGAGAGCTGTCCAAGAGCCCCAAATTACGCATGAACGAGAAGTAAGCTGCGTTTCAGAGAGAGAGAGAGAGAGAGAGAGAGAGAGAGAGAGAGAGAGAGAGAGAGAGAGAGAGGCCGCCGCTGCAACCCATTTTGTGCCCGACTGCGCGCTTTTTCAATGCACCACCCACATATCAAATGAATTAAACAGAGCAGGCATCACAACCATTGATCTGGCATCACGCATGCTTGCTTGCATGCATGCATGCATGCCGTGATTATTTTTAGGCGGCGAAAATATGAGTTATTATGATGATCATGATTCTTTTTTCTTTTTCTCTCATTTTTTGGTGCACTTTGGCACAACCATTGCTCTACACAGAATGGAAACGACAGTTACCAGACTACCAGTAACTACTCATCGACAGAGGGAGAGGTTCATATGGATACAGCCAAAAGCGACCTTATCATTTAGGCCTAGTTGACAGGCTAGCGCCATGCAGCCGTTAACTGCTGCTGCTTATTTATTTAGGAAAAGAAACAAATGACAGAAAGAGGGAGAGAGCGATCGATCCACTCAGAGTTCATTTAGGCCTACGTGTATATTCGTTTTTCCAGAGGGGCGATTTGGTTGCAGCAATAGGCCTACATAACTTAGCGCAAATGTGTGCATGTGCGTGTGTGTGCGTGCGTGTGTGTGTGTGTCAGTGTGTGCGTGTGTGTCCAGAAACGTTTTGGAAACGCCACCTTAATTGTCTTCTTGGCTTGCGATCATAAATAGCCTACGAATAACGAAACCACAGCAAAATATCCTTCATCAGATAAATTAAGGGGACTGGAGTAAAGGGATATAAGAAATTGTCCATTTTAGAAGTAGGCCTATTTAAGCCTTTTTAAGCACTTGTATATGGAGCGATTGGAGCCTATTAGGCTATCTTATAGGCCCATGGGCCGCCAGGCGCACACATATGGATTGTTTATGTGATGATGATAATGATATAGGAATAGGACTAATGCAACAGCGCGACAATAGGTGCATTTCATTGACCAATCTGATCTAAATAAAGACAGACAGACAGACAGACAGACAGACAGACAGACAGACAGACAGACAGCGTCGTGCACAACTGTGCGACTTGTCAGTAGCTATATATTCCATGTCCATCAGTTTTGGGCCGACGATAGGCTATCATTTGATAACAAGACAGACCCCAGCCAAACTGCGAAAAATTGCCGATCTACAAGCTCACAACGAGGTGTGTCTACAGACTACACAACATGCATGCTTGCGAGTTTGCAGATCTGGTGAGCTACCCCAAGGCATACTATAAAGCTTTGATTAGATTAGATTAAATAAGCCATGTCACAGTGACCCATTGTAATTTGGCAACTTTTTTGAGCCTATTGTTAAATCAAGTAGGCGTATAGACTATATTTATTGCTCCTAATAATTAACAAATTAAGCCAGCAATATAGCCTACATTACAGCTACGTGATTTCATCTGTTCTGTAGGATATTATTCAATCATTAATGCGGGGAATGGCGCGTCGTTGCTGTCCGTGGCTCCCCGGGGCTCCGGTGGGCCTGGCAGGCTGGCCCAGGTGCCCACTGAACGGCGGGGTGACAGGCGGTGGTCCGCGGGGCCGGGGGACCACTGGATGAAGCTCCGATGCTGCCTGGGTGTTGGCGCCGCCTCGGTGGACGCACAAAGCCTTATTTCTCGGTCAATTCTCAAGGGATTTTTCTAATTTTAAGTACTGTAGCCTATATCTGTGAAGTGTCTGAATACAGTGTATATAGGCCTAAATGCTTTAATTGTCCCTCCATCAAACCATCAAGCTTGAAGTACAGGAATAATACTAGGCCGTTACAAGATTGCGTTGAGAGAGAGAGAGAGAGAGAGAGAGAGAGAGAGAGAGAGAGAGAGAGAGAGAGAGAGAGAGAAGAGAGGGAGAGAGAGAGAAAGAAAGAAAGAAAGAAAGAAAGAAAGAAAGAAAGAGAGAGAAAGAGAGATGGGGGGAGATGCACATAAACTCATTCCTTTTTTTTCTTCTTCTTCTTCCACCCCTATGAACTGCCGCTCTACGCACAGCTGAATCGTTCGCTTATAGAAGCAGCGGCCGCGCATTGCTTTTGCAAAAATAGAAGGGCTTTTTTTTTCCAGTCAGTGCCATCCTTTTTTTTTTTTACATGACGGGTCACGCGTACCATAGTGGAACCATAGTGGACATTTACATGACGTGTCCACGCGTACCAATGCAGGGCAATCGTGTGCGCCGGAGTGCCACTGGAGCAGAACTAACGCATGCACACACGCATGCATATCTAAACAAAAACCATGCTGCACAAGATGCGTAGCAACGTTCAGAAGGCATTAAAAAAGCTTCATACGCACACGCACGCACGCACGCACGCACGCACACACACACACACACACACACACACACACACACACACACACACACACACACACACACACACACACACACACACACACACACACACACACACACACACACACACACACACACAGTCACTTCCACATGATTGGTAGATCTAATTCTAAAACCAGTCCCATCCCAATGATTTTTAGATCTAATTCCATCGGCAGTTCCATACAATAATTTTTAGCTCTAAATCCATCACCTGTCACATCCACATGATTTGTAGATCTAATTATAAAACCAGTCCCATCCACATGATTTGTAGATCTAATTCCATTGGCAGTTCCATACCATAATTTGTAGTTCTAAATCCATCACCTGTCTCATCCACATGATTTCTAGATCTAATTTTAAAACCAGTCACATCCACATGATTTGTAGATCTAATTTTAAAACCAGTCCCATACCCATGATTTGTAGATCTAATTCCATCGGCAGTTCCATACCATAATTTGTAGCTCTAAATCCATCACTTGTCTCATCCACATGATTTGCAGATCTAATTCTAAAACCAGTCACATCCACATGATTTGTAGATCTAATTCTAAAACCAGTCCCATCCCCATGATTTGTAGATCTAATTCCATTGGCAGTTCCATACCATAATTTGTAGCTCTAAATCAATCACCTGTCTCATCCACATGATTTCTAGATCTAATTTTAAAACCAGTCACATCCACATGATTTGTAGATCTAATTCTAAAACCAGTCCCATACCCATGATTTGTAGATCTAATTCCATCGGCAGTTCCATACCATAATTTTGCAGCTCTAAATCCATCACTTGTCACATCCACATGATTTGTAGATCTAATTCTAAAACCAGTCCAATCCCCATGATTTGTAGATCTAATTCCATCGGCAGTTCCATACCATAATTTGTAGCTCTAAATCCATCACCTGTCACATCCACATAATTTGTAGATCTAATTCTAAAACCAGTCACATCCACATGATGTGTAGATCTAATTCTAAAACCAGTCCCATCCCCATGATTTGTAGATCTAATTTGTAGATCTAATTCCATCGGCAGTTCCATACCATAATTTGTAGCTCATCCACATGATTTGCAGATCTAATTCTAAAACCAGTCACATCCACATGATTTGTAGATCTAATTCTAAAACCAGTCCTATCCCCATGATTTGTAGATCTAATTCCATCGGCAGTTCCATACCATAATTTTGCAGCTCTAAATCCATCACTTGTCACATCCACATGATTTGTAGATCTAATTCTAAAACCAGTCCAATCCCCATGATTTGTAGATCTAATTCCATCGGCAGTTCCATACCATAATTTGTAGCTCTAAATCCATCACCTGTCACATCCACATAATTTGTAGATCTAATTCTAAAACCAGTCACATCCACATGATTTGTAGATCTAATTCTAAAACCAGTCCCATCCCCATGATTTGTAGATCTAATTTGTAGATCTAATTCCATCGGCAGTTCCATACCATAATTTGTAGCTCATCCACATGATTTGCAGATCTAATTCTAAAACCAGTCACATCCACATGATTTGTAGATCTAATTCTAAAACCAGTCCTATCCCCATGATTTGTAGATCTAATTCCATCGGCAGTTCCATACCAACTTTTTTTTTCAGAAAACTTTTTTTTTTCAAAAAACTTTTTTTTTTCAATAAACTTTTTTTTTCAAAAAACTTTTTTTTTTCAATAAACTTTTTTTTTTCAAAAAAAATTTTTTTAAACTTTTTTTTTTTCAAAAAACTTTTTTTTTCAAAACTTTTTTTTTTCAAAAAACTTAAATGCATTTTCTACTATTACTTCATAACAGTTTCGAGCGAGCCCACGCAGTTTCTGCAGGAACTGCTTTTCTAGTTATTTATTCCTATACTATATCAAGTTCTCCTCAAAACTTCGGTTCCTTTCTACTCCTACATACTTAGTGAGAAAATGAAAATAAAAACATAAATGTGTTCAGCTTACAGTGGCGAAGTGTGCTATTATTTATTATAGCAATCGGCCAAATGGTGGCGCTGTAGGAAGCCTTCGAAAGTGCGAACTTTGAACAGGTATAGCTCATGCTGTGTTTTAGGTACAGCCATGAAACCTGTATACACGTATGCGTCTCCTCATGCCGAACAACTTTTACCCTCTAACCTTTGACCTCTGACCTTTAGGTCTCCCACAATTCGGAATTATATGAAAAACAGTAAAAATCTATCTCCTCCTGGGATTTTTGCGTTAAGCGCACAAAACTTTTTTCACATGAACTTTGGACCAATACGGTCAGATTGATCAACCAGATTTTTTTTAAAGTGAAATATAATTTTTTAATGATTCAGTCAATATTGCGGTTTTATGCAAATTATTCTTCGGCCTCTAAATCATACATGCAAAGCTACACTTTCATGGCATTTGGCAAAGATGTGGAGGGTTAGTCAAAGTATCACTGAAACCAATTTTATTCCAATCGGCCAAAGGGGGGCGCTATACGAAGCGTCTGAAAATTCAAACTTCAAACGGCCATAAGTCATGACTCGTTTCGTTTGAAGACATGCAACTTGTTACACGCGTGCTTTGACTCAAGCGGAAGACATCTGTGTCGTTGTTAAGTAAGCTCCGCCCTTCAATTTTCCGCCATTTTGAGCAGTTTGTAAAACGCGTAAACCCGCTTTTATTTTGGAATTTTCGCGTCACGTGCACAAAACTTTTTTTACGTGAACTTTGGACCGATATCTAAAAATCTGTCAGATCGGATTTCTTTAACATTGAAACATGCTTTTTTAAATAATTCAAACAATATTGCATTTTTATGCAAATTATTCTTCTGCCTCTAAAACATACATGCAAAGTCACATTTTCATGACAAAATAGTGTAGAGGGTTAGTTCAAATATCACTGAAACCAATCTTACCCCAAATGGCCAAAGGGGGGCGCTATATAATTTTGAGCAGTTTGTAAAACGCTTAAACCCGTTTTTATTCTAGGATTTTTTTTGCAATTTGCATGAAACATTCTACACGCAATCTAAGGACCTTTATCTAACATGCCTATGAAGTGCACACAAAAAAATAATAAAATAATAATAATAAATATAGCTGCAAGCAGCGATAAAGTGTCCAAAGCCAAAAACACCTCAAATCATGAACACAGCCTGGGATGTGCGTGAAATCTTGCAAGCACATTCCCAATAGAAAAAGGAGATGAGATCCGAGCACTCGAGGAGTTTAAAATAAAACAAAGTTTATTGTCTAAAAACCAACATGTTTCGACCTTGCGGTCTTCATCAGGGCAAAGAACTGGAACACCAGACATACAGATCCATTAAATAGTGGCTATTCACGTGATGTTACTAATACACAGGCAATTAATGACCATTGTAATCAAGGCAACACCCAAATTAAGCAAGTGTGTGTGTGCATGCACACTGATTGTGTAGCCTGCACACCTACATACCTACAGCAGCCTACTGAGCAAGATAGAATGAGCCTGCACTGCAAAAGCAGGAGAAATACTCAAAATCTTAATTATATAACAAATAACCAAAATAAACAAAGAAAATACATGCCAACAATAATAAACAAATAAATCAAAAAGAAAAAGCAAACAAAGAAATAAACATTGTGTATCATATCAAATAAGAAAGAAACCCAAACATACTATAGATAACACATGAAGTCTATGTCCTCATTTAAACCAGGAGGGGTTAGAGCGTCTAAGGAATGTATCCAGAAAGTTTCACGTTGATTCAGTTTTTTAAGACGGTCTCCACCTCTGGTGAGGGGTTTGACGTGTTCAATACCTGTAATGCATAGAAGGGAATCGTTACTATTGTGGACAGTCCTGAAATGTCTAGCTATGGGGTAGTCCAAGTTATTAATGCGTATAGCGTATTTATGTTCAGCCAGTCTATCTCTGAGCCGGCGTTTCGTTCTTCCAACATAAAATATATCTGGGCAGGTACATGTGAGTCTATAGATTACATGTGTAGTATTGCAATTTATAAAATCGTTTATCTTGTATACCCTCTGGGTTTTGAGGTCTGTAAAAGTTTTAGTTTGTTGTACATTAGAACAGTGAGGGCAGTTCATGCATTTAAAAGACCCAATGGGTTTTTTGAGCCAGGTTTCCTTTCTAGTGGGGAGCAGATGGTTATGTACCAACTTGTCACGTAAAGTAGGGGCTCTTCTAAAGGAAACCTGTGGCGGCTCAGGGAATACTGATCTTAAAGTGGGGTCACTTTCAATTATCGCCCAGTTATTTTTAATGATGTGACCAACCTGGTTAGCAACCGTGCTATATTGTGTGACAAAAAAGGGCCGCGGACTGGAAGAGTTCGCGCGTTTCTTTTTTATTAGCAAGTCTGAGCGCTTAATGGTCTTAGTCTTGTTAAGTGCGCGTGAAACAACACCTTTATTATACCCTCTTTCACAAAAGCGGTTGGTCATATCAGAGGCCTGGGTCTCAAAAACTTCCTCGCTGTCACATATTCTTCTGAGACGTTGAAATTGACCATAGGGAATATTATTAGTCAGATGAGGGGGGTGAAAAGAATCAGCTCTCAGTAATGTGTTGCGGGAAGTTTTCTTTCTAAAAATAGTTGTATGCAACATGCCCAAATCGTCTTTTGATATGGTGAGGTCAAGAAAATCAATGCTGGATTGAGAATATTCAATTGTGAGTTTGATATTAGGATTCAAAGAATTTAAATATTTATGAAAACTCAATAATTGTGTCTCAGAACCATTAAATATGAGTAATAAGTCATCAATATAACGGCCATACCATGTAATGCACTTAAAGAACGGATTCACTGGGTTCAGTACAAATCTGTTTTCCCAATACCCCAAATATAGGCATGCATAGTTAGGAGAAAAACACGAGCCCATAGGGACACCAATACATTGTTTGTAAATCTCATCCGTAAACATGAATACATTATTGTTGATAATCCAATTCGTAAGTTCAATAATGAACTGAGTGGGTGGCAAACTGTTTCTGTCTGAGAGAAAAAATTCCATAGCCTCTAAACCATCACATTCCCAATAGGTCAAGGAACAGATACCAACCTTCTCACATTGGCCTGTTATAGCGCCACCAGCGGGTCAACTTTTGCACAACACATTTTTGGAACAAAATGGACAAACTTTGACGTCAGTAACGTCAAAGAGAGCACTGCCTGCGATCTTGACATTTTGTGCTTTTATAGCCATTGTTTTCCGGCTTGAAGCGAGCCCACAATTGTTTCGAAGGAACAATATTTTTCTAGTTATTTATTCCTATACTATATCAAGTTCTCCTCAAAACTTTGGTTCCTTTCTACTCCTACATACTTAGTGAGAAAATGAAAATAAAAACATCAATGTGTTCAGTTTACAGTGGCGAAGTGTGCTATTATTTTTTATAGCAATCGGCCAAATGGTGGCGCTGTAGGAAGCCTTCGAAAGTGCGATCTTTGAACAGGTATAGCTCATGCTGTGTTTGAGGTCCAGCCATGAAACCTGTATACACGTATGCGTCTCCTCATGCCGAACAACTTTTACCCTCTAACTTTTGACCTCTGACCTTTAGGTCTCCCACAATTCGGAATTATATGAAAAACAGTAAAAATCTATCTCCTCCTGGGATTTTCGTGTCAAGTGCACAAAACTTTTTTCACATGAACTTTGGACCAATACGGTCAGATTGATCAACCAGATTTTTTTTAAAGTGAAATATAATTTTTTAATAATTCAATCAATATTGCGTTTTTATGCAAATTATTCTTCGGCCTCTAAATCATACATGCAAAGTTACACGTTCATGGCATTTGGCAAAGATGTGGAGGGTTAGTCAAAGTATCACTGAAACCAAGTTTATTCCAATCGGCCAAAGGGGGGCGCTATACGAAGCGTTTGAAAATTCAAACTTCAAACGGGCATAAGTCATGACTCGTTTCGTTTGAAGACATGCAACTTGTTACACGCGTGCTTTGACTCAAGCGGAAGACATCTGTGTCGTTGTTAAGTAAGCTCCGCCCTTTGATTTTCCGCCATTTTGAGCAGTTTGTAAAACGCGTAAACCCGCTTTTATTCTGGAATTTTCGCTCCACGTGCACAAAACTTTTTTTACGTGAACTTTGGACCGATATCTAAAGATCTGTCAGATCGGATTTCTTTAAAATTGAAACATGCTTTTTTAAATAAATTCAATGAATATTGCAGTTTTATGCAAATTATTCTTCTGCCTCTAAATCATACATGCAAAGTAACATGTTCATGGCATTTGGCAAAGATGTAGAGTGTTAGTCCAAATATCACTAAAACCAATCTTACCCCAATTGGCCAAAGGGGGGCGCTATATAATTTTGAGCAGTTTGTGAAACGCTTAAACCCGTTAGGATTTTCTTTTTTGCAATTTGCATGAAACATTCTACACACAATCTAAGGACCTTTATCTAATATGCCTATGAAGTGCACACACACAAAAAAATAATAATAATGAATATAGCTGCAAGCAGCGATAAAGTGGCCAAAGCCAAAAACACCTCAAATCATGAACACAGCCTGCAATGTGCGTGAAATCTTGCAAGCACATTCCCAATAGGTCAAGGAACAGATACCACCCTTCTTACATTGGCCTGTTATAGCGCCACCAGCGGGTCAACTTTTGCACAACACATTTTTGGAACAAAATGGACCAATCTTTGACGTCAGTAACGTCAAAGAGAGCACTGCCCGCGATCTTGACATTTTGTACTTTTATAGCCATTGTTTTCTGGCTTGAAGCGAGCCCACAATTGTTTCGAAGGAACAATATTTTTCTAGTTGTGGGCTCGCCTATAAGGCGAGCACACTTTAGATATTGTCATTATTTCTATACTATACTATATCAAGTTCTCCTCAAAACTTCGGTTCCTTTCTACTCCTACATACTTAGTGAGAAAATGAAAATAAAAACATAAATGTGTTCAGCTTACAGTGGCGAAGTGTGCTATTATTTATTATAGCAATCGGCCAAATGGTGGCGCTGTAGGAAGCCTTCGAAAGTGCGAACTTTGAACAGGTATAGCTCATGCTGTGTTTTAGGTACAGCCATGAAACCTGTATACACGTATGCGTCTCCTCATGCCGAACAACTTTTACCCTCTAACCTTTGACCTCTGACCTTTAGGTCTCCCACAATTCGGAATTATATGAAAAACAGTAAAAATCTATCTCCTCCTGGGATTTTTGCGTTAAGCGCACAAAACTTTTTTCACATGAACTTTGGACCAATACGGTCAGATTGATCAACCAGATTTTTTTTAAAGTGAAATATAATTTTTTAATGATTCAATCAATATTGCGGTTTTATGCAAATTATTCTTCGGCCTCTAAATCATACATGCAAAGCTACACTTTCATGGCATTTGGCAAAGATGTGGAGGGTTAGTCAAAGTATCACTGAAACCAATTTTATTCCAATCGGCCAAAGGGGGGCGCTATACGAAGCGTCTGAAAATTCAAACTTCAAACGGCCATAAGTCATGACTCGTTTCGTTTGAAGACATGCAACTTGTTACACGCGTGCTTTGACTCAAGCGGAAGACATCTGTGTCGTTGTTAAGTAAGCTCCGCCCTTCAATTTTCCGCCATTTTGAGCAGTTTGTAAAACGCGTAAACCCGCTTTTATTTTGGAATTTTCGCGTCACGTGCACAAAACTTTTTTTACGTGAACTTTGGACCGATATCTAAAAATCTGTCAGATCGGATTTCTTTAACATTGAAACATGCTTTTTTAAATAATTCAAACAATATTGCATTTTTATGCAAATTATTCTTCTGCCTCTAAAACATACATGCAAAGTCACATTTTCATGACAAAATAGTGTAGAGGGTTAGTTCAAATATCACTGAAACCAATCTTACCCCAAATGGCCAAAGGGGGGCGCTATATAAATTTGAGCAGTTTGTAAAACGCTTAAACCCGTTTTTATTCTAGGATTTTTTTTGCAATTTGCATGAAACATTCTACACGCAATCTAAGGACCTTTATCTAACATGCCTATGAAGTGCACACAAAAAAATAATAAAATAATAATAATAAATATAGCTGCAAGCAGCGATAAAGTGTCCAAAGCCAAAAACACCTCAAATCATGAACACAGCCTGGGATGTGCGTGAAATCTTGCAAGCACATTCCCAATAGAAAAAGGAGATGAGATCCGAGCACTCGAGGAGTTTAAAATAAAACAAAGTTTATTGTCTAAAAACCAACATGTTTCGACCTTGCGGTCTTCATCAGGGCAAAGAACTGGAACACCAGACATACAGATCCATTAAATAGTGGCTATTCACGTGATGTTACTAATACACAGGCAATTAATGACCATTGTAATCAAGGCAACACCCAAATTAAGCAAGTGTGTGTGTGCATGCACACTGATTGTGTAGCCTGCACACCTACATACCTACAGCAGCCTACTGAGCAAGATAGAATGAGCCTGCACTGCAAAAGCAGGAGAAATACTCAAAATCTTAATTATATAACAAATAACCAAAATAAACAAAGAAAATACATGCCAACAATAATAAACAAATAAATCAAAAAGAAAAAGCAAACAAAGAAATAAACATTGTGTATCATATCAAATAAGAAAGAAACCCAAACATACTATAGATAACACATGAAGTCTATGTCCTCATTTAAACCAGGAGGGGTTAGAGCGTCTAAGGAATGTATCCAGAAAGTTTCACGTTGATTCAGTTTTTTAAGACGGTCTCCACCTCTGGTGAGGGGTTTGACGTGTTCAATACCTGTAATGCATAGAAGGGAATCGTTACTATTGTGGACAGTCCTGAAATGTCTAGCTATGGGGTAGTCCAAGTTATTAATGCGTATAGCGTATTTATGTTCAGCCAGTCTATCTCTGAGCCGGCGTTTCGTTCTTCCAACATAAAATATATCTGGGCAGGTACATGTGAGTCTATAGATTACATGTGTAGTATTGCAATTTATAAAATCGTTTATCTTGTATACCCTCTGGGTTTTGAGGTCTGTAAAAGTTTTAGTTTGTTGTACATTAGAACAGTGAGGGCAGTTCATGCATTTAAAAGACCCAATGGGTTTTTTGAGCCAGGTTTCCTTTCTAGTGGGGAGCAGATGGTTATGTACCAACTTGTCACGTAAAGTAGGGGCTCTTCTAAAGGAAACCTGTGGCGGCTCAGGGAATACTGATCTTAAAGTGGGGTCACTTTCAATTATCGCCCAGTTATTTTTAATGATGTGACCAACCTGGTTAGCAACCGTGCTATATTGTGTGACAAAAAAGGGCCGCGGACTGGAAGAGTTCGCGCGTTTCTTTTTTATTAGCAAGTCTGAGCGCTTAATGGTCTTAGTCTTGTTAAGTGCGCGTGAAACAACACCTTTATTATACCCTCTTTCACAAAAGCGGTTGGTCATATCAGAGGCCTGGGTCTCAAAAACTTCCTCGCTGTCACATATTCTTCTGAGACGTTGAAATTGACCATAGGGAATATTATTAGTCAGATGAGGGGGGTGAAAAGAATCAGCTCTCAGTAATGTGTTGCGGGAAGTTTTCTTTCTAAAAATAGTTGTATGCAACATGCCCAAATCGTCTTTTGATATGGTGAGGTCAAGAAAATCAATGCTGGATTGAGAATATTCAATTGTGAGTTTGATATTAGGATTCAAAGAATTTAAATATTTATGAAAACTCAATAATTGTGTCTCAGAACCATTAAATATGAGTAATAAGTCATCAATATAACGGCCATACCATGTAATGCACTTAAAGAACGGATTCACTGGGTTCAGTACAAATCTGTTTTCCCAATACCCCAAATATAGGCATGCATAGTTAGGAGAAAAACACGAGCCCATAGGGACACCAATACATTGTTTGTAAATCTCATCCGTAAACATGAATACATTATTGTTGATAATCCAATTCGTAAGTTCAATAATGAACTGAGTGGGTGGCAAACTGTTTCTGTCTGAGAGAAAAAATTCCATAGCCTCTAAACCATCACATTCCCAATAGGTCAAGGAACAGATACCAACCTTCTCACATTGGCCTGTTATAGCGCCACCAGCGGGTCAACTTTTGCACAACACATTTTTGGAACAAAATGGACAAACTTTGACGTCAGTAACGTCAAAGAGAGCACTGCCTGCGATCTTGACATTTTGTGCTTTTATAGCCATTGTTTTCCGGCTTGAAGCGAGCCCACAATTGTTTCGAAGGAACAATATTTTTCTAGTTATTTATTCCTATACTATATCAAGTTCTCCTCAAAACTTCGGTTCCTTTCTACTCCTACATACTTAGTGAGAAAATGAAAATAAAAACATCAATGTGTTCAGTTTACAGTGGCGAAGTGTGCTATTATTTTTTATAGCAATCGGCCAAATGGTGGCGCTGTAGGAAGCCTTCGAAAGTGCGATCTTTGAACAGGTATAGCTCATGCTGTGTTTGAGGTCCAGCCATGAAACCTGTATACACGTATGCGTCTCCTCATGCCGAACAACTTTTACCCTCTAACTTTTGACCTCTGACCTTTAGGTCTCCCACAATTCGGAATTATATGAAAAACAGTAAAAATCTATCTCCTCCTGGGATTTTCGTGTCAAGTGCACAAAACTTTTTTCACATGAACTTTGGACCAATACGGTCAGATTGATCAACCAGATTTTTTTTAAAGTGAAATATAATTTTTTAATAATTCAATCAATATTGCGTTTTTATGCAAATTATTCTTCGGCCTCTAAATCATACATGCAAAGTTACACGTTCATGGCATTTGGCAAAGATGTGGAGGGTTAGTCAAAGTATCACTGAAACCAAGTTTATTCCAATCGGCCAAAGGGGGGCGCTATACGAAGCGTTTGAAAATTCAAACTTCAAACGGGCATAAGTCATGACTCGTTTCGTTTGAAGACATGCAACTTGTTACACGCGTGCTTTGACTCAAGCGGAAGACATCTGTGTCGTTGTTAAGTAAGCTCCGCCCTTTGATTTTCCGCCATTTTGAGCAGTTTGTAAAACGCGTAAACCCGCTTTTATTCTGGAATTTTCGCTCCACGTGCACAAAACTTTTTTTACGTGAACTTTGGACCGATATCTAAAGATCTGTCAGATCGGATTTCTTTAAAATTGAAACATGCTTTTTTAAATAAATTCAATGAATATTGCAGTTTTATGCAAATTATTCTTCTGCCTCTAAATCATACATGCAAAGTAACATGTTCATGGCATTTGGCAAAGATGTAGAGTGTTAGTCCAAATATCACTAAAACCAATCTTACCCCAATTGGCCAAAGGGGGGCGCTATATAATTTTGAGCAGTTTGTGAAACGCTTAAACCCGTTAGGATTTTCTTTTTTGCAATTTGCATGAAACATTCTACACACAATCTAAGGACCTTTATCTAATATGCCTATGAAGTGCACACACACAAAAAAATAATAATAATGAATATAGCTGCAAGCAGCGATAAAGTGGCCAAAGCCAAAAACACCTCAAATCATGAACACAGCCTGCAATGTGCGTGAAATCTTGCAAGCACATTCCCAATAGGTCAAGGAACAGATACCACCCTTCTTACATTGGCCTGTTATAGCGCCACCAGCGGGTCAACTTTTGCACAACACATTTTTGGAACAAAATGGACCAATCTTTGACGTCAGTAACGTCAAAGAGAGCACTGCCCGCGATCTTGACATTTTGTACTTTTATAGCCATTGTTTTCTGGCTTGAAGCGAGCCCACAATTGTTTCGAAGGAACAATATTTTTCTAGTTGTGGGCTCGCCTATAAGGCGAGCACACTTTAGATATTGTCATTATTTCTATACTATACTATATCAAGTTCTCCTCAAAACTTCGGTTCCTTTCTACTCCTACATACTTAGTGAGAAAATGAAAATAAAAACATAAATGTGTTCAGCTTACAGTGGCGAAGTGTGCTATTATTTATTATAGCAATCGGCCAAATGGTGGCGCTGTAGGAAGCCTTCGAAAGTGCGAACTTTGAACAGGTATAGCTCATGCTGTGTTTTAGGTACAGCCATGAAACCTGTATACACGTATGCGTCTCCTCATGCCGAACAACTTTTACCCTCTAACCTTTGACCTCTGACCTTTAGGTCTCCCACAATTCGGAATTATATGAAAAACAGTAAAAATCTATCTCCTCCTGGGATTTTTGCGTTAAGCGCACAAAACTTTTTTCACATGAACTTTGGACCAATACGGTCAGATTGATCAACCAGATTTTTTTTAAAGTGAAATATAATTTTTTAATGATTCAATCAATATTGCGGTTTTATGCAAATTATTCTTCGGCCTCTAAATCATACATGCAAAGCTACACTTTCATGGCATTTGGCAAAGATGTGGAGGGTTAGTCAAAGTATCACTGAAACCAATTTTATTCCAATCGGCCAAAGGGGGGCGCTATACGAAGCGTCTGAAAATTCAAACTTCAAACGGCCATAAGTCATGACTCGTTTCGTTTGAAGACATGCAACTTGTTACACGCGTGCTTTGACTCAAGCGGAAGACATCTGTGTCGTTGTTAAGTAAGCTCCGCCCTTCAATTTTCCGCCATTTTGAGCAGTTTGTAAAACGCGTAAACCCGCTTTTATTTTGGAATTTTCGCGTCACGTGCACAAAACTTTTTTTACGTGAACTTTGGACCGATATCTAAAAATCTGTCAGATCGGATTTCTTTAACATTGAAACATGCTTTTTTAAATAATTCAAACAATATTGCATTTTTATGCAAATTATTCTTCTGCCTCTAAAACATACATGCAAAGTCACATTTTCATGACAAAATAGTGTAGAGGGTTAGTTCAAATATCACTGAAACCAATCTTACCCCAAATGGCCAAAGGGGGGCGCTATATAATTTTGAGCAGTTTGTAAAACGCTTAAACCCGTTTTTATTCTAGGATTTTTTTTGCAATTTGCATGAAACATTCTACACGCAATCTAAGGACCTTTATCTAACATGCCTATGAAGTGCACACAAAAAAATAATAAAATAATAATAATAAATATAGCTGCAAGCAGCGATAAAGTGTCCAAAGCCAAAAACACCTCAAATCATGAACACAGCCTGGGATGTGCGTGAAATCTTGCAAGCACATTCCCAATAGAAAAAGGAGATGAGATCCGAGCACTCGAGGAGTTTAAAATAAAACAAAGTTTATTGTCTAAAAACCAACATGTTTCGACCTTGCGGTCTTCATCAGGGCAAAGAACTGGAACACCAGACATACAGATCCATTAAATAGTGGCTATTCACGTGATGTTACTAATACACAGGCAATTAATGACCATTGTAATCAAGGCAACACCCAAATTAAGCAAGTGTGTGTGTGCATGCACACTGATTGTGTAGCCTGCACACCTACATACCTACAGCAGCCTACTGAGCAAGATAGAATGAGCCTGCACTGCAAAAGCAGGAGAAATACTCAAAATCTTAATTATATAACAAATAACCAAAATAAACAAAGAAAATACATGCCAACAATAATAAACAAATAAATCAAAAAGAAAAAGCAAACAAAGAAATAAACATTGTGTATCATATCAAATAAGAAAGAAACCCAAACATACTATAGATAACACATGAAGTCTATGTCCTCATTTAAACCAGGAGGGGTTAGAGCGTCTAAGGAATGTATCCAGAAAGTTTCACGTTGATTCAGTTTTTTAAGACGGTCTCCACCTCTGGTGAGGGGTTTGACGTGTTCAATACCTGTAATGCATAGAAGGGAATCGTTACTATTGTGGACAGTCCTGAAATGTCTAGCTATGGGGTAGTCCAAGTTATTAATGCGTATAGCGTATTTATGTTCAGCCAGTCTATCTCTGAGCCGGCGTTTCGTTCTTCCAACATAAAATATATCTGGGCAGGTACATGTGAGTCTATAGATTACATGTGTAGTATTGCAATTTATAAAATCGTTTATCTTGTATACCCTCTGGGTTTTGAGGTCTGTAAAAGTTTTAGTTTGTTGTACATTAGAACAGTGAGGGCAGTTCATGCATTTAAAAGACCCAATGGGTTTTTTGAGCCAGGTTTCCTTTCTAGTGGGGAGCAGATGGTTATGTACCAACTTGTCACGTAAAGTAGGGGCTCTTCTAAAGGAAACCTGTGGCGGCTCAGGGAATACTGATCTTAAAGTGGGGTCACTTTCAATTATCGCCCAGTTATTTTTAATGATGTGACCAACCTGGTTAGCAACCGTGCTATATTGTGTGACAAAAAAGGGCCGCGGACTGGAAGAGTTCGCGCGTTTCTTTTTTATTAGCAAGTCTGAGCGCTTAATGGTCTTAGTCTTGTTAAGTGCGCGTGAAACAACACCTTTATTATACCCTCTTTCACAAAAGCGGTTGGTCATATCAGAGGCCTGGGTCTCAAAAACTTCCTCGCTGTCACATATTCTTCTGAGACGTTGAAATTGACCATAGGGAATATTATTAGTCAGATGAGGGGGGTGAAAAGAATCAGCTCTCAGTAATGTGTTGCGGGAAGTTTTCTTTCTAAAAATAGTTGTATGCAACATGCCCAAATCGTCTTTTGATATGGTGAGGTCAAGAAAATCAATGCTGGATTGAGAATATTCAATTGTGAGTTTGATATTAGGATTCAAAGAATTTAAATATTTATGAAAACTCAATAATTGTGTCTCAGAACCATTAAATATGAGTAATAAGTCATCAATATAACGGCCATACCATGTAATGCACTTAAAGAACGGATTCACTGGGTTCAGTACAAATCTGTTTTCCCAATACCCCAAATATAGGCATGCATAGTTAGGAGAAAAACACGAGCCCATAGGGACACCAATACATTGTTTGTAAATCTCATCCGTAAACATGAATACATTATTGTTGATAATCCAATTCGTAAGTTCAATAATGAACTGAGTGGGTGGCAAACTGTTTCTGTCTGAGAGAAAAAATTCCATAGCCTCTAAACCATCACATTCCCAATAGGTCAAGGAACAGATACCAACCTTCTCACATTGGCCTGTTATAGCGCCACCAGCGGGTCAACTTTTGCACAACACATTTTTGGAACAAAATGGACAAACTTTGACGTCAGTAACGTCAAAGAGAGCACTGCCTGCGATCTTGACATTTTGTGCTTTTATAGCCATTGTTTTCCGGCTTGAAGCGAGCCCACAATTGTTTCGAAGGAACAATATTTTTCTAGTTATTTATTCCTATACTATATCAAGTTCTCCTCAAAACTTCGGTTCCTTTCTACTCCTACATACTTAGTGAGAAAATGAAAATAAAAACATCAATGTGTTCAGTTTACAGTGGCGAAGTGTGCTATTATTTTTTATAGCAATCGGCCAAATGGTGGCGCTGTAGGAAGCCTTCGAAAGTGCGATCTTTGAACAGGTATAGCTCATGCTGTGTTTGAGGTCCAGCCATGAAACCTGTATACACGTATGCGTCTCCTCATGCCGAACAACTTTTACCCTCTAACTTTTGACCTCTGACCTTTAGGTCTCCCACAATTCGGAATTATATGAAAAACAGTAAAAATCTATCTCCTCCTGGGATTTTCGTGTCAAGTGCACAAAACTTTTTTCACATGAACTTTGGACCAATACGGTCAGATTGATCAACCAGATTTTTTTTAAAGTGAAATATAATTTTTTAATAATTCAATCAATATTGCGTTTTTATGCAAATTATTCTTCGGCCTCTAAATCATACATGCAAAGTTACACGTTCATGGCATTTGGCAAAGATGTGGAGGGTTAGTCAAAGTATCACTGAAACCAATTTTATTCCAATCGGCCAAAGGGGGGCGCTATACGAAGCGTTTGAAAATTCAAACTTCAAACGGGCATAAGTCATGACTCGTTTCGTTTGAAGACATGCAACTTGTTACACGCGTGCTTTGACTCAAGCGGAAGACATCTGTGTCGTTGTTAAGTAAGCTCCGCCCTTTGATTTTCCGCCATTTTGAGCAGTTTGTAAAACGCGTAAACCCGCTTTTATTCTGGAATTTTCGCTCCACGTGCACAAAACTTTTTTTACGTGAACTTTGGACCGATATCTAAAGATCTGTCAGATCGGATTTCTTTAAAATTGAAACATGCTTTTTTAAATAAATTCAATGAATATTGCAGTTTTATGCAAATTATTCTTCTGCCTCTAAATCATACATGCAAAGTAACATGTTCATGGCATTTGGCAAAGATGTAGAGTGTTAGTCCAAATATCACTAAAACCAATCTTACCCCAATTGGCCAAAGGGGGGCGCTATATCATTTTGAGCAGTTTGTGAAACGCTTAAACCCGTTAGGATTTTCTTTTTTGCAATTTGCATGAAACATTCTACACACAATCTAAGGACCTTTATCTAATATGCCTATGAAGTGCACACACACAAAAAAATAATAATAATGAATATAGCTGCAAGCAGCGATAAAGTGGCCAAAGCCAAAAACACCTCAAATCATGAACACAGCCTGCAATGTGCGTGAAATCTTGCAAGCACATTCCCAATAGGTCAAGGAACAGATACCACCCTTCTTACATTGGCCTGTTATAGCGCCACCAGCGGGTCAACTTTTGCACAACACATTTTTGGAACAAAATGGACCAATCTTTGACGTCAGTAACGTCAAAGAGAGCACTGCCCGCGATCTTGACATTTTGTACTTTTATAGCCATTGTTTTCTGGCTTGAAGCGAGCCCACAATTGTTTCGAAGGAACAATATTTTTCTAGTTGTGGGCTCGCCTATAAGGCGAGCACACTTTAGATATTGTCATTATTTCTATACTATACTATATCAAGTTCTCCTCAAAACTTCGGTTCCTTTCTACTCCTACATACTTAGTGAGAAAATGAAAATAAAAACATAAATGTGTTCAGCTTACAGTGGCGAAGTGTGCTATTATTTATTATAGCAATCGGCCAAATGGTGAAATATAATTTTTTAATAATTTAATCAATATTGCGGTTTTATGCAAATTATTCTTCGGCCTCTAAATCATACATGCAAAGTTACACGTTCATGGCATTTGGCAAAGATGTGGAGGGTTAGTCAAAGTATCACTGAAACCAATTTTATTCCAATCGGCCAAAGGGGGGCGCTATACGAAGCGTCTGAAAATTCAAACTTCAAACGGGCATAAGTCATGACTCGTTTCGTTTGAAGACATGCAACTTGTTACACGCGTGCTTTGACTCAAGCGGAAGACATATGTGTCGTTGTTAAGTAAGCTCCGCCCTTCAATTTTCCGCCATTTTGAGCAGTTTGTAAAATGCGTAAACCCGCTTTTATTCTGGAATTTTCGCGTCACGTGCACAAAACTTTTTTTACGTGAACTTTGGACCGATATCTAAAGATCTGTCAGATCGGATTTCTTTAACATTGAAACATGCTTTTTTAAATAATTCAAACAATATTGCATTTTTATGCAAATTATTCTTCTGCCTCTAAAACATACATGCAAAGTCACATTTTCATGACAAAATAGTGTAGAGGGTTAGTTCAAATATCACTGAAACCAATCCTACCCCAAATGGCCAAAGGGGGGCGCTATATAATTTTGAGCAGTTTGTAAAACGCTTAAACCCGTTTTTATTCTAGGATTTTTTTTGCAATTTGCATGAAACATTCTACACGCAATCTAAGGACCTTTATCTAACATGCCTATGAAGTGCACACAAAAAAATTATAAAATAATAATAATAAATATAGCTGCAAGCAGCGATAAAGTGGCCAAAGCCAAAAACACCTCAAATCATGAACACAGCCTGGGATGTGCGTGAAATCTTGCAAGCACATTCCCAATAGGTCAAGGAACAGATACCAACCTTCTCACATTGGCCTGTTATAGCGCCACCAGCGGGTCAACTTTTGCACAACACATTTTTGGAACAAAATGGACCAATCTTTGACGTCAGTAACGTCAAAGAGAGCACTGCCTGCGATCTTGACATTTTGTGCTTTTATAGCCATTGTTTTCTGGCTTGAAGCGAGCCCACAATTGTTTCGAAGGAACAATATTTTTCTAGTTGTGGGCTCGCCTGGAAGGCGAGCACACGTATGTTATCTTCATTATTTATCTATCAGTCAGTCAGTATCTCCTCAAAACTTTGGCGCGCTTCATCTCTTAAACGCTTACACCTTTCAACACCATTCAAATTTTTATGTGTTCAGCTTACTGAGGACACGTGTGCTTGTACTTTTGGTTTTGAAATGTTTTGTAGTATAAATATAAAAAAATAAAAATGTTTAACTTTAAGCACCCAATGCATTTCCAATGGGTTTAGTGAGTGGGGACAGAGTGGAGAGAAGGATAATAGACCCATGTTTATGTTAAGGCGCTGTGGCTGCAGTGTTCACACTTCAGATATGCTATCTATATCATTGCGTTCACACAGGTCTGCTCTCTGATTTGATCCAAATGTCTAAGCTGTGTGATGTATAAAACTATAGTTATAGTTAAAACTATAAATAAATGTCCCTCTCCACTCTACTGATTACACAGCTGTGATCAAGAATCAAGTCCGGGCGATGGGATGTAAATCCCATAGACATATATCCTAGAGCCCGCAGGGACAGTCAGCCATATTAGTGGTTGTTGTTGGTTGTCAGGGAGATATCAAAACCAATGCATTTCCAAGTCAGATCCACAAACACAATAAAAGCCATGCTCCACTCCTCAGTCTGGAGTGGCCACATAGAAGAACGCTTTGGTTATAGACATAGTGGAGGACAGATGTGATCTGGGATTGTTAGCCTACAGTATATGCACTCAATATACTCCACTACAGTTGGAGTCCATTTGACAGTTGCTGGTTCCCAAACACAGAATCAAAAATGTAGATCTAGAACACATAGAATATGTACAGTACAGTAAGGTTCAGTAGAGTACAGTAAAAGTACAGTAAGGTTCAGTAGAGTACAGTAAAAGTACAGTAAGGTTCAGTAGAGTATAGTAAAGTACAGTAAGGTACAGAAAGGTACAGTACAGAAAGGTACAGTAGAGTACAGTACAGTAAGGTACAGTAAAGTACAATACAGTACAGTAAGGTACAGTAGAGTACAGTAAAGTACAATAAAGTACAGTAAAGTAGAATAAAGTACAGTAAGGTACAGTGGAGTACAGTAAAGTACAGTAGAGTACAGTAAAGTACAGTATAGTAAGGTACAGTAGAGTACAGTACAGTAAGGTACAGTACGGTACAGTAGAGTACAGTATAGTATAGTACAGTAAGGTACAGTACAGTACAGTAAGGTACAGTAGAGTACAGTACAGTAAGGTACAGTAGAGTACAGTAAAGTACAGTAAGTTACAGTAGAATACAGTAAAGTACAGTACAGTAGAGTACAGTAAAGTACAGTAAGTTACAGTACAGTACAGTACAGTACAGTAAGGTGCAGTACAGTATAGTAAGGTACAGTACAATACTGTAAGGTACTGTACCTTACAGTACCTTAAAGTATCCTATTTGTTGGGTTGGAAGCGAGCCCACACTGTTTCGAAGGAACAGTATTTCTAGTTGTGGGCTCGCCTATAAGGCGAGCACACTTTAGATATTGTCATTATTTCTATACTATACTAGTCATATCAAGTTCTCCTCAAAACTTCGGTTCCTTTCTACTCCTACATACTTAGTGAGAAAATGAAAATAAAAACATCAATGTGTTCAGTTTACAGTGGCGAAGTGTGCTATTATTTTCTATAGCAATCGGCCAAATGGTGGCGCTGTAGGAAGCCTTCGAAAGTGCGATCTTTGAACAGGTATAGCTCATGCTGTGTTATACATACAGCCATGAAACCTGTATACACTTATGCGTGTCCTCATGCTGAACAACTTTTACCCTCTAACTTTTGACCTCTGACCTTTAGGTCTCCCACAATTCGGAATTATATGAAAAACAGTAAAAATCTATCTCCTCCTGGAATTTTTGCGTTAAGCGTACAAAACTTTTTTCACATGAAATTTGAACCTATATCTACACAGGCTATGTGGTGAGAAGTTTGTACGTTAAATAATGATTTTTTAATAATTTTTTGTATATTGCGGTTTTATGCAAATTATTCTTCGGCCTCTAAATCATACATGCAAAGTTACACATTCATGGCATTTGGCAAAGATGTAGAGGGTTAGTCAAAGTATCACTGAAACCAATTTTATTCCAATCGGCCAAAGGGGGGCGCTATACGAAGCATTTGAAAATTCAAACTTCAAACAGGCATAAGTCATGACTCGTTTCGTTTGAAGACATGCAACTTGTTACACGCGTGCTTTGACTCAAGCGGAAGACATCTGTGTCGTTGTTAAGTAAGCTCCGCCCTTCGATTTTCCGCCATTTTGAGCAGTTTGTAAAACGCGTAAACCCACTTTTATTCTGGAATTGTCGCGTCACGTGCACAACACTTTTTTTACGTGAACTTTGGACCGATATCTAAAGATCTGTCAGATCGGATTTCTTTAAAATTGAAACATGCTTTTTTAATAATTCAATCAATATTGCATTTTTATGCAAATTATTCTTCTTCCTCTAAAACATACATGCAAAGTCACATTTTCATGACAAAATAGTGTAGAGGGTTAGTTCAAATATCACTGAAACCAATCTTACCCCAAATGGCCAAAGGGGGGCGCTATATAATTTTGAGCGTTTTGTAAAACGCTTAAACCCGTTTTTATTCTAGGATTTTTTTTGCAATTTGCATGAAACATTCTACACGCAATCTAAGGACCTTTATCTAACATGCCTATGAAGTGCACACAAAAAATAAAATAAAATAATAATAATAAATATAGCTGCAAGCAGCAATAAAGTGGCCAAAGCCAAAAACACCTCAAATCATGAACACAGCCTGGGATGTGCGTGAAATCTTGCAAGCACATTCCCAATATGTCAAGGAACAGATACCAACCTTCTCACATTGGCCTGTCATAGCGCCACCAGCGGGTCAACTTTTGCATAACACATTTTTGGAACAAAATGGACCAATCTTTGACGTCAGTAACGTCAAAGAGAGCACTGCCTGCGATCTTGACATTTTGTGCTTTTATAGCCATTGTTTTCTGGCTTGAAGCGAGCCCACAATTGTTTCGAAGGAACAATATTTTTCTAGTTGTGGGCTCGCCTATAAGGCGAGCACACTTTAGATATTGTCATTATTTATTTATTTATCTATCAGGCAGGCATATCAAGTATCAAAAAACTTCGGTTCCTTTCTACTCCTACATACTTAGTGAGAAAATGAAAATAAAAACATCAATGTGTTCAGTTTACAGTGGCGAAGTGTGCTATTACTTTTTACAGCAATCGGCCAAATGGTGGCGCTGTAGGAAGCCTTCGAAAGTGCGAACTTTGAACAGGTATAGCTCATGCTGTGTTATACATACAGCCATGAAACCTGTATACACTTATGCGTCTCCTCATGCCGAACAACTTTTACCCTCTAACTTTTGACCTCTGACCTTTAGGTCTCCCACAATTCGGAATTATATGAAAAACAGTAAAAATCTATCTCCTCCTGGGTTTTTTTTGTTACGCGCACAAAACTTTTTTCACATGAACTTTGGACCAATACGGTCAGATTTATCTCGGTGGATTTCTTTTAAAGTGAAATATCATTTTTTAATAATTCAATCAATATTGCGGTTTTATGCAAATTATTCTTCGGCCTCTAAATCATACATGCAAAGTTACACGTTCATGGCATTTGGCAAAGATGTGGAGGGTTAGTCAAAGTATCACTGAAACCAATTTTATTCCAATCGGCCAAAGGGGGGCGCTATACGAAGCGCCTGAAAATTCAAACTTCAAACGGGCATAAGTCATGACTCGTTTCGTTTGAAGACATGCAACTTGTTACACGCGTGCTTTGACTCAAGCGGAAGACATCTGTATCGTTGTTAAGTAAGCTCCGCCCTTCAATTTTCCACCATTTTGAGCAGTTTGTAAAACGCGTAAACCCGCTTTTATTCTGGAATTTTCGCGTCACGTGCACAAAACTTTTTTTACGTGAACTTTGGACCGATATCTAAAGATCTGTCAGATCGGATTTCTTTAACATTGAAACATGCTTTTTTAAATAATTCAAACAATATTGCATTTTTATGCAAATTATTCTTCTGCCTCTAAAACATACATGCAAAGTCACATTTTCATGACAAAATAGTGTAGAGGGTTAGTTCAAATATCACTGAAACCAATCTTACCCCAAATGGCCAAAGGGGGGCGCTATATAATTTTGAGCAGTTTGTAAAACGCTTAAACCCGTTTTTATTCTAGGATTTTTTTTGCAATTTGCATGAAACATTCTACACGCAATCTAAGGACCTTTATCTAACATGCCTATGAAGTGCACACAATTTTTTTTTAAAATAATAATAATAAATATAGCTGCAAGCAGCGATAAAGTGTCCAAAGCCAAAAACACCTCAAATCATGAACACAGCCTGGGATGTGCGTGAAATCTTGCAAGCACATTCCCAATAGGTCAAGGAACATATACCAACCTTCTCACATTGGCCTGTTATAGCGCCACCAGCGGGTCAACTTTTGCACAACACATTTTTGGAACAAAATGGACCAATCTTTGACGTCAGTAACGTCAAAGAGAGCACTGCCTGCGATCTTGACATTTTGTGCTTTTATAGCCATTGTTTTCTGGCTTGAAGCGAGCCCACAATTGTTTCGAAGGAACAATATTTTTCTAGTTGTGGGCTCGCCTATAAGGCGAGCACACTTTAGATATTGTCATTATTTCTATACTAGGCAGGCAGTCAGTGCAAGTATCAAAAAACTTCGGTTCCTTTCTACTCCTACATACTTAGTGAGAAAATGAAAATAAAAACATCAATGTGTTCAGCTTACTGTGGCGACGTGTGCTATTACTTTTTACAGCAATCGGCCAAATGGTGGCGCTGTAGGAAGCCTTCGAAAGTGCGAACTTTGAACAGGTATAGCTCATGCTGTGTTTGAGGTAAAGCCATGAAACCTGTATACACGTATGCGTCTCCTCATGCCGAACAACTTTTACGCTCTGACTTTTGACCTTTGACCTTTAGATCTCCCACAATTTGGAATTATATGAAAAACAGTAAAAATCTATCTCCTCCTGGGTTTTTTTCGTTACGCGCACAAAACTTTTTTCACATGAACTTTGGACCAATACGGTCAGATTGATCAACCAGATTTCTTTTAAAGTGAAATATAATTTTTTAATAATTCAATCAATATTGCGGTTTTATGCAAATTATTCTTCGGCCTCTAAATCATACATGCAAAGTTACACGTTCATGGCATTTGGCAAAGATGTAGAGGGTTAGTCAAAGTATTACTGAAACCAATTTTAGTCCAATCGGCCAAAGGGGGGCGCTATACGAAGCGTTTGAAAATTCAAACTTCAAACGGGCATAAGTCATGACTCGTTTCGTTTTAAGACATGCAACTTGCTTACACGCGTGCTTTGACTCGAGCGGAAGACATCTGTGTCTTTGTTAAGTAAGCTCCGCCCTTCGATTTTCCGCCATTTTGAGCAGTTTGTAAAACGCGTAAACCCACTTTTATTCTGGAATTTTCGCTCCACGCGCACAAAACTTTTTTTACGTGAACTTTGGACCAATATCTAAAGATCTGTCAGATCGGATTTTTTTTTTTAATTGAAACATGCTTTTTTAATAATTCAATGAATATTGCAGTTTTATGCAAATTATTCTTCTGCCTCTAAATCATACATGCAAAGTAACATGTTCATGGCATTTGGCAAAGATGTAGAGTGTTAGTCCAAATATCACTAAATCCAATCTCACTCCAATTGGCCAAAGGGGGGCGCTATATCATTTTGAGCAGTTTGTGAAACGCTTAAACCCGTTAGGATTTTTTTTGCAATTTGCATGAAACATTCTACACACAATCTAAGGACCTTTATCTAATATACCTATGAAGTGCACACACACACAAAAAGAAAAATAATAACAAATATAGCTGCAAGCAGCGATAAAGTGGCCAAAGCCAAAAACACCTCAAATCATGAACACAGCCTGCAATGTCAGTGAAATCTTGCAAGCACATTCCCAATAGGTCAAGGAACAGATACCACCCTTCTTACATTGGCCTGTTATAATAGCGCCACCAGCGGGTCAACTTTTGGCACAACACATTTTTGGAACAAAATGGACCAATCTTTGACGTCAGTAACGTCAAAGAGAGCACTGCCTGCGATCTTGACATTTTGTACTTTTATAGCCATTGTTTTCTGGCTTGAAGCGAGCCCACAATTGTTTCGAAGGAACAATATTTTTCTAGTGACAATATCTAACCGTCATATCAAGTTCTCCTCAAAACTTCGGTTCCTTTCTACTCCTATATACTTAGACAGAAAATGAAAATAAAAACATCAATGTGTTTAGCTTACAGTGGCGAAGTGTGCTATTATTTTTTACAGCAATCGGCCAAATGGTGGCGCTGTAGGAAGCCTTCGAAAGTGCGAACTTTGAACAGATAGAGCTCATGCTCTGTTATACGTACAGTCATGAAACCTGTATACACGTATGCGTCTATCATGCCAAACAACTTTTACACTCTGACTTTTGACCTCTGACCTTTAGATCCCCCAGAATTTTGAATTATATAAAAAACAGTAAAAATCTATCTCCTCCTGGGATTTTTGCGTTACGCGCACAAAACTTTTTTCACATGAACTTTGGACCAATACGGTCTCGGCGGATTTCTTTTAAAGTGAAATATAGTTTTTTAATAATTCAATCAATATTGCGGTTTTATGCAAATTATTCTTCGGCCTCTAAATCATACATGCAAAGTTACACGTTCATGGCATTTGGCAAAGATGTGGAGGGTTAGTCAAAGTATCACTGAAACCAATTTTATTCCAATCGGCCAAAGGGGGGCGCTATACGAAGCGTTTGAAAATTCAAACTTCAAACGGGCATAAGTCATGACTCGTTTCGTTTGAAGACATGCAACTTGTTACACGCGTGCTTTGACTCGAGCGGAAGACATCTGTGTCGTTGTTAAGTAAGCTCCGCCCTTCAATTTTCCGCCATTTTGAGCAGTTTGTAAAACGCGTAAACCCGCTTTTATTCTGGAATTTTTGCTCCACGTGCACATAACTCTTTTTTACGTTAACTTTGGACCGATATCTAAAGATCTGTCAGATCGGATTTCTTTAAAATTGAAACATGCTTTTTTAAATAAATTCAATGAATATTGCAGTTTTATGCAAATTATTCTTCTGCCTCTAAATCATACATGCAAAGTAACATGTTCATGGCATTTGGCAAAGATGTAGAGTGTTAGTCCAAATATCACTAAAACCAATCTTACCCCAATTGGCCAAAGGGGGGCGCTATATCATTTTGAGCAGTTTGTGAAACGCTTAAACCCGTTAGGATTTTTTTTTGCAATTTGCATGAAACATTCTACACACAATCTAAGGACCTTTATCTAATATGCCTATGAAGTGCACACACACAAAAAAAATAATAATAATAATGAATATAGCTGCAAGCGGCGATAAAGTGGCCAAAGCCAAAAACACCTCAAATCATGAACACAGCCTGCAATGTGCGTGAAATCTTGCAAGCACATTCCCAATAGGTCAAGGAACAGATACCACCCTTCTTACATTGGCCTGTTATAGCGCCACCAGCGGGTCAACTTTTGCACAACACATTTTTGGAACAAAATGGACCAATCTTTGACGTCAGTAACGTCAAAGAGAGCACTGCCTGCGATCTTGACATTTTGTACTTTTATAGCCATTGTTTTCTGGCTTGAAGCGAGCCCACAATTGTTTCGAAGGAACAATATTTTTCTAGTGACAATATCTAACCGTCATATCAAGTTCTCCTCAAAACTTCGGTTCCTTTCTACTCCTACATACTTAGACAGAAAATGAAAATAAAAACATCAAAGTGTTCAGCTTACAGTGGCGAAGTGTGCTATTATTTTTTACAGCAATCGGCCAAATGGTGGCGCTGTAGGAAGCCTTCGAAAGTGCGAACTTTGAACAGATAGAGCTCATGCTCTGTTATACGTACAGTCATGAAACCTGTATACACGTATGCGTCTCCTCATGCCGAACAACTTTTATGCTCTGACTTTTGACCTCTGACCTTTAGATCCCCCAGAATTTTGAATTATATAAAAAACAGTAAAAATCTATCTCCTCCTGGGATTTTTGCGTTACGCGCACAAAACTTTTTTCACATGAACGTTGGACCAATACGGTCAGATTGATCAACCAGATTTTTTTTAAAGTGAAATATAATTTTTTAATAATTCAATCAATATTGCGTTTTTTTGCAAATTATTCTTCGGCCTCTAAATCATACATGCAAAGTTACACGTTCATGGCATTTGGCAAAGATGTAGAGGGTTAGTCCAAATATCACTGAAACCAATCTTATTCCGATTGGCCAAAGGGGGGCGCTATACGAAGCGTCTGAAAATTCAAACTTCAAACGGGCATAAGTCATGACTCGTTTCGTTTGAAGACATGCAACTTGTTTCACGCGTGCTTTGACTCAAGCGGAAGACATCTGTGTCGTTGTTAAGTAAGCTCCGCCCTTAAATTTTCCGCCATTTTGAGCAGTTTGTAAAACGCGTAAACCCGCTTTTATTCTGGAATTTTCGCGTCACGTGCACAAAACTTTTTTTACGTGAACTTTGGACCGATATCTAAAGATCTGTCAGATCGGATTTCTTTAACATTGAAACATGCTTTTTTAAATAATTCAAACAATATTGCATTTTTATGCAAATTATTCTTCTGCCTCTAAAACATACATGCAAAGTCACATTTTCATGACAAAATAGTGTAGAGGGTTAGTTCAAATATCACTGAAACCAATCTTACCCCAAATGGCCAAAGGGGGGCGCTATATAATTTTGAGCAGTTTGTAAAACGCTTAAACCCGTTTTTATTCTAGGATTTTTTTTGCAATTTGAATGAAACATTCTACACGCAATCTAAGGACCTTTATCTAACATGCCTATGAAGTGCACACAAAAAAATGATAAAATAATAATAATAAATATAGCTGCAAGCAGCGATAAAGTGTCCAAAGCCAAAAACACCTCAAATCATGAACACAGCCTGAGATGTGCGTGAAATCTTGCAAGCACATTCCCAACAGGTCAAGGAACAGATACCAACCTTCTCACATTGGCCTGTTATAGCGCCACCAGCGGGTCAACTTTTGCATAACACATTTTTGGAACAAAATGGACCAATCTTTGACGTCAGTAACGTCAAAGAGAGCACTGCCTGCGATCTTCACATTTTGTGCTTTTATAGCCATTGTTTTCTGGCTTGAAGCGAGCCCACAATTGTTTCGAAGGAACAATATTTTTCTAGTGACAATATCTTCCCGTCTACTGACAGGCAGGCAGTCAGTAGACGGGAACTTCGGTTCCTTTCTACTCCTACATACTCAGGCAGAAAATGAAAATAAAAACATCAATGTGTTCAGCTTACAGTGGCGAAGTGTGCTATTATTTTATACAGCAATCGGCCAAATGGTGGCGCTGTAGGAAGCCTTCGAAAGTGCGAACTTTGAACAGGTAGAGCTCATGCTCTGTTATACGTACAGCCATGAAAACTGTATACACGTATGCGTCTCCTCATGCCGAACAACTTTTACGCTCTGACATTTGACCTCTGACCTTTAGATCCCCCAAAATTTTGAATTATATGAAAAACAGTAAAAATCTATCTTCTCCTGGGATTTTTGCGTGACGCGCACGAAACTTTTTTCGCATGAACTTTGGACCAATACGGTCAAACTAGTCTCGGCGGATTTCTTTTAAAGTGAAATATCATTTTTTAATAATTCAATCAATATTGCGGTTTTATGCAAATTATTCTTCGGCCTCTAAATCATACATGCAAAGGTACACGTTCATGGCATTTGGCAAAGATGTGGAGGGTTAGTCAAAGTATCACTGAAACCAATTTTATTCCAATCGGCCAAAGGGGGGCGCTATACGAAGCGTTTGAAAATTCAAACTTCAATCGGGCATAAGTCATGACTCGTTTCGTTTGAAGACATGCAACTTGTTACACGTGTGCTTTGACTCAAGCGGAAGACATCTGTGTCATTGTTAAGTAAGCTCCGCCCTTCGATTTTCCGCCATTTTGAGCAGTTTGTAAAACGCGTAAACCCGTTTTTATTCTGGAATGTTCGCGTCACGTGCACAAAACTTTTTTTATGTGAACTTTGGACCGATATCTAAAGATCTGTCAGATCGGATTTTTTTTAAATTGAAACATGCTTTTTTAATAAATTAAATGAATATAGCAGTTTTATGCAAATTATTCTTCTGCCTCTAAATCATCTATGCAAAGTAACATATTCATGGCATTTGGCAAAGATGTAGAGTGTTATTCCAAATATCACTAAAACCAATCTTACCCCAATTGGCCAAAGGGGGGGCGCTATATCATTTAGAGCAGTTTCTGTTAAGATTTTTTTTAGCAATTTGCATGAAACATTCTACACACAATCTAAGGACCTTTATCTAATATGCCTATGAAGTGCACACACACACAAATAAATAAATAAATAATAATAATAAATTTAGCTGCAAGCAGCGATAAAGTGGCCAAGGCCAAAAACACCTCAAATCATGAACACAGCCTGCAATGTGCGTGAAATCTTGCAAGCACATTACCAATAGGTCAAGGAACAGATACCACCCTTCTCACATTGGCCTGTTATAGCGCCACCAGCGGGTCAACTTTTGCACAACACATTTTTGGAACAAAATGGACCAATCTTTGACGTCAGTAACGTCAAAGAGAGCACTGCCTGCGATCTTGACATTTTGTACTTTTATAGCCATTGTTTTCCGGCTTGAAGCGAGCCCACAATTGTTTCGAAGGAACAATATTTTTCTAGTTATTTATCTATCAGTCATATCATACTGTAGACGGGAACTTCGGTTCCTTTCTACTCCTACATACTTAGTGAGAAAATGAAAATAAAAACATCAATGTGTTCAGTTTACAGTGGCGAAGTGTGCTATTATTTTCTATAGCAATCGGCCAAATGGTGGCGCTATAGGAAGCCTTCGAAAGTGCGAACTTTGAACAGGTATAGCTCATGCTGTGTTTGAGTTACAGTCATGAAACCTGTATACACGTATGCGTCTCCTCATGCCGAACAACTTTTACCCTCTAACTTTTGACCTCTGACCTTTAGGTCTCCCACAATTCGGAATTATATGAAAAACAGTAAAAATCTATCTCCTCCTGGGTTTTTTTCGATACGCGCACAAAACTTTTTTCACATAAACTTTGGACCAATACGGTCAAACTAATCTCGGCGGATTTCTTTTAAAGTGAAATATAATTTTTTAATAATTCTATCAATATTGCGGTTTTATGCAAATTATTCTTCTGCCTCTAAATCATACATGCAAAGTTACACGTTCATGGCATTTGGCAAAGATGTGGAGGGTTAGTCAAAGTATCACTGAAACCAATTTTATTCCAATCGGCCAAAGGGGGGCGCTATACGAAGCGTTTGAAAATTCAAACTTCAAACGGGCATAAGTCATGACTCGTTTCGTTTGAAGACATGCAACTTGTTACACGCGTGCTTTGACTCAAGCGGAAGACATCTGTGTCGTTGTTAAGTAAGCTCCGCCCTTTGATTTTCCGCCATTTTGAGCAGTTTGTAAAACGCGTAAACCCGCTTTTATTCTGGAATTTTCGCTCCACGTGCACAAAACTTTTTTTACGTGAACTTTGGACCGATATCTAAAGATCTGTCAGATCGGATTTCTTTAAAATTGAAACATGCTTTTTAAAATAAATTCAATGAATATTGCAGTTTTATGCAAATTATTCTTCTGCCTCTAAATCATACATGCAAAGTAACATGTTCATTGCATTTGGCAAAGATGTAGAGTGTTAGTCCAAATATCACTAAAACCAATCTTACCCCAATTGGCCAAAGGGGGGCGCTATATCATTTTGAGCAGTTTGTGAAACACTTAAACCCGTTAGGATTTTTTTTTGCAATTTGCATGAAACATTCTACACACAATCTAAGGACCTTTATCTAATATGCCTATGAAGTGCACACACACAAAAAAAATAATAATAATGAATATAGCTGCAAGCAGCGATAAAGTGGCCAAAGCCAAAAACACCTCAAATCATGAACACAGCCTGCAATGTGCGTGAAATCTTGCAAGCACATTCCCAATAGGTCAAGGAACAGATACCACCCTTCTTACATTGGCCTGTTATAGCGCCACCAGCGGGTCAACTTTTGCACAACACATTTTTGGAACAAAATGGACCAATCTTTGACGTCAGTAACGTCAAAGAGAGCACTGCCTGCGATCTTGACATTTTGTACTTTTATAGCCATTGTTTTCTGGCTTGAAGCGAGCCCACAATTGTTTCGAAGGAACAATATTTTTCTAGTTGTGGGCTCGCCTATAAGGCGAGCACACTTTAGATATTGTCATTATTTATTGTGGGCTCGCCTATAAGGCGAGCACACTTTAGATATTGTCATTATTTCTATACTAGGCAGGCAGTCAGTGCAAGTATCAAAAAACTTCGGTTCCTTTCTACTCCTACATACTTAGTGAGAAAATGAAAATAAAAACATCAATGTGTTCAGCTTACTGTGGCGACGTGTGCTATTACTTTTTACAGCAATCGGCCAAATGGTGGCGCTGTAGGAAGCCTTCGAAAGTGCGAACTTTGAACAGGTATAGCTCATGCTGTGTTTGAGGTAAAGCCATGAAACCTGTATACACTTATGCGTCTCCTCATGCCGAACAACTTTTACCCTCTAACTTTTGACCTCTGACCTTTAGGTCTCCCACAATTCGGAATTATATGAAAAACAGTAAAAATCTATCTCCTCCTGGGTTTTTTTTGATACGCGCACAAAACTTTTTTCACATGAACTTTGGACCAATACGGTCAAACTAATCTCGGCGGATTTCTTTTAAAGTGAAATGTAATTTTTTAATAATTCAATCAATATTGCGGTTTTATGCAAATTATTCTTCGGCCTCTAAATCATACATGCAAAGTTACACGTTCATGGCATTTGGCAAAGATGTGGAGGGTTAGTCAAAGTATCACTGAAACCAATTTTATTCCAATCGGCCAAAGGGGGGCGCTATACGAAGCGTCTGAAAATTCAAACTTCAAACGGGCATAAGTCATGACTCGTTTCGTTTGAAGACATGCAACTTGTTACACGCGTGCTTTGACTCAAGCGGAAGACATCTGTGTCGTTGTTAAGTAAGCTCCGCCCTTCAATTTTCCGCCATTTTGAGCAGTTTGTAAAACGCGTAAACCCGCTTTTATTCTGGAATTTTCGCGTCACGTGCACAAAACTTTTTTCACGTGAACTTTGGACCGATATCTAAAGATCTGTCAGATCGGATTTCTTTAACATTCAAACATGCTTTTTTAAATAATTCAAACAATATTGCATTTTTATGCAAATTATTCTTCTGCCTCTAAAACATACATGCAAAGTCACATTTTCATGACAAAATCGTGTAGAGGGTTAGTTCAAATATCACTGAAACCAATATTACCCCAAATGGCCAAAGGGGGGCGCTATATAATTTTGAGCAGTTTGTAAAACGCTTAAACCCGTTTTTATTCTAGGATTTTTTTTGCAATTTGCATGAAACATTCTACACGCAATCTAAGGACCTTTATCTAACATGCCTATGAAGTGCACACAAAAAAATATAAAATAATAATAATAAATATAGCTGCAAGCAGCGATAAAGTGTCCAAAGCCAAAAACACCTCAAATCATGAACACAGCCTGGGATGTGCGTGAAATCTTGCAAGCACATTCCCAATAGGTCAAGGAACAGATACCAACCTTCTCACATTGGCCTGTTATAGCGCCACCAGCGGGTCAACTTTTGCATAACACATTTTTGGAACAAAATGGACCAATCTTTGACGTCAGTAACGTCAAAGAGAGCACTGCTGGCGATCTTGACATTTTTTGCTTTTATAGCCATTGTTTTCTGGCTTGAAGCGAGACCACAATTGTTTCGAAGGAACAATATTTTTCTAGTGACAATATCTAACCGTCATATCAAGTTCTCCTCAAAACTTCGGTTCCTTTCTACTCCTACATACTTAGACAGAAAATGAAAATAAAAACATCAATGTGTTCAGCTTACAGTGGCGAAGTGTGCTATTATTTTTTACAGCAATCGGCCAAATGGTGGCGCTGTAGGAAGCCTTCGAAAGTGCGAACTTTGAACAGATAGAGCTCATGCTCTGTTATACGTACAGTCATGAAACCTGTATACACATATGCGTCTCCTCATGCCGAACAACTTTTACCCTCTAACTTTTGACCTCTGACCTTTAGGTCTCCCACAATTCGGAATTATATGAAAAACAGTAAAAATCTATCTCCTCCTGGGATTTTTGCGTTACGCGCACAAAACTTTTTTCACATGAACTTAGGACCAATACGGTCAAACTAGTCTGGTCGGATTTCTTTTAAAGTGAAATATTTTTTTTTAATAATTCAATCAATATTGCGGTTTTATGCAAATTATTCTTCGGCCTCTAAATCATACATGCAAAGTTACACGTTCATGGCATTTGGCAAAGATGTAGAGGGTTAGTCAAAGTATCACTGAAACCAATTGTATTCCAATCGGCCAAAGGGGGGGCGCTATACGAAGCGTTTGAAAATTCAAACTTCAAACGGGCATAAGTCATGACTCGATTCGTTTTAAGACATGCAACTTGTTTACACGCGTGCTTTGACTCAAGCGGAAGACATCTGTCTCGTTGTTAAGTAAGCTCCGCCCTTCGATTTTCCGCCATTTTGAGCAGTTTGTAAAACGCGTAAACCCGCTTTTATTCTGGAATTTTCGCGTCACGTGCACAAAACTTTTTTTACGTGAACTTTGGACCGATATCTAAAGATCTGTCAGATCGGATTTCTTTAACATTGAAACATGCTTTTTTAAATAATTCAAACAATATTGCATTTTTATGCAAATTATTCTTCTGCCTCTAAAACATACATGCAAAGTCACATTTTCATGACAAAATAGTGTAGAGGGTTAGTTCAAATATCACTGAAACCAATCTTACCCCAAATGGCCAAAGGGGGGCGCTATATAATTTTGAGCAGTTTGTAAAACGCTTAAACCCGTTTGCAATTTGCATGAAACATTCTACACGCAATCTAAGGACCTTTATCTAACATGCCTATGAAGTGCACACAAAAAATATATAAAATAATAATAATAAATATAGCTGCAAGCAGCGATAAAGTGTCCAAAGCCAAAAACACCTCAAATCATGAACACAGCCTGGGATGTGCGTGAAATCTTGCAAGCACATTCCCAATAGGTCAAGGAACAGATACCAACCTTCTCACATTGGCCTGTTATAGCGCCACCAGCGGGTCAACTTTTGCATAACACATTTTTGGAACAAAATGGACCAATCTTTGACGTCAGTAACGTCAAAGAGAGCACTGCCTGCGATCTTGATATTTTGTGCTTTTATAGCCATTGTTTTCTGGCTTGAAGCGAGCCCACAATTGTTTCGAAGGAACAATATTTTTCTAGTTTATTTATCTATCAGGCAGGCATATCAAGTATCAAAAAACTTCGGTTCCTTTCTACTCCTACATACTTAGTGAGAAAATGAAAATAAAAACATCAATGTGTTCAGTTTACAGTGGCGAAGTGTGCTATTACTTTTTACAGCAATCGGCCAAATGGTGGCGCTGTAGGAAGCCTTCGAAAGTGCGAACTTTGAACAGGTATAGCTCATGCTGTGTTATACATACAGCCATGAAACCTGTATACACTTATGCGTCTCCTCATGCTGAACAACTTTTACCCTCTAACTTTTGACCTCTGACCTTTAGGTCTCCCACAATTCGGAATTATATGAAAAACAGTAAAAATCTATCTCCTCCTGGGTTTTTTTTGTTACACGCACAAAACTTTTTTCACATGAACTTTGGACCAATACGGTCAGATTTATCTCGGTGGATTTCTTTTAAAGTGAAATATCATTTTTTAATAATTCAATCAATATTGCGGTTTTATGCAAATTATTCTTCGGCCTCTAAATCATACATGCAAAGGTACACGTTCATGGCATTTGGCAAAGATGTGGAGGGTTAGTCAAAGTATCACTGAAACCAATTTTATTCCAATCGGCCAAAGGGGGGCGCTATACGAAGCGTCTGAAAATTCAAACTTCAAACGGGCATAAGTCATGACTCGTTTCGTTTGAAGACATGCAACTTGTTACACGCGTGCTTTGACTCAAGCGGAAGACATCTGTGTCGTTGTTAAGTAAGCTCCGCCCTTCGATTTTCCGCCACTTTGAGCAGTTTGTAAAACGCGTAAACCCGCTTTTATTCTGGAATTTTCGCGTCACGTGCACAAAACATTTTTTACGTGAACTTTGGACCGATATCTAAAGATCTGTCAGATCGGATTTCTTTAACATTGAAACATGCTTTTTTAAATAATTCAAACAATATTGCATTTTTATGCAAATTATTCTTCTGCCTCTAAAACATACATGCAAAGTCACATTTTCATGACAAAATAGTGTAGAGGGTTAGTTCAAATATCACTGAAACCAATCTTACCCCAAATGGCCAAAGGGGGGCGCTATATAATTTTGAGCAGTTTGTAAAACGCTTAAACCCGTTTTTATTCTAGGATTTTTTTTGCAATTTGCATGAAACATTCTACACGCAATCTAAGGACCTTTATCTAACATGCCTATGAAGTGCACACAAAAAAATTATAAAATAATAATAATAAATATAGCTGCAAGCAGCGATAAAGTGTCCAAAGCCAAAAACACCTCAAATCATGAACACAGCCTGGGATGTGCGTGAAATCTTGCAAGCACATTCCCAATAGGTCAAGGAACAGATACCAACCTTCTCACATTGGCCTGTTATAGCGCCACCAGCGGGTCAACTTTTGCACAACACATTTTTGGAACAAAATGGACCAATCTTTGACGTCAGTAACGTCAAAGAGAGCACTGCCTGCGATCTTGACATTTTGTGCTTTTATAGCCATTGTTTTCTGGCTTGAAGCGAGCCCACAATTGTTTCGAAGGAACAATATTTTTCTAGTTGTGGGCTCGCCTAAAGGCGAGCACACTTTAGATATTGTCATTATTTATTTATTTATTTATTTATATACTATATCAAGTTTTCCTCAATACTTTGGCACCTTTCTACTCCTACATACTTAGTGAGAAAATGAAAATAAAAACATCAATGTGTTCAGCTTACAGTGGCGACGTGTGCTATTACTTTATACAGCAATCGGCCAAATGGTGGCGCTGTAGGAAGCCTTCGAAAGTGCGATCTTTGAACAGGTATAGCTCATGCTGTGTTATACATACAGCCATGAAACCTGTATACACTTATGCGTCTCCTCATGCCGAACAACTTTTACCCTCTAACTTTTGACCTCTGACCTTTAGGTCTCCCACAATTCGGAATTATATGAAAAACAGTAAAAATCTATCTCCTCCTGGGTTTTTTTCGATACGCGCACGAAACTTTTTTCACATGAACTTTGGACCAATACGGTCAGATTTATCTCGGCGGATTTCTTTTAAAGTGAAATATCATTTTTTAATAATTCAATAAATATTGCGGTTTTATGCAAATTATTCTTCTGCCTCTAAATCATGCATGCAAAGTTACACGTTCATGGCATTTGGCAAAGATGTGGAGGGTTAGTCAAAGTATCACTGAAACCAATTTTATTCCAATCGGCCAAAGGGGGGCGCTATACGAAGCGTTTGAAAATTCAAACTTCAAACGGGCATAAGTCATGACTCGTTTCGTTTGAAGACATGCAACTTGTTACACGCGTGCTTTGACTCAAGCGGAAGACATCTGTGTCGTTGTTAAGTAAGCTCCGCCCTTCGATTTTCCGCCACTTTGAGCAGTTTGTAAAACGCGTAAACCCGCTTTTATTCTGGAATTTTCGCGTCACGTGCACAAAACATTTTTTTACATGAACTTTGGACCGATATCTAAAGATCTGTCAGATCGGATTTCTTTAACATTGAAACATGCTTTTTTAAATAATTCAAACAATATTGCATTTTTATGCAAATTATTCTTCTGCCTCTAAAACATACAAGCAAAGTCACATTTTCATGACAAAATAGTGTAGAGGGTTAGTTCAAATATCACTGAAACCAATCTTACCCCAAATGGCCAAAGGGGGGCGCTATATAATTTTGAGCAGTTTGTAAAACGCTTAAACCCGTTTTTATTCTAGGATTTTTTTTGCAATTTGCATGAAACATTCTACACGCAATCTAAGGACCTTTATCTAACATGCCTATGAAGTGCACACAAAAAATTATAAAATAATAATAATAAATATAGCTGCAAGCAGCGATAAAGTGTCCAAAGCCAAAAACACCTCAAATCATGAACACAGCCTGGGATGTGCGTGAAATCTTGCAAGCACATTCCCAATAGGTCAAGGAACAGATACCAACCTTCTCACATTGGCCTGTTATAGCGCCACCAGCGGGTCAACTTTTGCACAACACATTTTTGGAACAAAATGGACCAATCTTTGACGTCAGTAACGTCAAAGAGAGCACTGCCTGCGATCTTGACATTTTGTGCTTTTATAGCCATTGTTTTCCGGCTTGAAGCGAGCCCACAATTGTTTCGAAGGAACAATATTTTTCTAGTTGTGGGCTCGCCTATAAGGCGAGCACACTTTAGATATTGTCATTATTTCTATACTAGGCAGGCAGTCAGTGCAAGTATCAAAAAACTTCGGTTCCTTTCTACTCCTACATACTTAGTGAGAAAATGAAAATAAAAACATCAATGTGTTCAGCTTACAGTGGCAAAGTGTGCTATTATTTTTTATAGCAATCGGCCAAATGGTGGCGCTAGAGGAAGCCTTCGAAAGTGCGAACTTTGAACAGGTAAAGCTCATGCTCTGTTTGAGGTACAGCCATGAAACCTGTATACACGTATGCGTCTCCTCATGCCGAACAACTTTTACGCACTGACTTTTGACCTCTGACCTTTAGATCCCCCAGAATTGCGAATTATATAAAAAACAGTAAAAATCTATCTCCTCCTGGGATTTTTGCATTACGCGCACAAAACTTTTTTCACATGAACTTTGGACCAATACGGTCAAACTGTCTGGTCGGATTTCTTTTAAAGTGAAATATAATTTTTTAATAATTCAATCAATATTGCGGTTTTATGCAAATTATTCTTCAGCCTCTAAATCATACATGCAAAGTTACACGTTCATGGCATTTGGCAAAGATGTAGAGGGTTAGTCAAAGTATCACTGAAACCAATTTTATTCCAATCGGCCAAAGGGGGGCGCTATACGAAGCGTTTGAAAATTCAAACTTTAAACGGGCATAAGTCATGCCTCGTTTCGTTTGAAGACATGCAACTTGCTTACACGCGTGCTTTGACTCAAGCGGAAGACATGTGTGTCTTTGTTGAGTAAGCTCCGCCCTTAGATTTTCCGCCATTTTGAGCAGTTTGTAAAACGCTTAAACCCGCTTTTATTCTGGAATTTTCGCGTCACATCCACAAAACTTTTTTTACGTGAACTTTGGACCGATATCTAAAGATCTGTCAGATCGGATTTCTTTAACATTGAAACATGCTTTTTTAAATAATTCAAACAATATTGCATTTTTATGCAAATTATTCTTCTGCCTCTAAAACATACATGCAAAGTCACATTTTCATGACAAAATAGTGTAGAGGGTTAGTTCAAATATCACTGAAACTAATCTTACCCCAAATGGCCAAAGGGGGGCGCTATATAATTTTGAGCAGTTTGTAAAACACTTAAACCCCTTTTTATTCTAGGATTTTTTTTGCAATTTGCATGAAACATTCTACACGCAATCTAAGGACCTTTATCTAACATGCCTATGAAGTGCACACAAAAAAATTATAAAATAATAATAATAAATATAGCTGCAAGCAGCGATAAAGTATCCAAAGTCAAAAACACCTCAAATCATGAACACAGCCTGGGATGTGCGTGAAATCTTGCAAGCACATTCCCAATAGGTCAAGGAACAGATACCAACCTTCTCACATTGGCCTGTTATAGCGCCACCAGCGGGTCAACTTTTGCATAACACATTTTTGGAACAAAATGGACCAATCTTTGACGTCAGTAACGTCAAAGAGAGCACTGCCTGCGATCTTGACATTTTGTGCTTTTATAGCCATTGTTTTCTGGCTTGAAGCGAGCCCACAATTGTTTCGAAGGAACAATATTTTCTAGTGACAATATCTAACCGTCATATCAAGTTCTCCTCAAAACTTCGGTTCCTTTCTACTCCTACATACTTAGACAGAAAATGAAAATAAAAACATCAATGTGTTCAGCTTACAGTGGCGAAGTGTGCTATTATTTTTTACAGCAATCGGCCAAATGGTGGCGTTGTAGGAAGCCTTCGAAAGTGCGAACTTTGAACAGATAGAGCTCATGCTCTGTTATACGTACAGTCATGAAACCTGTATACATGTATGCGTCTCCTCATGCCGAACAACTTTTACGCTCTGACTTTTGACCTCTGACCTTTAGATCCCCCAGAATTTTGAATTATATAAAAAACAGTAAAAATCTATCTCCTCCTGGGATTTTTGCGTTACGCGCACAAAACTTTTTTCACATGAACTTTGGACCAATACGGTCAGATTGATCAACCAGATTTTTTTTAAAGTGAAATATAATTTTTTAATAATTACCCCAATATTGCGGTTTTATGCAAATTATTCTTCGGCCTCTAAATCATACATGCAAAGTTACACGTTCATGGCATTTGGCAAAGATGTGGAGGGTTAGTCAAAGTATCACTGAAACCAATTTTATTCCAATCGGCCAAAGGGGGGCGCTATACGAAGCGTCTGAAAATTCAAACTTCAAACGGGCATAAGTCATGGCTCGTTTCGTTTGAAGACATGCAACTTGTTACACGCGTGCTTTGACTCAAGCGGAAGACATCTGTGTCGTTGTTAAGTAAGCTCCGCCCTTCTATTTTCCGCCATTTTGAGCAGTTTGTAAAACGCGTAAACCCGCTTTTATTCTGGAATTTTCGCGTCACGTGCACAAAACTTTTTTTACGTGAACTTTGGACCGATATCTAAAGATCTGTCAGATCGGATTTCTTTAACATTGAAACATGCTTTTTTAAATAATTCAAACAATATTGCATTTTTATGCAAATTATTCTTCTGCCTCTAAAACATACAAGCAAAGTCACATTTTCATGACAAAATAGTGTAGAGGGTTAGTTCAAATATCACTGAAACCAATCTTACCCCAAATGGCCAAAGGGGGGCGCTATATAATTTTGAGCAGTTTGTAAAACGCTTAAACCCGTTTTTATTCTAGGATTTTTTTGCAATTTGCATGAAACATTCTACACGCAATCTAAGGACCTTTATCTAACATGCCTATGAAGTGCACACAAAAAAATTATAAAATAATAATAATAAATATAGCTGCAAGCAGCGATAAAGTGTCCAAAGCCAAAAACACCTCAAATCATGAACACAGCCTGGGATGTGCGTGAAATCTTGCAAGCACATTCCCAATAGGTCAAGGAACAGATACCAACCTTCTCACATTGGCCTGTTATAGCGCCACCAGCGGGTCAACTTTTGCACAACACATTTTTGGAACAAAATGGACCAATCTTTGACGTCAGTAACGTCAAAGAGATCACTGCCTGCGATCTTGACATTTTGTGCTTTTATAGCCATTGTTTTCCGGCTTGAAGCGAGCCCACAATTGTTTCGAAGGAACAATATTTTTCTAGTGACAATATCTAACCGTCATATCAAGTTCTCCTCAAAACTTCGGTTCCTTTCTACTCCTATATACTTAGTGAGAAAATGAAAATAAAAACATCAATGTGTTCAGCTTACTGTGGCGACGTGTGCTATTACTTTTTACAGCAATCGGCCAAATGGTGGCGCTGTAGGAAGCCTTCGAAAGTGCGAACTTTGAACAGGTATAGCTCATGCTCTGTTATACGTACAGCCATGAAACCTGTATACACGTATGCGTCTCCTCATGCCGAACAATTTGTACGCTCTGACTTTTGACCTCTGATCTTTAGATCCCTCAGAATTTGGAATTATATGAAAAACAGTAAAAATCTATCTCCTCCTGGGATCTTTGCGATACGCGCATGAAACTTTTTTCACATGAACTTTGGACCAATACGGTCAAACTAGTCTCGGCGGATTTCTTTTAAAGTGAAATATATTTTATTAATAATTCAATCAATGTTGCGGTTTTATGCAAATTATTCTTCGGCCTCTAAATCATACATGCAAAGTTACACGTTCATGGCATTTGGCAAAGATGTGGAGGGTTAGTCAAAGTATCACTGAAACCAATTTTATTCCAATCGGCCAAAGGGGGGCGCTATACGAAGCGTTTGAAAATTCAAACTTCAAACGGGCATAAGTCATGACTCGTTTCGTTTGAAGACATGCAACTTGTTACACGCGTGCTTTGACTGGAGCGGAAGACATCTGTGTCGTTGTTAAGTAAGCTCCGCCCCCCGATTTTCCGCCATATTGAGCAGTTTGTAAAACGCGCAAACCCGCTTTTATTCTGGAATTTTCACTCCACGTGCACAAAACTTTTTTTACGTGAACTTTGGACCGATATCTAAAGATCTGTCAGATCGGATTTCTTTAAAATTGAAACATGCTTTTTAAAATAAATTCAATGAATATTGCAGTTTTATGCAAATTATTCTTCTGCCTCTAAATCATACATGCAAAGTAACATGTTCATGGCATTTGGCAAAGATGTAGAGTGTTAGTCCAAATATCACTAAAACCAATCTTACCCCAATTGGCCAAAGGGGGGCGCTATATCATTTTGAGCAGTTTGTGAAACGCTTAAACCCGTTAGGATTTATTTTTGCAATTTGCATGAAACATTCTACACACAATCTAAGGACCTTTATCTAATATGCCTATGAAGTGCACACACACAAAAAAAATAATAATAAATAATATAGCTGCAAGCAGCGATAAAGTGGCCAAAGCCAAAAACACCTCAAATCATGAACACAGCCTGCAATGTGCGTGAAATCTTGCAAGCACATTCCCAATAGGTCAAGGAGCAGATACCACCCTTCTTACATTGGCCTGTTATAGCGCCACCAGCGGGTCAACTTTTGCACAACACATTTTTGGAACAAAATGGACCAATCTTTGACGTCAGTAACGTCAAAGAGAGCACTGCCTGCGATCTTGACATTTTGTACTTTTATAGCCATTGTTTTCTGGCTTGAAGCGAGCCCACAATTGTTTCGAAGGAACAATATTTTTCTAGTGACAATATCTAACCGTCATATCAAGTTCTCCTCAAAACTTCGGTTCCTTTCTACTCCTACATACTTAGTGAGAAAATGAAAATAAAAACATCAATGTGTTCAGCTTACTGTGGCGACGTGTGCTATTACTTTTTACAGCATTTGGCCAAATGGTGGCGCTGTAGGAAGCCTTCAAAAATGCGAACTTTGAACAGGTATAGCTCATGCTCTGTTATACGTACAGCCATGAAACCTGTATACACGTATGCGTCTCCTCATGCCGAACAATTTTTACGCTCTGACTTTTGACCTCTGATCTTCAGATCCCTCAGAATTTGGAATTATATGAAAAACAGTAAAAATCTATCTCCTCCTGGGATCTTTGCGATACGCGCATGAAACTTTTTTCACATGAACTTTGGACCAATACGGTCAAACTAGTCTCGGCGGATTTCTTTTAAAGTGAAATATATTTTATTAATAATTCAATCAATGTTGCGGTTTTATGCAAATTATTCTTCGGCCTCTAAATCATACATGCAAAGTTACACGTTCATGGCATTTGGCAAAGATGTGGAGGGTTAGTCAAAGTATCACTGAAACCAATTTTATTCCAATCGGCCAAAGGGGGGCGCTATACGAAGCGTTTGAAAATTCAAACTTCAAACGGGCACAAGTCATGACTCGTTTCGTTTGAAGACATGCAACCTGTTACACGCGTGCTTTGACTCGAGCGGAAGACATCTGTGTCGTTGTTAAGTAAGCTCCGCCCCCCGATTTTCCGCCATATTGAGCAGTTTATAAAACGCGTAAACCCGCTTTTATTCTGGAATTTTCGCTCCACGTGCACAACATTTTTTTTTACGTGAACTTTGGACCGATATCTAAAGATCTGTCAGATCGGATTTCTTTAAAATTGAAACCTGCTTTTTTAAATAAATTCAATGAATATTGCAGTTTTATGCAAATTATTCTTCTGCCTCTAAATCATACATGCAAAGTAACATGTTCATGGCATTTGGCAAAGATGTAGAGTGTTAGTCCAAATATCACTAAAACCAATCTTCCCCAATTGGCCAAAGGGGGGCGCTATATCATTTTGAGCAGTTTGTGAAACGCTTAAACCCGTTAGGATTTTTTTTTTGCAATTTGCATAGATAGATAGATAGATAGATAGATAGATAGAAAACTTTATTTAGGTGTCACTCCTCAGACTGTACATTTTTAAAAGCAGACAACATTTCATTTCATAGTTTGAGGACCACTCACTTGGAGTTGTGAGACACCATAAAATAGACAAAAATTAAAACGTACATTAAAGTACATACATATAAAGAGTTACACATTTAAAACGAGAAATAAAGCGAATCAGGCAGTACAAAACAAAAATAAAATAGAAAAATACAAATGCATAAAGTAAACAAAATACATGGTTGCATGAAACATTCTACACACAATCTAAGGACCTTTATCTAATATGCCTATGAAGTGCACACACACAAAAAAATTATAATAATGAATATAGCTGCAAGCAGCGATAAAGTGGCCAAAGCCAAAAACACCTCAAATCATGAACACAGCCTGCAATGTGCGTGAAATCTTGCAAGCACATTCCCAATAGGTCAAGGAACAGATACCACCCTTCTTACATTGGCCTGTTATAGCGCCACCAGCGGGTCAACTTTTGCACAACACATTTTTGGAACAAAATGGACCAATCGTTGACGTCAGTAACGTCAAAGAGAGCACTGCCTGCGATCTTGACGTTTTGTACTTTTATAGCCATTGTTTTCTGGCTTGAAGCGAGCCCACAATTGTTTCGAAGGAACAATATTTTTCTAGTGACAATATCTAACCGTCATATCAAGTTCTCCTCAAAACTTCGGTTCCTTTCTACTCCTACATACTTAGTGAGAAAATGAAAATAAAAACATCAATGTGTTCAGCTTACTGTGGCGACGTGTGCTATTACTTTTTACAGCAATCGGCCAAATGGTGGCGCTGTAGGAAGCCTTCGAAAGTGCGAACTTTGAACAGGTATAGCTCATGCTCTGTTATACGTACAGCCATGAAACCTGTATACACGTATGCGTCTCCTCATGCCGAACAATTTTTACGCTCTGACTTTTGACCTCTGATCTTTAGATCCCTCAGAATTTGGAATTATATGAAAAACAGTACAAATCTATCTCCTCCTGGGATCTTTGCGATACGCGCATGAAACTTTTTTCACATGAACTTTGGACCAATACGGTCAAACTAGTCTCGGCGGATTTCTTTTAAAGTGAAATATATTTTATTAATAATTCAATCAATGTTGCGGTTTTATGCAAATTATTCTTCGGCCTCTAAATCATACATGCAAAGTTACACGTTCATGGCATTTGGCAAAGATGTGGAGGGTTAGTCAAAGTATCACTGAAACCAATTTTATTCCAATCGGCCAAAGGGGGGCGCTATACGAAGCGTCTGAAAATTCAAACTTCAAATGGGCATAAGTCATGACTCGTTTCGTTTGAAGACATGCAACTTGTTACACGCGTGCTTTGACTCAAGCGGAAGACATCTGTGTCGTTGTTAAGTAAGCTCCGCCCTTCAATTTTCCGCCATTTTGAGCAGTTTGTAAAACGCGTAAACCCGCTTTTATTCTGGAATCTTCGCGTCACGTGCACAAAACTTTTTTTACGTGAACTTTGGACCGATATCTAAAGATCTGTCAGATCGGATTTCTTTAACATTGAAACATGCTTTTTTAAATAATTCAAACAATATTGCATTTTTATGCAAATTATTCTTCTGCCTCTAAAACATACATGCAAAGTCACATTTTCATGACAAAATAGTGTAGAGGGTTAGTTCAAATATCACTGAAACCAATCTTACCCCAAATGGCCAAAGGGGGGCGGTATATAATTTTGAGCAGTTTGTAAAACGCTTAAACCCGTTTTTATTCTAGGATTTTTTTTGCAATTTGCATGAAACATTCTACACGCAATCTAAGGACCTTTATCTAACATGCCTATGAAGTGCACACAAAAAAATTATAAAATAATAATAATAAATATAGCTGCAAGCAGCGATAAAGTGGCCAAAGCCAAAAACACCTCAAATCATGAACACAGCCTGGGATGTGCGTGAAATCTTGCAAGCACATTCCCAATAGGTCAAGGAACAGATACCAACCTTCTCACATTGGCCTGTTATAGCGCCACCAGCGGGTCAACTTTTGCATAACACATTTTTGGAACAAAATGGACCAATCTTTGACGTCAGTAACGTCAAAGAGAGCACTGCCTGCGATCTCGACATTTTGTGCTTTTATAGCCATTGTTTTCTGGCTTGAAGCGAGCCCACAATTGTTTCGAAGGAACAATATTTTTCTAGTGACAATATCTAACCGTCATATCAAGTTCTCCTCAAAACTTCGGTTCCTTTCTACTCCTACATACTTAGACAGAAAATGAAAATAAAAACATCAATGTGTTCAGCTTACAGTGGCGACGTGTGCTATTACTTTTTACAGCAATCGGCCAAATGGTGGCGCTGTAGGAAGCCTTCGAAAGTGCGAACTTTGAACAGATAGAGCTCAGTCTCTGTTATACGTACAGTCATGAAACCTGTATACACGTATGCGTCTCCTCATGCCGAACAACTTTTACGCTCTGACTTTTGACCTCTGACCTTTATATCCCCCAGAATTTTGAATTATATAAAAAACAGTAAAAATCTATCTCCTCCTGGGATTTTTGCGTTACGCGCACAAAACTTTTTTCACATGAACTTTGGACCAATATGGTCAAACTAGTCTCGGCGGATTTCTTTTAAAGTAAAATATATTTTTTTAATAATTCAATCAATATTGCGGTTTTATGCAAATTATTCTTCGGCCTCTAAATCATACATGCAAAGTTACACGTTCATGGCATTTGGCAAAGATGTGGAGGGTTAGTCAAAGTATCACTGAAACCAATTTTATTCCAATCGGCCAAAGGGGGGCGCTATACGAAGCGTTTGAAAATTCAAACTTCAAACGGGCATAAGTCATGACTCGTTTCGTTTGAAGACATGCAACTTGTTACACGCGTGCTTTGACTCAAGCGGAAGACATCTGTGTCGTTGTTAAGTAAGCTCCGCCCTTTGATTTTCCGCCATTTTGAGCAGTTTGTAAAACACGTAAACCCGCTTTTATTCTGGAATTTTCGCTCCACGTTCACAAAACTTTTTTTACGTGAACTTTGGACCGATATCTAAAGATCTGTCAGATCGGATTTCTTTAAAATTGAAACATGCTTTTTAAAATAAATTCAATGAATATTGCAGTTTTATGCAAATTATTCTTCTGCCTCTAAATCATACATGCAAAGTAACATGTTCATGGCATTTGGCAAAGATGTAGAGTGTTAGTCCAAATATCACTAAAACCAATCTTACCCCAATTGGCCAAAGGGGGGCGCTATATCATTTTGAGCAGTTTGTGAAACGCTTAAACCCGTTAGGATTTTTTTTGTTGCAATTTGCATGAAACATTCTACACACAATCTAAGGACCTTTATCTAATATGCCTATGAAGTGCACACACACAAATAATAATAATAATAATGAATATAGCTGCAAGCAGCGATAAAGTGGCCAAAGCCAAAAACACCTCAAATCATGAACACAGCCTGCAATGTGCGTGAAATCTTACAAGCACATTCCCAATAGGTCAAGGAACAGATACCACCCTTCTTACATTGGCCTGTTATAGCGCCACCAGCGGGTCAACTTTTGCACAACACATTTTTGGAACAAAATGGACCAATCTTTGACGTCAGTAACGTCAAAGAGAGCACTGCCTGCGATCTTGACATTTTGTACTTTTATAGCCATTGTTTTCTGGCTTGAAGCGAGCCCACAATTGTTTCGAAGGAACAATATTTTTCTAGTGACAATATCTAACCGTCATATCAAGTTCTCCTCAAAACTTCGGTTCCTTTCTACTCCTACATACTTAGACAGAAAATGAAAATAAAAACATCAATGTGTTCAGCTTACAGTGGCAAAGTGTGCTATTATTTTTTACAGCAATCGGCCAAATGGTGGCGCTGTAGGAAGCCTTCGAAAGTGCGAACTTTGAACAGATAGAGCTCATGCTCTGTTATACGTACAGTCATGAAACCTGTATACACGTATGCGTCTCCTCATGCCGAACAACTTTTACCCTCTAACTTTTGACCTCTGACCTTTAGATCCCCCAGAATTTTGAATTATATAAAAAACAGTAAAAATCTATCTCCTCCTGGGATTCTTGCGTTATGCGCACAAAACTTTTTTCACATGAACTTTGGACCAATACGGTCAAACTAGTCTGGTCGGATTTCTTTTAAAGTGAAATATAACTTTTTAATAATTCAATCAATATTGCGGTTTTATGCAAATTATTCTTCGGCCTCTAAATCATACATGCAAAGTTACACGTTCATGGCATTTGGCAAAGATGTAGAGGGTTAGTTAAAGTATCACTGAAACCAATTTTATTCCAATCGGCCAAAGGGGGGCGCTATACGAAGCGTTTGAAAATTCAAACTTCAAACGGGCATAAGTCATGACTCGTTTCGTTTTAAGACATGCAACTTGTTTACACGCGTGCTTTGACTCAAGCGGAAGACATCTGTGTCGTTGTTAAGTAAGCTCCGCCCTTCGATTTTCCGCCATTTTGAGCAGTTTGTAAAACACGTAAACCCGCTTTTATTCTGTAATTTTTGTGTCACGTGCACAAAACTTTTTTTACGTGAACTTGGGACCAATATCTAAAGATCTGTCAGATCGGATTTCTTTAAAATTACAACATGCTTTTTTAAATAAATTCAATGATTATTGCAGTTTTATGCAAATTATTCTTCTGCCTCTAAATCATACATGCAAAGTAACATGTTCATGGCATTTGGCTAAGATGTAGAGTGTTAGTCCAAATATCACTAAAACCAATCTTACCCCAATTGGCCAAAGGGGGGCGCTATATCATTTTGAGCAGTTTGTGAAACGCTTAAACCCGTTAGGATTTTTTGCATGAAACATTCTACACACAATCTAAGGACCTTTATCTAATATGCCTATGAAGTGCACACACACACAAAAAATAATAATAATGAATATAGCTGCAAGCAGCGATAAAGTGGCCAAAGCCAAAAACACCTCAAATCATGAACACAGCCTGCAATGTGCGTGGAATCTTGCAAGCACATTCCCAATAGGTCAAGGAACAGATACCACCCTTCTTACATTGGCCTGTTATAGCGCCACCAGCGGGTCAACTTTTGCACAACACATTTTTGGAACAAAATGGACCAATCTTTGACGTCAGTAACGTCAAAGAGAGCACTGCCTGCGATCTTGACATTTTGTACTTTTATAGCCATTGTTTTCTGGCTTGAAGCGAGCCCACAATTGTTTCGAAGGAACAATATTTTTCTAGTTGTGGGCTCGCCTAAAGGCGAGCACACTTTAGATATTGTCATTATTTATTTATTTATTTATTTATATACTATATCAAGTTTTCCTCAATACTTTGGCACCTTTCTACTCCTACATACTTAGTGAGAAAATGAAAATAAAAACATCAATGTGTTCAGCTTACAGTGGCGACGTGTGCTATTACTTTATACAGCAATCGGCCAAATGGTGGCGCTGTAGGAAGCCTTCGAAAGTGCGATCTTTGAACAGGTATAACTCATGCTGTGTTATACATACAGCCATGAAACCTGTATACACTTATGCGTCTCCTCATGCCGAACAACTTTTACCCTCTAACTTTTGACCTCTGACCTTTAGGTCTCCCACAATTCGGAATTATATGAAAAACAGTAAAAATCTATCTCCTCTTGGGTTTTTTTCGATACGCGCACGAAACTTTTTTCACATGAACTTTGGACCAATACGGTCAGATTTATCTCGGCGGATTTCTTTTAAAGTGAAATATCATTTTTTAATAATTCAATAAATATTGCGGTTTTATGCAAATTATTCTTCTGCCTCTAAATCATGCATGCAAAGTTACACGTTCATGGCATTTGGCAAAGATGTGGAGGGTTAGTCAAAGTATCACTGAAACCAATTTTATTCCAATCGGCCAAAGGGGGGCGCTATACGAAGCGTTTGAAAATTCAAACTTCAAACGGGCATAAGTCATGACTCGTTTCGTTTGAAGACATGCAACTTGTTACACGCGTGCTTTGACTCAAGCGGAAGACATCTGTGTCGTTGTTAAGTAAGCTCCGCCCTTCGATTTTCCGCCACTTTGAGCAGTTTGTAAAACGCGTAAACCCGCTTTTATTCTGGAATTTTCGCGTCACGTGCACAAAACATTTTTTTACATGAACTTTGGACCGATATCTAAAGATCTGTCAGATCGGATTTCTTTAACATTGAAACATGCTTTTTTAAATAATTCAAACAATATTGCATTTTTATGCAAATTATTCTTCTGCCTCTAAAACATACATGCAAAGTCACATTTTCATGACAAAATAGTGTAGAGGGTTAGTTCAAATATCACTGAAACCAATCTTACCCCAAATGGCCAAAGGGGGGCGCTATATAATTTTGAGCAGTTTGTAAAACGCTTAAACCCGTTTTTATTCTAGGATTTTTTTTGCAATTTGCATGAAACATTCTACACGCAATCTAAGGACCTTTATCTAACATGCCTATGAAGTGCACACAAAAAAATTATAAAATAATAATAATAAATATAGCTGCAAGCAGCGATAAAGTGGCCAAAGCCAAAAACACCTCAAATCATGAACACAGCCTGGGATGTCCGTGAAATCTTGCAAGCACATTCCCAATAGGTCAAGGAACAGATACCAACCTTCTCACATTGGCCTGTTATAGCGCCACCAGCGGGTCAACTTTTGCACAACACATTTTTGGAACAAAATGGACCAATCTTTGACGTCAGTAACGTCAAAGAGAGCACTGCCTGCGATCTTGACATGTTGTGCTTTTATAGCCATTGTTTTCTGGCTTGAAGCGAGCCCACAATTGTTTCGAAGGAACAATATTTTTCTAGTGACAATATCTAACCGTCATATCAAGTTCTCCTCAAAACTTCGGTTCCTTTCTACTCCTACATACTTAGACAGAAAATGAAAATAAAAACATCAATGTGTTCAGTTTACAGTGGCGAAGTGTGCTATTATTTTTTATAGCAATTGGCCAAATGGTGGCGCTGTAGGAAGCCTTCGAAAGTGCGAACTTTGAACAGGTATAGCTCATGCTGTGTTTTAGGTACAGCCATGAAACCTGTATACACGTATGCGTCTCCTCATGCCGAACAACTTTTACGCTCTGACTTTTGACCTCTGACCTTTAGATCCCCCAGAATTTTGAATTATATGAAAAACAGTAAAAATCTATCTCCTCCTGGGATTTTTGCATAACGCGCACAAAACTTTTTTCACATGAACTTTGGACCAATACGGTCAAACTAGTCTCGGCGGATTTCTTTTAAAGTGAAATATATTTTTTTTAATAATTCAATCAATATTGCGGTTTTATGCAAATTATTCTTCGGCCTCTAAATCATACATGCAAAGTTACACGTTCATGGCATTTGGCAAAGATGTGGAGGGTTAGTCAAAGTATCACTGAAACCAATTTTATTCCAATCGGCCAAAGGGGGGCGCTATACGAAGCGTTTGAAAATTCAAACTTCAAACGGGCATAAGTTATGACTCGTTTCGTTTGAAGACATGCAACTTGTTACACGCGTGCTTTGACTCAAGCGGAAGACATCTGTGTCGTTGTTAAGTAAGCTCCGCCCTTCGATTTTCCGCCATTTTGAGCAGTTTGTAAAACGCGTAAACCCGCTTTTATTCTGGAATTTTCGCTCCACGTGCACAAAACTTTTTTTACGTGAACTTTGGACCGATATCTAAAGATCTGTCAGATCGGATTTCTTTAAAATTGAAACATGCTTTTTTAAATAAATCCAATGAATATTGCAGTTTTATGCAAATTATTCTTCTGCCTCTAAATCATACATGCAAAGTAACATGTTCATGGCATTTGGCAAAGATGTAGAGTGTTAGTCCAAATATCACTAAAACCAATCTTACCCCAATTGGCCAAAGGGGGGCGCTATATCATTTTGAGCAGTTTGTGAAACGCTTAAACCCGTTAGGATTTTTTTTTGCAATTTGCATGAAACATTCTACACACAATCTAAGGACCTTTATCTAATATGCCTATGAAGTGCACACACACAAAAAAAAATAATAGTAATGAATATAGCTGCAAGCAGCGATAAAGTGGCCAAAGCCAAAAACACCTCAAATCATGAACACAGCCTGCAATGTGCGTGAAATCTTGCAAGCACATTCCCAATAGATCAAGGAACAGTTACCACCTTTCTTACATTGGCCTGTTATAGCGCCACCAGCGGGTCAACTTTTGCACAACACATTTTTGGAACAAAATGGACCAATCTTTGACGTCAGTAACGTCAAAGAGAGCACTGCCTGCGATCTTGACATTTTGTACTTTTATAGCCATTGTTTTCTGGCTTGAAGCGAGCCCACAATTGTTTCGAAGGAACAATATTTTTCTAGTGACAATATCTAACCGTCATATCAAGTTCTCCTCAAAACTTCGGTTCCTTTCTACTCCTACATACTTAGACAGAAAATGAAAATAAAAACATCAATGTGTTCAGCTTACAGTAGCGAAGTGTGCTATTATTTTTTACAGCAATCGGCCAAATGGTGGCGCTGTAGGAAGCCTTCGAAAGTGCGAACTTTGAACAGATGGAGCTCATGCTCTGTTATACGTACAGTCATGAAACCTGTATACACGTATGCGTCTCCTCATGCCGAACAACTTTTACGCTCTGACTTTTGACCTCTGACCTTTATATCCCCCAGAATTTTGAATTATATAAAAAACAGTAAAAATCTATCTCCTCCTGGGATTTTTGCGTTACGCGCACAAAACTTTTTTCACATGAACTTTGGACCAATACGGTCAAACTAGTCTCGGCGGATTTCTTTTAAAGTGAAATATATTTTTTTAATAATTCAATCAATATTGCGGTTTTATTCAAATTATTCTTCGGCCTCTAAATCATACATGCAAAGTTACACGTTCATGGCATTTGGCAAAGATGTGGAGGGTTAGTCAAAGTATCACTGAAACCAATTTTATTCCAATCGGCCAAAGGGGGGCGCTATACGAAGCGTTTGAAAATTCAAACTTCAAACGGGCATAAGTCATGACTCGTTTCGTTTGAAGACATGCAACTTGTTACACACGTGCTTTGACTCAAGCGGAAGACATCTGTGTCGTTGTTAAGTAAGCTCCGCCCTTCAATTTTCCGCCATTTTGAGCAGTTTGTAAAACACGTAAACCCGCTTTTATTCTGGAATTTTCGCTCCACGTGCACAAAACTTTTTTTACGTGAACTTTGGACCGATATCTAAAGATCTGTCAGATCGGATTTCTTTAAAATTGAAACATGCTTTTTTAAATACATTCAATGAATATTGCAGTTTTATGCAAATTATTCTTCTGCCTCTAAATCATACATGCAAAGTAACATGTTCATGGCATTTGGCAAAGATGTAGAGTGTTAGTCCAAATATCACTAAAACCAATCTTACCCCAATTGGCCAAAGGGGGGCGCTATATCATTTTGAGCAGTTTGTGAAACGCTTAAACCCATTAGGATTTTTTTTTGCAATTTGCATGAAACATTCTACACACAATCTAAGGACCTTTATCTAATATGCCTATGAAGTGCACACACACAAAAAAAATAATAATAATGAATATAGCTGCAAGCAGCGATAAAGTGGCCAAAGCCAAAAACACCTCAAATCATGAACACAGCCTGCAATGTGCGTGAAATCTTGCAAGCACATTCCCAATAGGTCAAGGAACAGATACCACCCTTCTTACATTGGCCTGTTATAGCGCCACCAGCGGGTCAACTTTTGCACAACACATTTTTGGAACAAAATGGACCAATCTTTGACGTCAGTAACGTCAAAGAGAGCACTGCCTGCGATCTTGACATTTTGTACTTTTATAGCCATTGTTTTCTGGCTTGAAGCGAGCCCACAATTGTTTCGAAGGAACAATATTTTTCTAGTGTAGAATTGGTACTCAAACTTTGTCATGTCAAGGACCCCCAAAATGATATATGTATTTGGCCGCGTACCCCCATCTCAAAATATTTTGTTCCAGGGACCCCCAGGGCCCCAGAAGCAAAGATTTGAGTTAAAATGTCTTGCCTTAAGCTAGATGCAGAATAGATACTCTTAGGCAAGCAGCCTCCTAAACGCTATAGAGCCCTAGCTGGTTCCCAAGCAGTGGGTCGGGACCCATTTGTGGGTCGCGGACACAAACATCAAGGGACCCCCATATATGGAGTGACAATAAGGGGAAAAAAAGATGAGAAAGAGAAAACAAATATTTCCAAGCAAAAACATTTTTAAACAGAGCAAATTGGATTCAAACAGCAATCAAAAACATTATAGCCTAATTGCAAACAAAAAAAAGAAATATTTTAAATGTAAAAAAGTGTCCCAAAACATCGTGCTCGGTTCTGAGAAAGAGAAACGTTTATCAATAAGTCACTTTGCAGGTTGTAGATCCGGCCTGGGGATACGGAAACGATGTTTGAATGTATGTGTGCGTGAAAATGACCGGATACGAGAGGGCGGGCTCTAGACCGGATCACACTGGTGGTTCATTAATAAAAGCCAGGCTTTCTACAGCTCTGCCGTGACGTCAACTTAACCGCCAATGTAGACTATACCTCGCCGTGCGACGGTGTCGCCAGCCGAAACGGCAGATCTACAAGCTCACAGAGCGACGCGTCCGAGACGCGCTGTGAGCTTGTAGATCGGGCATTTTCGTACGACGAGGAAGAGGAACTTTTAGGAAGTGAAAGTTAACAGTCACATGAGGACAACTGACAGTCTGACACGATGATATGGAGAAGAAATATACTTTTAAAAACGTAAGGTTGGTTACCATTTAATATGTGAATACGATGTCATATATGTTCTGTTATTATAACTAGGCCTATAGTTTATGGCAGTTTAGTGGTGAGCTTTTTAAATATTCTTATTCAGTAGACTAGACTAGATCAGGGTTGAAGTGAATAGGCCTATACATGTTATTATTATTATGCTCTGTGTGGTAGGCCTATATCAGTTTATGACACCACATCAAAATAAAATATGTTGGTTTACCACATAGATAGCCTTTTTTCCATTCTTGATTTGTGTAAGTATTTTATTTTATTCCATCAGGATTAGACTATAACCACATATCAGAGTTTGAATAAATAGAATTACATGCTGAATAATTTGCATAGGCCTACAGATGTGAGGGAACTTGATTACATTTAGGTCTACTATATTAAACTTTCAAAGACAATCCTCTCTCAATCATGTAGTGTTAGGCTAATACTCTCCCATGGGCCAAGGTTTTTTTTTTTTTTTTTTCCCTCAAGTTCAAGAAAGAAAAAGAAAGAAAGAAAGAAAGAAAACGCACATGTTTATCAATGGGGTTTGTGCATAGAGTTAGGTTTTGTGTAGCAATGGCGCCATCTTGTGGATACTGGAGAGACATTTAGGGGTGGAATCGAATAAGTCGCTTTACAGGTTGCAGATCCGGTCTGGGGTCTAGAGCGGATACGGAAACGGTGTATAGACCTACATGTATGTGTGCGTGGAAATGACAGGATACGGGAGGGCGGGCTCTAGACCGGATCACACAGTGACTGGTTCATTGGGAACAAGAGCCAGGTGAACGTGAGGTTAACGACGTACGACGGTGCCGCGGGCCGAAACTGCAGATCTATAAGCTCACAAAGCGACGCGTCTGAGTCTCTGAGACGCGCGTTGTGAGCTTGTAGATCGGACATTTTCGGCGCTCGGCGCCGCCGTACGACGAGGCACAAGCGGAGCTTTTAGGAGAAATCTCACTTCCAGTGAAAGTGAAAGTTTGTTACACGAGGACGACTGACACGATGATATATGGAGAAGAAATATACTTTTAATAAGGTAGGTTATGAGAAAACATGATGTCAGTGATACTGTTATTAAAATATGCATAGGTTATGTGTCATAGTTTAGCCTATAGGCCTAGTAGTTGTGACTTGTGAGCTTTTTGAACATTTACAGTTTGATTGATTGATTGATTGAAGAATTTATTAGAAGTTTGCAATAGAAGAAAGTACAGTTTCATGACAGTACAAATCACTGGTACAAGGTCAACTAAAAGGAGATCCTAGAAAGCCGAGGCTTATTTCCACAGGAACCACACTTTAAGTATCTCATATAACATTGAAAGACAGACGGATAGAACATAGTACTTTATCTAGGATAATATCAGTTTCAAAAGCATAACATCAAATACAAAAGGCAGAATACAAAGAAAAAGGGGGGGGAGCAATGGGGGCTTAGTCTGTTTACAAGTCACGGGTAGCTGCTGTCTGAAGGTGACTTTTCATACCAATTTTGAAGGAGGCTAGGGATTTGCTCTCCTTTAGGGCTTGTGGAAGGGCGTTCCACATGTTGATGGTATAGCAGGAGAACGAGTTAGCGCCTTGTTTAGTGTTAAATCTACGCTGATGATGATTAGTGGAGCTGCCTCTGGTGTTATGATCGTGAACATCCTTGACCTTTAAGAAGTAGTTTGTCAGGTACATGGGAATCTTGGAGGTGTAGTGTATCTTGTACACCAGGCCCATTGCAAGATGCTGTACTCTGTCAGCTACTTTGAGCCACCCCACGCTTTCGTGGTGATGCTCGGTAAGGTGGGTCAGAGGAGGGAGACCAAGCACAACCCTAATTAGTTTGTTTTGGGCTGTTTGGAGCTTTAGCTTTAAGGCAGCTGGGGCGTCGCGATACCAGACAAGGACTCCGTAATCAATGAGGGGCCCAATAAGAGCACCTCCTAGTGTCTTTCGGGATTTAATATTGATCAGTGGGGCAACTCTTTGCAAGAAGCGAATTCGTTGATTGACTTTATTGATTACCTTGGTGGTCATTTTTTCACTGGATAGGTTAGCCTCCAGGATGCAACCCAGGTAGCAGATGTGGTTTTTTCTTTCTATCACAGTGTCACCTACTTTAATTGTGAAGTTCTCAACTAGGCTAAGTTTCTGACTAGATCCAAAGAGGATACATTCAGTTTTGCCTAGGTGAATTGAGAGTCTGTTGTCATTGAGCCAGGTGCAGATCTTGTTAAGTTCACAGTTAAGGGCCTTTTCAACCTGCAAAATGTCTCTGCCTGAGACTAGGAGAGCCGAGTCATCCGCGAACAGAAACAGATTGCAGTCACAAGCAGATGACATGTCGTTTACGTATATTAAGAACAACAGTGGTCCTAGTATACTCCCTTGAGGTACTCCACAGTTTACTGGGAGGGGGGGGGACAGGGTTCCGTTGACTTCCACCATCTGTTCCCTCCCCACCAAGTAAGAGTGCATCCATCTCACTGCTGTGCTATCAAGACCAATAGCTTTGAGTTTTTCAATCAGAATAGAATGATCGACGGTGTCAAATGCCTTCTGGAGGTCCAGCATGACCATGCCGCAATATTTGCCATCGTGAATTTCACGTTTGATGTAATCATTCAAATAGATGAGGCATGTATCTGTGGAATGGGACTCTCTGAAGCCAGACTGGAACTCGTAGATCAGTTTATTCTCTTCAAGATATTTAGCCACCTGTTCATAGACAATTTTTTCCATTACCTTAGAGATGGAACTAAGGATTGAGATTGGCCTGTAGTTGCCAGGGTCAAGTTTACTGCCTTTTTTGTGCAGGGGGGTTACCTTGGCTAATTTGAAGTCCTGGGGGACATAACCCTGCTTGATAGATAGATTAATAATATGGGTAATGATTGGGGCAATGGTGGCAGTCGGAGTTGAAGGCTAGAAATAGGCTACACTACAGGATGTAGTGTGCATAGATGTGAGGGGACTTGATTTGTATTGTATTTGTTTTTTTAAATATATATTAGCCTAAACAACTTTCTAAGTGTGCCAGTGATTTGGCTACTCTCCCCTGTGCCAATGTTGGCACCATGCTTAAGGTTGCCTACCGCTGGCTGGACTAGAGTTTCAGTTGTGGCGTTTTGTACCAGTTGACATTTGTTTTTAGTTTGTCCTTTATTTAATTTGGTCTGTTGGTGTGTGTGTGTGTGTGTGTGTGTGTGTGTGTGTGTGTGTGTGTGTGTGTGTGTGTGTGTGTGTGTGTGTGTGTGTGTGTGTGTGTGTGTGTGCGCGCGTGCGTGCGTGCGTGCGTGCGTTTGTGCACCGTGCTTGCGTGTGTGCTTGCGTGCATGTGTGCATTTGTGTGTTAGTTGTTCAGTAGAGACATGTTTATTAACGTTTTTAATTGATTGATTGATTGATTGATTGATTGATTGATTGAACATTTTACTAGCATTTTGCAATAGAAACAAGTACAGTTTCATGACGGCACAAATCACTGGTATAAGGTCAACTAAAAGGAGATCCTTAGTAAGCTTTAAGGCTTATTTATTTGTGTATGTCATATAACATTGAAAGACAGATGGATAGAATAGGATAACATCAATTACAAAAGCTGAAAAGAAAAATAATAAAAATAACAGACAGGGGCTTCATCATTTTACAAGTCACGAGTAGCAGACGTCTGAAGGTGACTTCAGACAAATTTTGAAGGAGGTTAGGGATTTGCACTCCTGGCCTGCGTAGGGCCACATGTTAAATTATTACACGGCTTGGTTGAATGCTTGATTCTGATTGGCCAAGCTCTGAAATCAGGTGAATAATGACTGCTCTGCTCTATAATGCACTGCCAATCAAATTGGCTCAGAGCACCAGGTGTGTGATATTGGCGAATATAAGGACTGGCAAATAAGACATCCGTTTTGAATGAGTTGTATTCAAATTAGAATGATAGTGTTAATGTTTTTAAAGAACATTCATTCATTAAGTGTGCCTGCCATGTAATGGCAAAACACTTATTGTAATCCGCCATACTTAAGTAAGTAATTAATTAATCCCGCCACAAATTTCTGCACGTAATAACTGCCGCACAATTTACACCACCCACGCAATATATACATCAAAACGTGCGGCTCGGCCGGGAATAGGTTGCTATTACTTTTCTAAGAGAAAAGTTGTATCGTTTAATTGATATTAATTTATTAGTGAATACATTTTACCCATTGACTTATAATGGGAATCGCAAAAACTCACATTCAATATTTTTTTTCTCGCAAACCATAGGGGCTACAGTTTCAAAACTTGGAGAGGAGATTTATAATGATATCAAGGATTAAATAAAAAATAATTTCGTCAGTTGGCCTCATGGTGGCGCTATAACAGTCCACTTTACCTTTCGGCATGTAACTCTTGAACCGTGGGTCGGAAAATTAAAATTCCTTTTTCCCTGGATTCCTTGGGTCATGACGCATCTCCTCACATAGGCCACGCCCATTTGCGTCAGGATAGATTTTCCGCCATTTTGAATTTTCTTCAAAACACACTTTTTGCTCCTTTTCCTACATATTTTCTCCAAATGTCACAAAAATCGATGCACACGATCTATGGACTCATGCAATAAACATATTTAAACGATATTTTGATAGTCGATACCGTTCTTCCGTAACAGGGTTCCAAAGTTAGCAGGAGGAGCCCGTTTTGTAAGAAGTAGACATAAATCACAAACGAAACATCCAGTCAACACCAAATTTTAACCACAAGTGGGGGGCGCTATACTGAACATATACCCAAAAGCATTTCCACTTCGACCCATAGGGGGCACCACAAACGCGCAAAACGTAACCGTTTCATGCCAAAACGTGTTTTTCAGGGGGAACGACCCTCTCAAAACGAAACACAAACGATCTCGGGAGCGACGGGACAACGTAATCGCCTTGCGGAACTTGTGGGAGGAGCCTATTTCTTAAAAACAAGAAACCATATTGCTAATACTAACACATGCTAATGCTAACAAATGCTAATGCTAACAAAGATGCTAATGTTAACACATACAAGGTTGCACACACTTAGCGAGCTGCAGGCACACTTAAAATTTCTTCGAAATTTTCTTTTCTAGTTTTAGAAATACTTTTACGATTTATGTATTTTTAAATTGCTTATGTTGGTGTACTTCTAAGTTCCCTAACAGGTTTTTACCGATTTAAATTTGCTATTAATCCCCAGCAAATGGGTACTTAGCATATGTTCCATTGAACACAATGTGATAATTGCCACACTTCCTTTCTTCTGCTGTTATCAGATGAGTTTCTGATCCTGTTTTGCACTTTATCTGGATATTGTGTTAATTTGTGTGTTTGTTAGATAGACCTGTTGTTTTTGTAATGTTTGTCCATTGTTGTAATAACGCTGCCTCTAGGCAAGGTTGCTATGGAACATTTATGTAATATTAAAGCAAACAAAGAATGATAAAACAACATCAAAATATGCCCCAGATAATAATACTAGATTGTGCAAGTGAGATACAATAACAATGATATTTATGATAATAAAAGTGTATATTATTTAACAACATACATACACCATGTAGGTTGTAGCTCACATTCACCTTGTAGCAGGGATCCTGATTCAGCCCGGGAAAAAGAGTTGGAGAGGCCCTCATTGCAGCGCTATAGAGAGAGATCTCTCTCTCTCTCTAGCGCTGCTGCTACTTTGTCATTTCAGATCATGATAAAGTGACAAGCCAGTGGACCAATTACATGAGTTATATTTCGTCGTTGTCGGGTGGAAACCTTGTATGTCCAAAACCGTTTGTTTTGTATTCATCATTTTAAAAATGATTTAAACTAGTGAAAACAGCCGATCTACAAGCACACAACGCCTCGCACCGCGTAGATCTGCTGTTTTCACTACTATTGTGCGACAGCCTTGTACGATGAAGCAGGGCTGTGCTTTGCGGGGAAAAAAATTACAAATTTGAAACTTGGAGATACGAGGTTTCTGCACAACAGTGACAATTTACTTTGTTGGCAGACCCAGCCCCCAAAATGGAACGAAGGCCGACATTTTATTTTTATTTTTTTCCCTAATGGCCGGCCTGGGCCGTCCGGGAATGAACCGGCCGTTCGGGAGCTGTCCCGCTTTTCCCAATGGCCAGCACGTCCCTGCCTTGTAGTCTAGTAAATCTAGGGAAACAATACACTCAGGTTGGACAAAATTGTATTAATTCGTTTTTCAACTGATTCTGACAGGAAATTAGGTCTACTAGCCAGGATAATCTACCCTGATCTGCTCACCGCAAATACCCACAGTGGCCAAATCAAGTTGGGCTCCCATCGACTTTCTATAAAGGAGGAAAATACCCAGAAAAAATAAATCTGCTTTAAGTAGGATGTGAGGGGTCTAACTAGGGGGTTGTCATGATGCTGAATCCATTGCAAGCATTTATTTTGCACAAAAAACATTCCTTGGGCTAAGAATGACCCCAGAAAATGATGGTTGAGTGATGAAAAGGGATGAGTCATCACCTTTTGTGGGCGTTTTCTGGGGCCAATGAATGTTTTTTTTTGTGCAAAACAAATGCTTGCAATGGATTCAGCATCATGACAACCCCCTAGTTAGACCCCTCACATCCTACTTAAAGCAGATTTTTTTTTCTGGGTATTTTCCTCCTGTATAAAAAGTCGATGGGAGCCCAATTTCATTTGGCCACTGTGGGTATTTGCCATGAGCAGATCATGGTAGATTTTTTATCCTGGCTAGTAGACCTAATTTCCTGACAGAATCAGTTGAAAAACGAAATAATACCAGACTATTGTGATAAATGGTATGATGAATTGTGTACAAAAAGGCCTCAAAAGACACAATTTTCGGACTCTAATTGTGTCCCAGCACCCCCAGCAGCCAGTCATTGCAATTTTTTTCATTTTCATTTTTTCATTTCATTTGAAAGCTGGGGATCATAGCTACAAAATGATATATTGGTTGTGGAGATTGACCCAACAGTTTTGAAGATATGGCTTATAGAATGATGCCATGCTGAAATAGGACTTTTGAGATATTCAAGTTTTAAATAAATTTCTAACCTGCAATGACCTGACTCCGCCACATGGGGAGCAATCTTCAATTCAATCTTCAATTCAAAGAAGCTTTATTGGCATGAGAACACAAACGTTTACACAGTGGTGGAAAAAGTACCAACATTTTATAATTAAGTAAAAGTATCAATTCTGCAATGTAGAATCACTCTGTTACAAGTAAAAGTCCAGAATTAAAAATGTACTTGAGTAAAAGTACAAAAGTATTGGTATCCAAATGTACTTAAAGTACCAAAAGTAAAAGTACAAAATGTTTGAAAATAGCAGATCTACAAGCTCACAACGCGTCGCACCGCAATGCGTTGTGAGCTTGTAGACCGGCTATTTTCAAATAGCCTTGGTATAACATAGGGCTAAAGTGGTTTATGTATGTTTTAAAATGTAGTTATTGCTCTCTAAAAAGATAATGCCACAACAGCATCTCAAGCATTATTGGGCTAAATGTAAAGACGCTACGCTGCGCCAACCGTGAATTCAACACAATCTGCTGTTACGCAGTTTAACCAATTTGCTACATACGTCTACACAAACGGTCAGATTACAAAGATAAATTGCTTATTGAAGGCTCACAGATGTCACCATAGGGTACGCTCCAGCAGGATGTCCCGTAATGATCGTATTATTTAATGAGGAGCATTTTAATCCGATCGGTCGTCGTTTCCTTAAAAAGGTATTAATGTATCTAAGTGCAGTACACCTCGCAACCGATGGGGTCGCATGGCTGAAAAACAACAGAAAATGGCATCTGATCGGATTAAAATGCAGTTTATTAAACAATACGAAAGATACGGGTAATTCTGCTTGAGCGTACCATACTGTGACATCTGTGAGACTTCAGTAAGCACGTTATCTTTGAAATATGAAGGTTTTTGTAGACGTACGTAGCAAATAGGATTAACTGCTCAACACGAGGTTGAAGTGAATGTATTACGTGCGCAACAGGGCTAACTGTGCTAAATGTAGCATAATCAGTGTTTGTGTAACTTTAGTCAGAAGGATTATCTGACCTGATAATAAAACACAATCTACAGGCTTAACCGCCTCGCGTTGTGAGCTTGTAGAAGAGAGCAACAATAGAGTTGGGTCACGTTTTATTTGTTTATAGCCTGCAGCTAGCGCTGCAGCTAGCGCTAGCTAACGCTAGCTAGCGTTAGCCGTTAGCCACTCATAGCCAGTCAACCAGAATAGTCTACTCTAAAGTCAACTTTCCGACGGCGAGTGAACGATTGCATTCCATCCATGTTTTCTTGGCTGTCAATTTATTGTCCAAAAAAACAAACGCCCTGAACGTTAGAATTAGATAGTTTAGGATGACACTGATCTATTGCCATACCCAATGCTAAGCTAACTCAGTGACAAAGGAAGCTTCCGCACGCATACGTCACAGACGTCTCCAGGCCGCTCCAGGCAGGAACGGATCATTCACCAGCGTAGAAGAAGAAACAGCGGAAGAACGGCGGAAGAATAATAAATAAAATAATACACTAAATCATACATTACGTGGTTAATAATTGTTCATTTGGAACACACGTGGCATTAAATTAATGGGATAAATACTGTTGGTTGCATCGCTAAGTAATGGAGTCCCGATATTACCGCATTTGGCTACAAACGGCTAACAAAGGCTGGCTAGTTAGCATTTTAGCTAATATAAACTGGGAGGACTAACAGAATTATGTACCGATCTCTCACATTAATTAAAAAAAGTCTTATTTACATGCAGAGTTAAGCTCTGGCGTTTAAGTGAAATGTAGCCTAGATATTATGAGATGCTGTTGTGGCATTATCTTTTTAGAGAGCAAAAATAAATAAAAAATCATTTTGGCTGTAGGGAATAATGACAGTCCCCGAGATGACTGGCTGCTGGGGGCGCTGGGCCACCTATAGTGGGCGCTGGACAGCAGGCGGCTCTTCGTGTCGGCACTTTTGACACATGCACTGACAAAAACACAATTAAAGGACAACTTTGTTTTTCTACAGCAAGGGTTCATATTTTAGATTGTAATTAGAGAAAAGAAAAAGTGAGTGTTAAAATGTTTTCATTTGCTTTGTTCTATTGTCTTATCATGTTTACCGTGCTAAAATGTGGGGCATGCGTACGCATGGGGGCATGCGTACAAGTGGCTAAATATGTCTTTTTAGACACAATAAGCCAGCAGTTTCTTTATTGCTATTTACAGTAACACTTCTAGCCCCCATAAGTCACATCCAACCATGAAAGGTTGCGTTGTATCTTTGGAATGGGCTTATTCTGTGTAAAATTACATATTTAGCCACTTGTACGCCTGCCCCCAACCACTGAAATAAGAATCTCTAAAACAATGGAATCAATTTAACACTCATCTTTTATATTCTTTAATTACAATCTAAAATATGAACCCTTGTTGTAAAAAACTAAAGTTGTCCTTTAAATCATTAATTGCAATTCATTTACTATTAATCTACCGATTCTCCCACTTAGCAGAGAGTGTGGTGTGGCAGAGAATGTCTCCCCGAACACTTTCGTATGTCAAAAGTGGCGACACGAAGAGCTGCCTTTGTCCAGCGCACACTCCAAAAAGGGCACATATTGAGGCCTTTTTGTGCACCTGGCTGCACTGGATGGCTGATAATCAGCCCGTAGTGTCCATATTAACACATAATGATGTCATTGCATACATAACTTGTATATAGGCCTACAGTAGCCAAGATGCTGAGTGCTGAGCAGAACAGATATGTAGTCCAGGGGTCATCAATATGTCCATACACGGATAGTCTCGCGTAGCCAAACAACTATTCCACAATCTCCAAATGCTATATGGAGTCTGGAACTACTGCTCCCGAAATCTGAGTAATGGAAGCTGGCATTTCCATTCATGAAAATATGTTTTATCATTTCATTTTATATCATTTCTGCCGAGCAGCAAGCTAAATACTTAGGTTATTTTTATTGCGACCGTCAGGGAGCAGTTTACTACCAAAACCTCCACCGGCCGTCCGTCCGTCCGTCCGTCCGTCAGTCACACGTCACACTTATCCCCAACTCATAGATACGATGACATCACAGAGTCCACAGCTGATGATGTGGCGACATCACAGAGTGCACAGCTGATGATGTGGCGTGATGTCATACAATACACAAACAAGCCCTATATAAAGGGGCAATTCTCACCAGGGAAGAGAGCATTCCTCGACTCAGACCTTATCGCCAGGATCAACTAAGCTTATAGCTTATCATCACATCCAACCATCTTAAGATACTCAGCTAGTGGGGAATGCTCTCTTCCCTGGTGAGAATTGCCCCTTTATATACCGGTAGGGCTTGTTTGTGTATTGTATGACATCACGCCACATCATCAGCTGTGGACTCTGTGATGTCATCGTATCTCCATATATGGCCATCTCCGTATATGGAGATATAAGTCGTCCATGCCCAAGTATGGGCTGGTGAGGTCAGACTTTGTGTGATGCGTAGGTTATCTCCATATATGGAGATTCAACATTCCAGGTGTAACTATGGCTGCCCGTATGACGTGAGAGGTGGAGGTTGTGGATTGGCAGGCAAGGAGTGTGTGTGCAAAGTTTGGCATGTGTATTGTATGACATCACGCCACATCATCAGCTGTGGACTCTGTGATGTCATCGTATCTCCATATATGGCCATCTCCGTATATGGAGATATAAGTCGTCCATGCCCAAGTATGGGCTGGTGAGGTCAGACTTTGTGTGATGCGTAGGTTATCTCCATATATGGAGATTCAACATTCCAGGTGTAACTATGGCTGCCCGTATGACGTGAGAGTTGGAGGTTGTGATATTTGTGGAGATAATCTCCCGATTAGGGAGTCTTACTGGTTTATATTAGGATAAATACAATGTGCGCAATGTGAAACAAAACGGAAGTGGGCAGGAGGCTTCACTTCCGCTTTAACCGGTACTCATCATTAGACCACAGATCTCCGCCAGGTCAGGTGGGTTGTTGTGTTAGGCCTAGCAAAATAATTAGTTGGGTTCCGGTAGGCGACCGACCCTATTAAATACGTGCGACCCAGATGATTTTATTGGCATTTGGAGTGAAAATAAAAAAATAAATAAAATTAAGTCAAAATCCGACCGAGTCGATCAAAACCTCTTACAAAAAATATATTTGGTGCGACCACACTCGCGAAGTCAGGACCTGTCCCCGGTTCCCGAGGCTAAACTAATGTGAGTTTACGTGACAACATGTATTCCTCCAGACACACACGCGCACACACAATCGGGGGACAGACTGAGTGGCGCTCAGTCAACAAGTGGCAGCGATGCTAACAACATTAGCAGCTCAGACACCAGTACAGCTCAGCCCTGCACAGCCACAGAGAGACGTGATATGGAGACTAAACATTTATGACAGCGTGGCATTCCTCTGAAAGACTGCGCGGCAACAGTGCTTGTGTTGCGGACCCCATGTGTCTCTCTGCCTGGGTTACGGTGCGTCTGCGACTATCACTGCTCGCTCGCTCACCAAGCTGTGTTCCTTTGTCAAATCTAAGCTGGAAAATCTAAGACTTCCGGTGGCCGATCTCTTCAGAATAAGATATGTTGCTTAGCAGCAATAAGACTTCCAGATGGTGGTCGATTTCGTAATGCAATTATACTTCCAGACGGTGGTCGACTTCTTAATCTCTTCAGAATAAGAGAAGACATTGAAATATGTTTTCATTTGTATAATTCATTAAAACTGTAAATTAAACATTAAAATGTAATTCAAAATTGCTGTTTTAAATGATTAATTAAAACTGTAAAGAAAAAGAAAAAAAAAAAACTACCTACCCATTGTGGTGGAAATTCACAAAGGACTAGATACTAGACAGGTATCATGAAGAAGACAAACTCAGAACAAGTTGAAGGTCAAGTGTATAAAATAAATTTAATCCAAGAAGTTGAATCCAAACTGATCATGATCAGGGTCAGAAGCGAGAATGGCAAATGACAATCTGATGCAGGGTGAGCAGTCCTTATATACGATCTCTCAGGACTGTAGAACAAAGGTGCACCTGCATGGGAAACATCCTGGGTGGAAATGACAGATGTGGTATGGGGTCAGCATAGGTCATAAAAATTGTTTATCAGAACGGAAGGAGTGGAGGCAGTCCCAAGGGACAGGGTGGGATGTTGCGGTTTTACCTGTCGTCTCATATAACATACGACTTGGGATTTCACCTAAACAGGCGACTCCGGGGGTCCGGGGGTGAGTGAGAGACAATGTTTTGTTTTCTTTGGAACAGTGCCAGATGATCTACAGGGGAGAAAGCATTTTATCCGGTGACCGCTGCCAGCCCCTACTTCAGTGTCTCAGTTAACCCAATCTGGGAACCCATCATCAAAGAAGTGTGACACCCCTCGGTCTGTCTCTCTTCCTTTGACATACAGTTAACATTATGTTGACACAGTACACTATATTTTGCCACTACATTCCCTCCTTTTAAACAATAATATTCTTATTGATTAACATACAAAATATAGGTTGATTAATACGTATGAGATAGATAAACCAAATGATAACAAAACCAAACATGCATAATAACCAATGTACTAATGACTAAATAAAATAACTAGAATGAATAATATAAATCATACATTTTCAGGAAAAACACCTGTAATATCATTTTATCAAACACATCACACTTAATACAAGTTTCAAGACATGTCATCATTGGAATACAGAGAAATAGCAAGGGCTGTTTTTCTGAGGGGAACGTCCCTCTAGGTTATAGCAAGCTTTATGAATATATAAAGTAAGGAAGCTTTATTATGGTTTTACACTAGATATTTACTGAGAACATAAAAAGAATAAAAACAAGAAACAAGAAACAACCCATTTGGAAGTAAGAGCCATACATTCGGACAGATGTAATTCTAAATGTTGCAGTTAAGATGTTGACAGAATGCTCACACAAGTGTCTCTTTCGTGAATCAGAGAATCGCGTGACATAGTCAGGTACATAATTCAAATGGCATAACCACAGACTGTCCTTCAGAGCCTCGGCGATCCAGTTGGCACCGAACGGGTTGAGGTGGCCTCCGTTTAACCTTTGGTCAAAGACAGGCAGGTTGGTAGAGCGTTTGCTGCCTACGGGCCGTGCCACTCCTAATAACCTTGAGTGTCACGGGCAGGTCTTTTGAGATGTACAAGAAAAAGCAGTGTACAGGTTAGGGTAGTGGTAACACCACTTAGCTGTTTATGGAGGGACGGTGATAGGGAGGGGCGTAATGCAAACTGCGACTTGAGAGCGCTGTCCTCACGTCATCCGTTGTTGTGTTGCCAAACACAATTCATCTAGTCGGTGCATGCCAATGCACTTCATCTACTTCTCATCCTTGTGTGGGCACGTGTCAACGTGCTTTCATCTACTTCTCCTCCTCACCCTCCTTTTGTCCTTCCACTGGTGGCGGTGGGCAGTAGCACTTTCAGTGGGACGTGTGGATCCTGGTGTTCCTCTCAGCTACCTTGACGGCGATGTAGGTGATTAACAGCACCTGGAATAGATTTTGAACAGAGACATAGCTGCCGATGGCAGCCGAAAGCAGCTTCCAGCTATTACCGGACCCAATCTCTGAGTCCCCGGAAGATGAGCCGCCACAGGCCAATTCTAGGTCAGCGTCTAGGAGGGGGTTGTCCCTCAGGTCAATCCTAGGGATGCAAGCAGCGTTAACAGTTTGGAGACAATTATGATCAAGCAATTCTTCGTCAACAGTGAATTCCTGTTTAACAACGATGCAGATCTCTATGTTAACAGAGAATAGGAAGCAACATAGCAAGTTTAAGAACATTGCAACATTTCACAGTGATATATGCAAAGCAACAGTGTGTTATAGCATAGCCAACATGGCAGTGACAGGTGGCACATTTTAGAGTCATTAAGCAACAGCAACACAGCATGGAGTGCATACCCAGTCAGGGTGACTGCTCTCCATTCCGACATGTAACCCACAGTCAGGTGCAAATAAACCATGTGAGGCACTCACAGGCCGTCCACGCAAAACAACAATACTATCTAGGTCTGCCTTTAAGGCAGTGTTAAAGAAATAAGGAACGTTGCAAGAACCCTTGGCTAAACTTAGTCCAGGTATTACCTTGGAAGATGAACTCAACCCAGTACTGACTCGCCTCATCCGCTGGACGCTATGAAAAGGATTCAAGAAGTTAATGGTACAACACTCTGGTGTTATTTGGGCGAGGATGGTGTATGAATTTGGCTTCACAGCCACCCTCTCAAAGACGACACTGCTTACATCATGCGGGTCCTCTCAGAATCTCCATGCGGTGGGTTTCTCCCTCGACAGGTGCCTTATAGACAAGTAAAATTGATTGATAGAAGATTCATCACAAGGAACAATCACTGCTGCAGCTAGAAAAGATTGAAAACAGGCCTATAAGTGCTCTTGGGTGTAAAGACACCCGGTTGTGTAATTTTAATGAGGCCAACATCATATTTGTGTTTCGCCAGAGTCCCTCAAGGATCGTGGCAATTTAGAGATTTCAGTGATATCACATTTCGCCATAGTTGTGTCCAGTCCAGTGTCACAGTCCCAACTACCATGTACCCATTTTGAAAAACCTTCTGCTCTAAGATTGTAGCTGTTTGTATTTTAGGGTGATCTAGTTAGTGAAATGTTAAAAGTAGTCCAACTTTACTTAAGTAAGGTATCAACACTACAACATATAAGTACCGTACTCTGTACTGTTACAAAAATAAAGTTCTTCAAAATTGTATGGATGTGACATATTCACATACTAATAGGTGCTTATTGGCATGGGAGCATTGATAAACATAAAGGGATTAGATCCTGTATAAAACATGCACTTCCTGCATCTAAATATAGATCGGCGGTCAGAATGAAGAAATACATTTTAAAACCAAGTTATTCATTGTTACACATTTTTTTTTTTTTTTTTTTTTTTTTTAAAGCATTATTTATTTACCGTGTGTGGTTATTCACCCTGTCAACGTTAACCAATAATCTACATTTTGGGACATGGTTATTTCAGACCTTCCATCTAGCATAGGTCCCCTGTTCAGCGGTATCATCATTTTGAACGTTTCTTTTTCTTTTTAAGGCATCAATTACATCACAGAATTACTTGGTCAATAGTTTCCTGGCTTAAGTGTGTTGTTTGCATGGCTGTATGTTTGTGTTGTCACCTGAACTTTCCCTGTCGCAGTGCGAAGCAGAAAGGACTTCCCCAGGCCCGGATTGCAACACCTGGTCAGGCCATCAATCAGCCTGGACACACCCACCTCTCCTGTCGTCTCTGTCGTCTCTGCGCCCCTCTCTCCTCAATCTGGCCCGGTAACGGCGAGGATGTGGAGGCTCTGGGCATTCGTTTCGCCAGTGGCCCTGGCGACCGCAGTTGCGGCAGCACCCTGGCTCCCACAGTTCTTCAGTGTAGTCAGCGTTGTCGCCATTGTCGGGGCCGTCATCAGAGCTATCATGGCCTCTCCTTTTCCAGCCTCTGTTTTCCCTGCCTCCTCCGCGGACGGAGTTGTGAATCAGCTGGAGCATACCCTTCTCTATCGTGGCCTCTATCTTCTTCTTTGCTCTGACAGCCTTGTCATTAATCACTTGTTCATAATGTTCAGCATGTGCTACACAATCAGCAAGTGTCGCAGTAGACCAGCCAACAAATCTTTGTTTAATTTCAGTTGAAATGTCCGGACGGAGGTTGGCTATGAAGTGGCTTCTCAAATGTGCCTCATATGGTGTAATCGGAATGACCCCCAGCTGGCCAGTAGGAATGCCACTGTTGACCCTGAATGCAGTTGTCAGACGGTCGAGGAAAACTTTGACTGGCTCGTCCTGTCTCTGTAGACAACCAGTCACTGCATTCACGTCCATCCTAGCTGGGTATTTCTCCCTAATGCTGTCACACAGAGCTCTCAAATAAGCCCTAAACTGGATGTTGTGGTGTGAGTCATAGTCGGCTTCTCTCAGGCGGACGTCTCGGGCTGGCCATCCATCTGGCCTGACAGTATTCCAAATAGTTCCCCCCTCTCTCTGTACGATCACACGCTGGAGCTCGTGAAGTGTGGGTTTCACATAGCGTACAGTGTCTGCGAGCTCTGTGGCATATACCTCACCATTGTTCTCAAGTTTAGGCAGGTGGGAGAACACTTGGGCCATCTCGTTGATTGCCTGTGCACGATAAACAAGAGAGACACCTACCGGGCCCTGTACTTCCACCATAGGCATGGTAGTGCGAGCTGGAATTATGTCCTCACCTTCTTCTTCCTGGCACATCTGGCTGGGAGCGTCATCTCTCTCGTCAAGCATCTCACTCCTCCCTCCGACGGCACCTTTCAGGAAACACGTGTTCTGGTCCCATTGTTCAGCGCTTGGGCGATGCTGCATTCTCTGTCTCTCTCTCAAACATGTGTGTCTATAAGGACCAGAGTCAGGGCTGGAGCCCCAAACTGCATCAGCATAACCAGGAGGGGCTTGGTAGTTGGGGGGTGCCCTGGGGAGTGACTGCAGAAGTGGGTGTATTTCTTCTCGGCCAGGCGGGGCAGGGGTCATGACCATAGGCACTGAGTCATGACGTGTTTGATCCCAACCTGGGCTGCTGGGCGGTGGTCGAGACAGCAGTGGCATGAGGGGGGTCTGGAGTTGGGGGGTGCTCTGGGCAAAACCTTTTCTCAGCGTCTCCATCATGCTGGTAATGTCTCTCTGCAATGCAGCACGGAGGTCAGAGGGGTTAGGAGCGGATGCCCCTGAAGCCGACGCCCCTCCTTCTCCCGATGATGTGGCAGTGGCTATGGCTTGCTGTGCGTCGGCATACAGGCTGTTGGGGGTGGAGGCCGCTACGGGAGGCTGCTGGGGAGGCTCTTGGCTGGAGGAACTGGACGAGGAGGAGGCTGTTGAAATCGTAGGTGACGGTGATGGTGGTGGCGGCGGCGTTGGAGGGCTGGCTCTTGGCTGGGCAGCAGGTGGGGGTGCGAGCGGCGTGCAATCCAGGTCTGGGTCCACCCTTGAACAAGAAAGCAAAGCAGAACCAGTGCTGGGGTTACTTGCTCTTTGATAACCCCCTCTCAACATGTTTCTCTCCCTACTCTCTGCGACCTCTCTCCACTCAGAATAAGCCTTCCAGTTTGCAACAAACCTTTTTCCTTTCTCTCTCTCTCTATCATTCAGTCTGGACTTGAGTTTGTCTAGCTGAGCTAAACTAAAACTTCCTCCCTCAGGGAATCCCAGGTCATCAATCCAAACCTTTATTTGTGCTAAATTATTGGGGTCCCTGTCCCACATGAGCTTGAACTTTGGGTTCGTTTCAATCAAATCCCTTTGATCTTTAGATATGGATTTCCCCATAATGAACAGTAGAGAAATACACTTTATAAAACAGCAGTACTTATTTTATTTTTTTAACAATTAATAGGACAACAATAATGTTGAATAGCAGCAGTACCTATAGTGGTGTTTTGGACAATAATAGCAGCAATGTTTTTTTATTATTATTATCTTATTATTATTTAATAGTAAATGACTAATTAGACCATTTGAAATGTCTAATAAAATGTGAAAATAGTTTTTTTTGGCAGAATTATAACTCCAGATAATGGTGGCACTAAGAATAGCCCTAGATAGCACCCCACACTTTTTTTTCTTTTTTTTTTTTTCTACAATAAGTCAGACAAATAAAAATGTCAAGTCAGTAGTCCAGTCGGGGAAAAGGGCTAGTCAGGAGGAAGCCCCTGGCTCGGGGTGCAATGCGCGAGGTAATACTCAATTATATCAACGAGAGTATCGTGAACATAGCGAAGCCCATCAGAGCGAGGGCTAAAAGTATGAAACTCAGAACCGATAGCGTAGTGGAGTGTCCAGGAGGCAGAGAGCCTATGGAAGCACATCAAAGCAGCGAGAGCTTCGATGTCAAGCAACTCAAGCAAAACAGAAGAAAACCGTATCCAAGACAATCCACCAATGGGAGTCTGAATAAGAATGGTATGGCATAAGCACACTGCTGCAACCACTGAAGTACCGCAGAAGAAAAACGTAGACAAGATTCCGCATCACTAAAAAGAAAAGTAATAAAACGAGTAACATGAGAGTGATAGATAACCACCCAAAAGGATTTGTGGCACAAATGCGCACAGACAAGACAAAGTCTGGGTCCTTGGGGTCAAAATGATCACACAAATCTATGACAAGGGCTAAAGGCATAAGCTTATGGCTGGCACTGAGACACAGATTTCAACTGTCGACAGATATTTTCTCGTGCAGGTTCCACACCGCAACTTTTTCGATGTGAACGTCTTCAACACCGCCCAGACTAAGGTGCTGGGTTAACCCTAACGTGCTTACTATAAGTTTCACACCAGGTGTGATTTCACAAAAATCACACCGGGAACACTCCACATTTACTATATTCCACAAAAATAACTGTGCGAGTTTCACACCAGGTGTGATTTCACCAAAACCCGGTGTGATTTTTCACCAAAATCACTCCACATATAATTAAATGTGCGGGTTTCACACCGCGTGTGAACCCACCCACATAGGTTCCACGTAGCCGCAGCGCGTGGTGGACCGATGGCAAAGTAATGCGGATTTGACAAAGTTCACACTGGGAACACCCCACATGTAACACGCACGCGCCTGTGTCTCAAACTTCACACAAACCAAAGCTCAGAAAAGCACCCAACAGCATGCCCTACACGGAATAATAGTAATAATATAACAAAGGCAAGAAGAAATAATAATAAAACAATTACAAGAAACAACCTAGTCCAGGCCCAGGCCAAAAGAGAAAAAAAAGAAAAAAATGACAATTTTCCGTAGAATAAAGAGAATTTGTCAGGACCGAAAAGGAGCATGTGGTTCTAATTATAGTCTTCAAAACAATTGTGTGAATTATCTCACCGTGTGAAGATTCCAGCGCCGTTTCCCCCGCGGAGAGCCTGGAACCGTGCCCGTGTCCACCCTTAATCCCTCCTCGGCAGATCGAATAGTTTTGGAGCCGTAGACGGGATGGGTGGCTGGCCAGTCAGGGACCGCACCAGGCTAGCCGCGGCGTCCAGTCGTGGAATCCCACTCTGACACCAAATGTGGTGGAAATTCACAAAGGACTAGATACTAGACAGGTATCATGAAGAAGACAAACTCAGAACAAGTTGAAGGTCAAGTGTATAAAATAAATTTAATCCAAGAAGTTGAATCCAAACTGATCATGATCAGGGTCAGAAGCGAGAATGGCAAATGACAATCTGATGCAGGGTGAGCAGTCCTTATATACGATCTCTCAGGACTGTAGAACAAAGGTGCACCTGCATGGGAAACATCCTGGGTGGAAATGATAGATGTGGTATGGGGTCAGCATAGGTCATAAAAATTGTTTATCAGAACGGAAGGAGTGGAGGCAGTCCCAAGGGACAGGGTGGGATGTTGCGGTTTTACCTGTCGTCTCATATAACATACGACTTGGGATTTCACCTAAACAGGCGACTCCGGGGTCCGGGGGTGAGTGAGAGACAATGTTTTGTTTTCTTTGGAACAGTGCCAGATGATCTACAGGGGAGAAGGCATTTTATCCGGTGACCGCTGCCAGCCCCTACTTCAGTGTCTCAGTTAACCCAATCTGGGAACCCATCATCAAAGAAGTGTGACACCCCTCGGTCTGTCTCTCTTCCTTTGACATACAGTTAACATTATGTTGACACAGTACACTATATTTTGCCACTACACCATCCTTCCCATGAGGAAATAAAATAAAATTCCTTGCTACCCATCATGCCCACAAAAAAATAAAAATAAAAAATAAAATAAATTCCCTACCTACTCAGCCCTAAAATGACAGCCTACCCAACAATTTATTTTGCTAGGCCTTATAATGTTTGAAAGTCGCTAATCAAGATGGCATATGAAAAATCGGACAGATCTGTCTTGACCACATGACTATAGAGATAGTGAATATAGAGAGTAGTATAAATCAAACCTCGGTTCGAAGTGAAGCAGTGAACTTTTATTCTATGTGTTCTAGAGTTATGAACTCTGTGATCTATACATTCTTTATATATTCTGAATGAATGAATGATTTTATCTGGAGGGCCGAATTATCATGTGAAGCTTGACCAATCCTCATAGTATCCAATCATCAGACCGGGAGGGACACTACACACATATTCTGGACGTACAGGACAGATAAAACCTGTTCATTCTGAACTGAAATGGCCATATATGGACATGGGACACACATTTTGCTTTTTGAAAAAGCCTATTCATTCTGGACTGGTATTCTGGACGTACGGGACAGATATAACCTGTTCATTCTGGACTGTAATGACCATATATGGTCATGAGGTGACATACATTTTGTTTTTGAAAAAGCCTGTTCATTCTGGACTGAAATGACCATATATGGGCGTGGGACACACAAAGCCACTCATTGGAAGAGGTTTTCACCGCTTCAAAAATGTCTTACAGGTCCAGTTATAGAGCATCGCAGCGGAAGTGGTTTACTGGTGTCACTTAAAATCTCTGTTCATTTTCCCCATAGACTTTTACAAAAATATTTATAACAATTATGTAACGCAGACATGGCATTGGTCCGAAGGTTCATTAGTCCGAAGGTTCATTAGTCCGAATTTGTTAAGAATACTATGCCTACTAACCCTAACCCTAACCTTAACCTAGGGGTGGGCGATACTGGAAAAAAACATTATCACGATACTCTTCATGCAGTATCACGATACACGATATTATCACGATACTGTTTTATGCGAGTTTTTAGGTTTATTATGATTATTAGACCCACACAGATATTCTATTGATAATCTATTCATTGTTATGCTGCATATAGAAAGATAGATATCCTAATCTATGATTTTTTTAATGATAACATTTTGATTTTTGATTAAACAATTAACATCTTTTACCTCAAAATATTTACTAGTTGGTGTGATGATGGTTCAGGTCATTCAAATGGGTCCAAGAAATGTTTTATGGGTTCCCATAAAATGTTTTTGAGTGTTGTGAGCTTGTAGATCGGCTATTTTCAAAACAATTTGGCTAAATCATTTCGGGACCTCTCTGGGGGTCTCGACCCACGGGTTGACAACAACCCATGCCTTACCATTGAAACTTGGGGGAAAACAAATTACCCTACGACCAACCAAAGTCAGGAGGTTTGTTATGATACAAGCTTTCTTTTTACAGAATTACTCCGTATTTTACAATACAGTTATCATCCTAGCTTTTAGCTTTTCTACTAAACAAAAATGGCATGGTTTTATAACTAAGCCAATTATGAAATAGACGCGAAATAGACGCTACGATTTCACCGCGAGACACACGCATGCTTCAACGGTGAAAGCGTAACAAACAAAGCACTTTATAGCTTCTTGTTTGTAGTTAATAAAAACAGAAGCATGCATTTACAAGGCGATCTAAATCACCTCATCAATACTGCCAGAACACACAGCTGTGGACTCCACTCCAGCACGCACGCACACACACACACACACACACACACACACACACAGCTCAGCAGTTTGCAGTGAGATGGCTGATAGCGATAGCAGGACGGATAAAGTAGTTTGCGTCCTGTTAGTTTAATGCATCCATTATTAAAAATATGCTTCAAAGAATGCAGGGCAAGCTGCATCACTGCTTTATAAAGTCCCGTGAAAGTGAAACTAAATCGTGGTCGTGGACCAGTGTGCCGTGCTGCTCGGTGCTCCGGTCAGTCACTGTAGAGTGTAGACACTCGGAGCCTGTCTGCGTGCTGCCTGGGGGCGGGGCCGTGAAAGCAAAGGGACAGATCCTCAAGCCATATGACACGTTGAGCCGCGACATGTTGTTAGCTTGTAGATCTGTTCTTTTTGGTGTGTAATTCACCAAAAAGACCGTACTATAGAAGTATAAATTAAGCAATAGAGCAGCGACTCATAGAACGTGCACTCGCTGTATCCAGAGCCTTTTCTGTATGACTGTTTGTATCACGAGAGAAACGATAATCTGAAAAGGCATATCGTGGCAAAGCTGTATCGTCGAGACGATAATTATCGCCATATCGCCCACCCCTACCTTAACCTCAGTAACCCTAACTAAATTCGGACTAATGAACCTTCGGACTTATGGGCAGTCCCCATACAGATATCTCCATACATGGGCATAAACGGACACAGGCAAACAGATGGTCAAAACGAGTCCTATGACAACAGGTATAATGGGGTTTGCATTAAAGGGTGGGGCATTCATTCCCTATTGACATCGTTCCCGAGTAGGCCGGTCCCCAACTAGATGCTCGGCCACCCGACAGACAGATACAGAGATCTCCATATATGGGCATAAAATGGACGCAGACAGACAGATACAGATATCTCCATATATGGGCATAAATGGACACAGGCAAACAAATGGTCAAAACAGGTCCTATGACAACAGGTATAATAGAGTGTGTGTGTGTGTGTGCGTGCGTGCGTGCGTGCGTGCGTGCGTGCGTGTGTTTGTGTAAAAGACTGCTTATCACAGGACATTTCTGTTCTTGTTTTATTGATTTGTACAGAGACACAACCTCCATCCAGTTCCATCAGAAGAGCAACCAGCAGATGTTTGAGGTCTGGGTCTGAACTTCAATCATAGAACACACCATGCATCACACAGAAGATAACGGATGTGCATCCAGACAGATATAAGACTTGAGCGAACCAGAAACATGTTAAACCCTTGCAGTATTATCTTCAATATTTTTTCAACAGAAACTGAAATAAGAATGGACAAAATATCATTCATCATTTGACATAGCACGACTAACAACATATGGACTCAGGTTAGTATAGACTATAGACTTGAGAATAAAGTGACATGGCGTGTACAAGTCAGTCAGCTGTGGAATACATAGAGAATGCCAGAACCCACCTGGTGGGGGGGCTACAGAATCTCTCTGTTATCCTGGAGAATCTGTATCAGCGAAAAGTGTTCTCTGAAGAAACTGTCAGTGACATAAACTCAGAGAAAACTGACTTTGATAAAACGAGAGCAATACTGAACTTGGTCACAATAAAAGGGGAGGAAGTCGGCTATGAATTCCTAAAGGTCATTTACATAACTAGAGAGAGGACCTTAAAGAGACCACCTGTTTCTGAAAATATATCCTCCACGTCTACTCAGAAGAGCCATTTTGACCTTCACTTTTGGATCAGCTGCTTTTCTTTCAAAGATGATGTGGAAATGGATATCAACTATTCTAAAGGTATTGTACTGTATATAAAGGAAATATTGACAAATACTATTATTCAACATTTATATCCTGTTTACTTGTTGCATTATGAAGAGTGGTTAACACTGGTTACAATTACTTACAATACTTTCATTTTAGGTCCACGTCCATGCCACAGATACCAGGAAAAGTTAAAGTCCAAAGCTCTTAAGCTATCAGAAGACGTGTGGAAAGAAGGTGCAGAGATTCTAGACCTACCAAAGGAGTGTCGTCTGTCTTACACTCCACTGGTATTAGATACATATGAAAATGAAAAAACACCGTATAAAAAGGCGATATTATTCAAGAGCAAAAAATGCAAGAAATCTCGCCCCAAAAAAATGAAGACCTACATTCCCGAGGATAAACAGCAACCATCTGTAGATGACTTACTCAAAACACGCGAGAAGAACATTCTCCTGGTTGGTAAGCCTGGAGTTGGGAAGACAACAGCTGCATGTCAGATGCTTAAAATCTGGGGAGGAAGAGACAACAAGGAACTAGATTACATGTTCTATTTTGATATGAGAAAAATCACAAATCCCACAGGTTTGGAGGATCTTCTCTTCAGTACGTTTATTGAACCAGATGAAGTTAAAGAAGAGGTCTTGAAGGACATAAAGAGTAATTCTGAAAGTGTTACCATCATTTTTGATGGAATCACAGATCTCAATTCCTCAGTGATAGAGAAACTTGTTAAAAGGGACCTGCTTCCTGATGCAAAGATTGTGATCACATGCAGACCAGAGGTTGAATCAGAAAACTTCCTTTTAGACTGGGCATCTCTCCGAGTGGAGGTGAAAGGCTTCAGCACAAAGTCCATCAGATCATATCTAACTAAGATGTTGAACACTGAGCAGTTGAGAAATGTTGAGAACAACCTGGAGTTGTTCAGTCTTTGCCATGTCCCAGTATATGCATTGATGGTGGTTGCCTGCTTTTCTTTTACCAAATCTATGGCTTCACAAGAATCATGCACAGTATCTGAAATATACATCAACATTCTTCGTGGTTGCATCCAAAAGCACAGTGGCAAGGCAATACCAAACACAAAACTAGACAACTACATCAGAGACAAAAGTGACGCAATATTTTCTTTGGCAAAATCCGCTTTTCAGGCAACTCAGTTGAAATGTGTTAACTTAACAGCACTGTCTTGTGAAGAAAGCCCTGTTCATTCAGCATTCCTGAAGACACTAACTGTTAAAGTTAAACCTACAAAATGGGAACCCAACTCTGCATTTCTCCACTACACGATACAGGAGTTTTTTGCAGGGTTGTGGTTTTTGAAGAACCCCGTACAAATATCTGATCTTCTGCAACAGTTCTGCACTGAAGAGATGAAACACATGAAGCATGTGATCCCTTTCGTGTGTGGTTTGTTTAGTGAGAAAAATCTTGACATGTTGGAATGTCTAGGTCCAGATCAGCAGGTGAAGGACATATCTAAGTCTTTCATCAGAGCCGTTGTAACCACATTTCTCCCTTCTCCAATGAATCAAGATCCCAGTGACACTGATGAGAGCAACATTCTCTTCTTATGCCAATGCTTGCATGAATCTCAGTCCACTGAGGCCTGTCGTGACTTTCTGGACAAACTGGATTACTGCCTTGATTTGAGTGAAGAGAATCTTGACCCTCACCATTACTGTGCTGTGTCTTATGTAATCAGTCAGGCCATAGATAGAAAAATAAAGCTCCAACTTGAGGACACTGTACCAGAACAAGGACTGAGATTAATACTTGGCTGCCTGAAAAATGTCCAGTTGGATGGGTGAGTATGAATTAGATTTTTCAGTCTTATGGTCTTCAGTTGATCTAATTAGGTATTTATTTTACATTTTACATTTTATACCTCTCATAATATACATTAGATAGTTTTTTTTTTTTTATAAACAAAATGTTATGAGAATATTAATAATTCTACTCCAATGGGATTCAGATAGAAAGCTCTTAATTCTACCAACTGGTAGAGAACCCTTGTACCGTGTTTAAAATGACACAACAAAAATTGACCTATTCTAATTATGTTTTAACATGTATATATTTACCTGTATATTGAGGGGAAGGTCTCACTTCAGGAAAAAATGTTCTTCCAGGTGTGACACCTTGCAAAGCCAGCTCTGGAAGGCTTTACTCCTCAGTGAGGAGGAGATGGACTACAGAGGTTTACTTGTCCTTGGTGGTCATGAGTTGCACCTCCCAGTCGGTTGTGGTAAAACACACATGTTTAAAAGAGCAGTAGAGGTCATGCAGAACAGTCCAGAGACGGTCAACCTCTGCCTCCTCTGGGACAGGAAGTCCAGTGCCTGTCAGGATCTGAGATGGAGCCTGTTAGAGTCTCTGCCTCATATCAGAACACTCCGGTATGTGATTTAGTGTCATGTTAATACTTAGCTTATTTTTCATTCAAAATGTAAGGTTCTGTAAGTAATAATTGTAAAATCTGTCTCTCCTGCTCTTTAATTAATAGAAAATACAATTACTTTTATAGTTGATTGTGATTTCAAGGACTGAGCACTCCTTCAGTGGTCTTACCGCCTTATTAAAGATAATCTGTATGATTTACTCTAATCACCAACACATCTTCAAAAGCCTATATTTTAGATATATTTTGGCAACTTCAAATATGTTTTTGTGTTTGGATACACCCCCTTTAAGTTTTGAATTTAGTTGTACTTTTAGAAGAATATTGTGAAAAATTCTTGATGGATAAGAGTCATACTAGAAAGTTCCACAAATTTGTTTTGTGACCAATGTTTGTTTGAATACTGCAATTAAGTTTCAGAGACCCATCCAGAGTTGCAGACTCACTGGTTCAGGAGGAATTCCCTGGATTACTTGACGGGAAGGAAAAGAAGCTGTTACTAGACTTGTGCCTGGATGCAGCATATGATAAGAGCAAAGTATTTCAGAGATCAGTGAATACACTCCTCGCATTGTTCTCTGTTTACACTACGAGATATGACATCTTGCTTGATCTTTACCTTCATGTCAGGAGTAAAGCGCATACTGACATTCTTCCCATTCTGAAGCCACTTTACCCACCAGCTCCTACAGTCTGGTCCATAGACCTCTCAGAGAGAAAGGTCTCTGTCCTCCTAGAATGCCTAAAACTCCAACCAGGGAAGAAATCAGTAGAGCTGAGAGGCTGGTCAGATGAAGAGAGTGAATTGAGGAACTTCCTTCAGTGTCTACCCTACATCTCACAGCTCCGGTAACTGGGATCATGTTATGTATTGAATAATTCCTCATTAGATTTAAAATCCATTTACATTTTAATAAAGGTTAGCGGACAGTAGCTCTCACAAGGTGCATTTGAATGATTAACATGAATCGTCATTTACAGTTGTTATACAAACCCCATATCAAATCTGGTTTATTGGAAAAAAGTCTCAAACTGTCAACTGTAAAAGTATATTTCAGGTTAATGTATCAGCTTTTTAATGTGAATTCCTCTTGTTTGTTTGTTTTTATTTATTTTGTTTGTTTTTTTATTATCCACAGATTTACTTCTCAGACTCAAAGAGGACACAGATTTCTGATGAATCTGTGTGTGCAAGCAGCTCTCTATGAGAAGTTAAACACACAAACAATAGAGAAAGTGTTCTCTCTCTCAGTATATTGGCAACACAAATGGGACTTCCTTCTAGACCTGTATTCCCATGTCAGAGACTATGAGACTCAAACAGGCAGAAGTGTTTTTCCAGCATTACAACCAGTGTACCAGTCAACTCCTATAGTCTGGCCCATAGACCTCTCAGAGAGAAAGGTCTCCCTCCTCCTAGAGGTGCTGAAAGTCCAACCAGAGAAGAAACCAGTAGAGCTGAGAGGCTGGTCAGATGAAGAGAGTGAAGTGAGGATCTTCCTTCAGTTTTTACCCTACATCTCAAAGCTCAGGTAACTAGGATTATACTTTTATATCATTTACATTCGAAAAACATTAAAGTAGCTCTCACAAATGTGTATTTGAAAAATTAACCTTAATATACCCTAACCCTTAATATGACTCAAGTAAAGAAGTTATAGTTATTCATTATGTGGAACTCCTAGCTCGTTGACAACTTCCCAGACTTAGAGCATAATAGTGGTATCTATCAAAGTTATATATTAGCATACCGCTAAAGATACAGTATGTTGACAATGATATATCTTGTTATGTTTCTTTCATACTCTATCTATATTAAAGAGTTAGGTTTGATCAAATCTAGTTCAAATTGAATTGTGGCGTTTTAGCTGCACAGGTTTAAGTTTTTGACTTATATCAAAATAGTATGTTTAACGTTCATTAATAAGGTTTTTTTATGTTAATATCCCTTATTTTTCATAATCTACAGGTTTACTTCTCAGAATCAAACAGGACACAGATTTCTGATGAATCTGTGTGTGCAAGCAGCTCTCCATGAGAGGTTAAAAACGCAAACAATAGAGGAAGTGTTTTCACTGTCTGAATATTGGAAACACAAATGGGACTTCCTCCTAGACCTGTACTCCCATGTCAAAGACTATGAGACTCAAACAGGCAGAAGTGTTCTTCCAGCATTACAAGCAGTTTACCAGTCAGCTCTTATAGTCTGGTCCATAGACCTCACAGAGAGAAAGGTCTCCCTCCTCCTAGAGGTGATGAAACTCCAACCGGAGAAGAAACCAGTAGAGCTGAGAGGCTGGTCAGATGAAGAGAGTGAAGTGAAGATCTTCCTTCAATGTCTACCCTACATCTCACAACTCAGGTAACTGGAATTATGTATATTTTCTAACTGTATCTCATTATTAGATTTAAAATGTCAGTAAATAATACGAATTTCTATTTAGAGAGGATATGTGTTAAACGAGGAATCATATTTACTTATAGTTGGCACATTGCCTTTCTAAAAAAATGAATTCAGAGCTTATTGAAAACATCTAAAACACTTTTCTAAAATCACAAATATAAAATGTCTTTAGATTTATCATCATGTAGTTGACATTATGTTGACATGTTTTATTGTTGATAATTAAATGTGTTTTCTTACAGGTTTACTCAGAATCAACCAGGACACAGATATCTGATGGATCTGTGTGTGCAAGCAGCGCTCCATGAGAGCTTAAACACACAAACAATAGAGGAAGTGTTTTCTCTCTCTGAATATTGGCATCACAAATGGGACTTCCTCCTAGACCTGTACTCCCATGTCAGAGACTATGAGACTCAAACAGGCAGAATTGTTCTTCCAGCATTACAACCAGTTTACCAGTCAGCTCCTACAGTCTGGTCCATAGACCTCTCAGAGAGAAAGGTCTCCCTCCTTTTAGAAAGCTTGAAACTCCTGGAACAGAAGGGACCAGTAGAGCTGAGAGGCTGGCCAGATGAAGAGAGTGAAGTGAAGACTTTCCTTCAGTGTCTACCCTACATCTCAAAGCTCAGGTAACTTGGATTATGTTGTATATTTAGTAAGATATGAAATCAACTAAGATATCAAAAATATATTCCCAGATTATGGAAAGCAGTTAAAACACACTTTTAAAGAGAATGAGTAGTAAAACACCTGTTTCTAAAAACACAAGTAGTATTAATTACTTGGATTTTTTTAAAACACATTGGCTGCCATCAAAGGGTTAATGGAATTTACCAGCACGCATGCATTGTGCGTGCGGACCTCGGCGTGTGTGATGGGCGTACATGCGATCGTTAATGCTGAGATGATATATTCCAACCCCGGCGCGTATACAAAGCTCCATTCGATCATAACATCCGCCATTTTACATGCATTCTCAACGGGGTGAAACAATGCCTGTCTTTGCAGAGGTGTGCGCACGTGTTGCAAACCAGGAAATGCGTGAGACCGACCTGGCCGATAAACAAGCCTTATTGATTATTAATTATTTACTGGTAAAAATGCAAGCATTGCCAGCTTTGAGTTAAAGATGTCCCCAAACGTCTTTTAGCAGCCTACAAGATCCTTACCTGTCCAATCGCTAAAGATCTAAGATCACCTATTTATAATCAGGTTGGCCGAAATGTCACGTGAAGCTTCACCAATCCTCAAGCTAGAATAAGGGCATGTCAGACATATGCCCGTTTATGCCCAGCTGATTGGCTACGGGCAATGTCCGGCATAAACTGCTCCTCTCTGATTGGCTACTTGCATAAACACAGACACATAGAGCATCGCAGCGGAAGTGGTTTCCTGGTGCACACTTAATATTCCCCATTCATTTTCGCCATAGACTTTTACAAAAATATTTATAACAATTATGTTAAGCCTCGAACCAAGCCATCCAGGATGGCAGTGAATCATGACCATACAACCTTTGTTTCTATGAAAAGAACATTTTGAAAATCGCTAAACAAAGGGTAGTTATTAAACGTAGTATATCAAATAATGTAATATTAAAATATGTTTTCACATAGAAACAAAGGTTGTATGGTCATGATTCACTGCCTTCCTGGATTGCTTGGTTCAAGGCTTAACATAATTGTTATCAATATTTTTGTAAAAGTCTATGGCGAAAATTAATGGGGAATATTAAGTGGCACCAGGAAAACACTTCCGCTGCGATGTTCTATACTGTAGACACACAGAGATTTGTTAATTTATAGATACTAGAGGTTTGTGCCCGCTCCACTCGTTTTACCGTAAGATACTATGATGTTACGTGAAACATTTATAGTCTGGTTGGCTGAAATGTCATGTGAAGCTCACCAATCCACCAATCCTCAAGATCTTCGGCCATACGCCCGTTTCTGCCCATTCGATTGGCTACAGACATAGACGGCCACTCTCGTGGCCCTTATATATGCATTGATATTATGACATCACCCTTTAGCCCTCTGTGATTACACATAGGTTTGGCTAATCTATGTATGGCCCGTATGGCCTAATTGTGTCCCAACAGAGCGTTCCTTGTTATTTATATCAGGTGGCACTTATTGATGGTGGTGTCACCAAAGATGTGATGATTATTATTTTGACGCATTCTTCCCCCGGAAAGGGGATTCTAGGGTACAAGGGGTTAATGTTGCTTCTTGAACATATTTCTCATATTTTACAGGTTTACTTCTCAGTATCAAACAGGACACAGATTTCTGATGGATCTGTGTGTGCAAGCAGCTCTCCATGAGAGGTTAAACACACAAACAATAGAGAATGTGTTCTCTCTTTCTGAATATTGGCATTACAAATGGGACTTCCTCCTAGACCTGTACTCCCATGTCAAAGACTACGAGACTCAAACAGGCAGAAGTGTTCTTCCAGCATTACAACCAGTTTACCAGTCAGCTCCTACAGTCTGGTCCATAGACCTCTCAGAGAGAAAGGTCTCCCTCCTCCTAGAGGTGATGAAACTCCAACCAGAGAAGAAACCAGTAGAGCTGAGAGGCTGGTCAGATGAAGAGAGTGAAGTGAGGATCTTCCTTCAGTGTCTACCCTACATCTCAAAGCTCAGGTTACTGTGTTTCCTTTAAAGTCTATTGAACTACGCTATTTTATCATTTTATATACGTAAATGTTGTTTCAATGATTGCTTATTTTTTCATAGGTAACATGTCATGATTTATTTACAATTGGTGAAAAATACCAAAAACAGCAGATCTACAATTTCACCACGCAGTTGCAAAGCTTTTCATTGTGATTGTTGTCAGTCTGAGTTTTAATTTAACACTCAGAGTGTAGAAATGTAACCAAACTGACCCATAAGGGTCCATTTGGTTACATTTGTACACTCTCAGAGTTAAGAGTATAAATGAACACTGAGGACACTTTTTTTTTACATTGAAGCCTCTTCTTACTTCTGACTAAGCTGAACCCCCACATACTGTACACACACACACACACACACACGCACGCATGCACACGCACGCACGCACGCACGCACGCACACACAAACACACACACACACACACACACAAACAAACACACACACACACACACACACACACACACACACACACACACACACACAAAAACACACACATGCGCGCACGCAAACATTTTTTCTCTCCTCTCTTTCTCTCTCTCTCTCACACACACGCGCGCGCTCACGTACGCACGCACACGCACGCACGCACACGCGCACACACGCGCGCGCGCACACACACACACACACACACACACACACACACACACACACACACACACACACACACACAGACACACATACTTGTGTTTTCAGACATTTAAACAATTTAAACATTTTAAAAATGTTATTAGTGTGCTCCACAATGTTTTATTTCAACAAAAATGTGATGAATACAGTATATGTTATTGTTTGGTTCTGTTTATGATGCAGAGATCTTTCATGTTTTTTTTATTTGAACAGTTGCAGTGTTAGTGGTCCAGAACCAACCAAGGTCCTGGGGAAGCTCTTCTGTGAAGCAGCAGAACAGGAAGAAGAAACAGGAGAGAAGATTCTGGAATTGTTGTCTTCTGTGTGTAATTACAAAACTTTCCTCTTCTTTGACCGGGTTGACAGCAAGTCTCAAAGTGATGTACTACTGGACCTATACTCCTATGTGAAGAACTATGAGACTCAAACAGGCAGAAGTGTTCTTCCAGCTTTACAGCCAGTTTACCAGTCAGCTCCTACAGTCTGGTCCATAGACCTCTCAGAGAGAAAGGTCTCCCTCCTCCTAGAGGTGCTGAAACTCCAACCAGAGAAGAAACCAGTAGTGCTGAGAGGCTGGTCAGATGAAGAGAGTGAAGTGAGGATCTTCCTTCAATGTCTACCCTACATCTCAAAGCTCAGGTTACTGTGTTTCCTTTAAAGTCTCTATTGAACTACGCTATTTTATCATTTTATATACGTAAATGTTGTTTCAATGATTGCTTATTTTTTTATAGGTAACATGTCATGATTTATTTACAATTGGTGAAAAATACCAAAAACAGCAGATCTACAATTTCACCACGCAGTTGCAAAGCTTTTCATTGTGATTGTTGTCAGTCTGAGTTTTAATTTAACACTCAGAGTGTAGAAATGTAACCAAACTGACCCATAAGGGTCCATTTGGTTACATGTGTACACTCTCAGAGTTAAGAGTATAAATGAACACTGAGGACACTTTTTTTTACATTGAAACCTCTTCTTACTTCTGACTAAGCTGAACCCCCACATACTGTACACACACACACACACACACACACACACACACACACACACACACACACACACACACACACACACACACACACACACACACACACACACACACACACACTTGTGTTTTTCAGACATTTAAACAATTTTAAACATTTTTAAAATGTTATTAGTGTGCTCCACAATGTTTTATTTCAACAAAAATGTGATGAATACAGTATATGTTATTGTTTGGTTCTGTTTATGATGCAGAGATCTTTCATGTTTTTTTTATTTGAACAGTTGCAGTGTTGATGGTCCAGAACCAACCAAGGTCCTGGGGAAGCTCTTCTGTGAAGCAGCAGAACAGGAAGAAGAAACAGGAGAGAAGATTCTGGAATTGTTGTCTTCTGTGTGTAATTACAACACATTCCCCTTTGACCGGGTTGATACTCTGAACAACAGGAAGTATCAAAGTGCTGTACTACTGTACCTATACTCCTATGTGAAGAACTATGAGAGTCAAACAGGCAGAAGTGTTCTTCCAGCATTACAACCAGTTTACCAGTCAGCTCCTACAGTCTGGTCCATAGACCTCTCAGAGAGAAAGGTCTCCCTCCTCCTAGAAGTGATGAAACTCCAACCAGAGAAGAAACCAGTAGAGCTGAGAGGCTGGTCAGATGAAGAGAGTGAAGTGAGGATCTTCCTTCAATGTCTACCCTACATCTCAAAGCTCAGGTTATTTTTTCCTTTAATTTCTCTATTAAAATATATGTTATTATCTGTTTATATATACGTAAATGTTGTTCAATGATTAATTCATTTTTTATAGGTAACAAGTCATGATTTATTTACTCTTAAACAATTGGTGAAAAATACAAAAAATAGCAGATCTACAAGCTCACCACGCAGTTGCAAAGCTTTTCATTGTGATTTTTGTCAGCCAGAGTTTTAATTTAACACTATGAGTGTACAAATGTAACCAAACTGACCCATAAGGGTCCATTTGGTTACATTTGTACACTCTCAGAGTTAAGAGTATAAATGAACACTGAGGAGACTTCTTCTTCACCTTGGAGCCTCTTCTTACACTGTACACACACACACACACACACACACACACACACACACACACACACACACACACACACACACACACACACACACACACACACACACACACACACTTGTGTTTTCAGACATTTAAACAATTTTAAACATTTTAAAAATGTTATTAGTGTGCTCCACAATGTTTTATTTTAACTAAAATGTGATGAATACAGTATCTGTTATTGTTTGGTTCTGTTTATGATGCAGAGATCAATATTTCATGTTTTTTTTAATTTGAACAGTTGCAGTGTTGATGGTCCAGAACCAACCAAGGTCCTGGGGAAGCTCTTCTGTGAAGCAGCAGAACAGGAAGAAGAAACAGGAGAGAAGATTCTGGAATTGTTGTCTTCTGTGTGTAATTACAACACATTCCCCTTTGACCGGATTGACAGCAAGTCTCAAAGTGCTGTACTACTGGACCTATACTCCTATGTGAAGAACTATGAGACTCAAACAGGCAGAAGTGTTCTTCCAGCATTACAACCAGTTTACCAGTCAGCTCCTACAGTCTGGTCCATAGACCTCTCAGAGAGAAAGGTCTCCCTCCTCCTAGAGGTGATGAAACTCCAACCAGAGAAGAAACCAGTAGAGCTGAGAGGCTGGTCAGGTGAAGAGAGTGAAGTGAGGATCTTCTTTCAGTGTCTACCCTACATCTCAAAGCTCAGGTAACCATGATTGTGTATATTTTCTAATTGTATCGCATTATTACATTTAAAATGTAGAAGATAGAAGCAAAGTGCAGAGAGAACAACATAAACGATATGCTTTAAGTATATGCAGTACATCAGTGGTTCACAACCTTTTTACTTTGGAGACCCCTTCTTACACTTGACAAAGCTGAGACCCTCCACACCCTCCACACACACACAGACACACACACACACACACACACACACACACACACACACACACACACACACACACACACATACACACACACACACACACACACACACAAACACACACACACACACACACACGCACACACTCTCTCTTTCTCTCCTCTCTCTCTATCTCACGTGCACACAAACGCGCGCGTGTGCGCGCGCGCACACACACACACACACACACACACACACACACACAAACACACAATTGTGTTTTTGAGACATTTAAACAATTTTAAACATTTTAAAAATGTTATTAGTGTGCTCCACAATGTTTTATTTTAACTAAAATGTGATGAATACAGTATCTGTTATTGTTTGGTTCTGTTTATGATGCAGAGATCAATATTTCATGTTTTTTTTAATTTGAACAGTTGCAGTGTTGATGGTCCAGAACCAACCAAGGTCCTGGGGAAGCTCTTCTGTGAAGCAGCAGAACAGGAAGAAGAAACAGGAGAGAAGATTCTGGAATTGTTGTCTTCTGTGTGTAATTACAACACATTCCCCTTTGACCGGATTGACAGCAAGTCTCAAAGTGCTGTACTACTGGACCTATACTCCTATGTGAAGAACTATGAGACTCAAACAGGCAGAAGTGTTCTTCCAGCATTACAAGCAGTTTTCCAGTCAGCTCCTACAGTCTGGTCCATAGACCTCTCAGAGAGAAAGGTCTCCCTCCTCCTAGAGGTGATGAAACTCCAACCAGAGAAGAAACCAGTAGAGCTGACAGGCTGGTCAGATGAAGAGAGTGAAGTGAGGATCTTCCTTCAGTGTCTACCCTACATCTCACAACTCAGGTTATTGTGTTTCCTTTAATTTCTCTATTGGACTATTATGTTATTATCTGTTTATATATACGTAAATGTTGTTTAAATGATTACTTTATTTTTTATAGGTAACAAGTCATGATTTATTTACTCTTATACAATTGGTGAAAAATTCCAAAAACAGCAGATCTACAAGCTCACCACGCAGTTGCAAAGCTTTTCATTGTGATTTTTGTCAGCCTGAGTTTTAATTTAACACTATGAGTGTACAAATGTAACCAAACTGACCCATAAGGGTCCATTTGGTTACATTTGTACACTCTCAGAGTTAAGAGTATAAATGAACACTGAGGACACTTCTTCTTTACCTTGGAGCCTCTTCTTACATCTGACTAAACTGAAACCCCCACATACTGTACACACGCACACGCACGCACGCACGCAGGCAGGCCGGCAGGCAGGCACGCGCACGCACACGCACACGCACGCACACACACACACACACACGCACACACACACACACACACACACACACACACACACACACACACACACACACACACACACACACTCGTGTTCTTCAGGCATTTAAACAATTTTAAACTTTTTCAAAATGTTATTAGTGTGCTCCACAGTGTTTTATTCCAACTAAAATGTGATGAATACAGTATCTGTTATTGTTTGGTTCTGTTTATGATGCAGAGATCAATATTTCATGTTGGTTTTAATTTGAACAGTTGCAGTGTTGATGGTCCAGAACCAACCAAGGTCCTGGGGAAGCTCTTCTGTGAAGCAGCAGAACAGGAAGAAGAAACAGGAGAGAAGATTCTGGAATTGTTGTCTTCTGTGTGTGATTATGAAACATTCTTCTTTATTGACTGGGATGATTATGATGACAGGGAGTATCAAAGTGATGTACTGCTGGTACTATGCTCCTATGTGAAGAACTATGAGACTCAAACAGGCAGAAGTGTTCTTCCAGCATTACAACCAGTTTACCAGTCAGCTCCTACAGTCTGGTCCATAGACCTCTCAGAGAGAAAGGTCTCCCTCCTCCTAGAGGTGATGAAACTCCAACCAGAGAAGAAACCAGTAGAGCTGAGAGGCTGGTCAGATGAAGAGAGTGAAGTGAGGATCTTCCTTCAGTGTCTACCCTACATCTCACAACTCAGGTTATTGTGTTTCCTTTAATCTCTCTATTGGACTATACGTTATTATCTGTTTATATATATATTTAAATGTTGTTTAAATGATTACTTTTTTTTATAGGTAACAAGTCATGATTTATTTACTCTTATACAATTGGTGAAAAATATCAAAAACAGCAGATCTACAAGCTCACCACGCAGTTGCAAAGCTTTTCATTGTGATTTTTGTCAGCCTGAGTTCTAATTTAACACTATGAGTGTACAAATGTAGCCAAACTGACCCATAAGGGTCCATTTGGTTACATTTGTACACTCTCAGAGTTAAGAGTATAAATGAACACTGAGGACACTTCTTCTTTACCTTGGAGCCTCTTCTTAAATCTGACTAAGCTGAAACCCCCACATACTGTACACACACACATGCACGCACACACTTGTGTTTTTGCACAGGAGCTGGTAGTTCCGTTATCGCCCATAGACTAATCATTGCAATGCGCATGCGCCAACGCACGTTCACTGGAACAAAGTACTGGTCGCTCCCTCAGTGAGAATCGAACCCCGGGCCGTCGGATTACCAGTTCCTGTCGCTACTGACTGAGCTAACCAGGCAGCTGGCGGACTTTTTTTTTTTTATGCTTTCTTTTACACATGACTCGGTAACGGAACGCGACGTGGCGGTGAAAAATACTATGCCTAACCCTAACCCTAAACCTAACCCTAACCCTAAACCTAACCCTAACCCTAAACCTAACCCTAACCCTAACCTTAACCTCAGTAAAACTATGGCTAAACCTAATGCTAAAAAATTATGTTGGAGCGGCGCATCCATCTCAGTAGCGTCCTCAGTAACAACGCATGGCTAGAATTCCCAACCCTGTAGTCTCGAATCCCACGTGACTTATTTTTTTCCCCTCGTGTGTTGGCGCATGCGCATTGCAATGCCAAGACCAAGGCTGATATTAAGGCTGATATTGGGTCTACCCAGCTCCTGGTAGTTGGTAGTTTGACTACTGAGCCTTGGCTAAGGCATGACAATATTGATTACAGTCCCATCCCAAGGATATGATAACACGTGTATCAGGTGTACCAGCTCCTGGTAGCTGGTAGTCCGACTACTGAGCCTTGGCCAAGGCATGACAGGGGTGATAACAGACCCATCCCAAGGGAGGATAACACGAAGATCGGCTGTTTTTTCAGACATTTAAACAATTTTAAACTGTTTCAATGTTATCAGTGTGCTCCACAGTGTTTTATTCCAACTAAAATGTGATGAATACAGTATCTGTTATTGTTTGGATCTGTTTATGATGCAGAGATCAATATTTCATGTTGGTTTTTATTTGAACAGTTGCATTGTTGATGGTCCAGAAGCAACCGAGGTCCTGGGGAAGCTCTTCTGTGAAGCAGCAGAACAGGAAGAAGAAACAGGAGAGAAGATTCTGGAATTGTTGTCTTCTGTGTGTAATTACAACGCATTCCCCTTTGACTGGGTTGACAGCAAGTCTCAAAGTGCTGTACTACTGGACCTTTACTCCTATGTGAAGAACTATGAGACTCAAACAGGCAGAAGTGTTCTTCCAGCATTACAACCAGTTTTCCAGTCAGCTCCTACAGTCTGGTCCATAGACCTCTCAGAGAGAAAGGTCTCCCTCCTCCTAGAGGTGATGAAACTCCAACCAGAGAAGAAACCAGTAGAGCTGACAGGCTGGTCAGATGAAGAGAGTGAAGTGAGGATCTTCCTTCAGTGTCTACCCTACATCTCACAACTCAGGTTATTGTGTTTCCTTTAATTTCTCTATAGGACTATACGGTATAGGACTTACTATTGACAAAGATAAAAATAGACGATCCTCACAATGCGTCATTGTTTTAACAATGTCATTAATGTGCTCAACGATGATGTGTCATGTTTGATTTAGTTGATCTGCAATGTTCGACACCATCAAATGAGAAAGTATAAAATAAATATGTAACTCTTTATCCCATCTAAAGATACACAGTTATTCTTATTATAGTTTTAGAAGTAAAATCTGTATTCATTCTTAACAAATTAAGATTATTATGTCTGTGTTCATATTGCTGATGGATAATTATTCTTCCATAACTAATACATGTTTCAGATGTGATCCAGGATTCTTCCAGCACACGTGTAAATCCATCACTGTTAGATCCAGAGTGGAGGTGGAACAGCTGGTCTCTCTCCTCCGTCTCCTTGGTTTCACCCTGCAGCTGACAGGAGAGTTATGGACAAACACCTGCAAGACTGTGGGGAAGGTTCTGCAACTCTGTGGCTCTAGAGTGGATCTGGTCCTGAAACCCAGCAAGATCTCTCTCAAAGGAGTGTCACTGCTTTTTAGACATGCAGCACAAATCCAACGTCTTGGGTAGGCTATGTCTATTAGATTTCTTTATTCTTCATCACTCGGGATAAGAACATCTGCTTGATGCCTAAATTGTAATTGTCTAAATTGTCGATTCTGTCTACTAGATACTTACTTACTTGATCCTTAGATTCTGTAAAGATCTTGGCTTTCTATTCCCAGTGTTGGGAATAACAGGTTACGAAAAAATAACAGCGTTATGTAACGCAACTAAGTAAGTATCTAGTACTTATGTAAAGATCTTGGCTATTATTCATATAGCTATAATATTATCTTGGCTCTTAAACATGTAGCTGTGTAGTTAAGACTAGCAGTTTTCATAAGTAAAAGTTTGTCCTTTATTCCTTTCTTTTCAGGCTGTCTGAAAGCATGGTGTTGCTCCTTGTTCGCTGTGTAAGATCAGAACATTTGCCCTGTCCAGTGGCTGTTGAAAAGCTTTCCCTCCTGAAGACCACTCCACAGTCAGAGAGACTGTTGTCCAGGGTTGTCAGTAATGTGGCCTCCCTGCTGAGACACTGGTCAGTCACATGTTTGGACATGACCAAGTCCAGCATCCATTCATACCTCCTGCTTCCACTGTTGACTCACCATGGTCAACTGACAATCAAGTAAGTCAATTTGATTTGTTGAGTCATAAAACACGTCAGTGATAAAAACCTTAACCAACATTTCATTCTACACATGTTTATTAATGTATCTACATGCTGTTCTCTGATCCATATTCTCAACAGACTGTGTCCAGAGGTTCTGCAACAGCTAGCTGCTGTTGTGTTCACAGCTCAGGATGAGGACTTGACAAAGTGTTTTCTGGAGAGGTTTGGTAGTATTACCGTGGACTTGAGGAAGAACAAGATCTCAGAGAGAAGCATCACAGCTCTTTTACCCTTTCTGGACAGAGTTTCATTTAAAAGGTGAGTTTAAAATGACTTGTGCTACTAAATAGAAAATAAAAGCTAATACTTTACATTTTACATAGTCAGTGTTACTGTAATTGTAATTAAAAATAATCTAGAAGACTAACAATAATCCATGTTTTCAGAGCCAGTCCCAGCTTCACATTGAGTGCCCTCAGAGAGACATATAAATGTGGTTCCAGTGAGCGTGTGTCCAGTTTGTTGAGCTCATTAGAACATGTCATCAACCTGAACAACACAGAGCTGGACACAGTGGACTGTGACGCTCTGCTCTTTATTCTCAAACACTCTGACAAAGTGACACAACTCAGTCTGCTGTGGACCTCCATAGCACTAGAGGCAGTGATGAGCATCCTGTGCTCCCTGGACAAAGTCTCTCATCTCAGGTAAGTAGCTTGCATAGACATAGGCAGATTATCAAATCAAATACTTGGTGACTTTGACTTCTCTCCTTGGGAGTTCAGACTAGCAAGTTCTCCTTGGGAGAAGGGACTTCCGAGGACGGGAGGACGGGAGGAGGGTAGTTCTGCTATTGGAATAGCAGCATACTCAATGATGTCACAGTCTCAGCTTGCTTCAGGGCATTCCACTGTTTCTGTGAATAGGCCTATATTCTGGGCAGATCTACAAGTTGGATGCATTCAGCAGTAGATCTGTTCTTTTGTTCCAACAGAGGATAAAATGTGCTCATTCAACAGTCATTGTGCACTTTACAACTAAACATATATATTAGAAAAAATTAAATAAAACACAACACTGGCTCTGTTCTTTCTTTCCTTTTTTTAAATGTCAACCTACTGTTACACAGTATATTGTTTTTAAAAAAGCGTACAGAAATGTGCATATGAATATCCTATATTATTAGCTGAATTATAAATATAATATAGCCCACTGTGTACAGCCCTGGGTGATTATCGTAATATGCCATTCTCACGGAAATCTTACTGCAAGTGGCCAAAAATGTAATAATGAAAAATAAAGTCAGATATAACATCTAAGCTACTCTTCAATAAATGACTTTTCAGGGCTTAATGTGCATTTACAATAAAACAAAAAATTAAATACTGAAACAGCCTTTCTAATTCATTTGTTCATTAAAGTGTAGCCTATATTAGGTCAATATAATTATAAAATTGATTGATTGAATATAATGAAATGAAATACTGCAGAGTATTTTAAGCATCAAAGCCAACAGTAAAAACAAGTTGTGGGAGATTGCACATACTGTAGCGTAGATGGTGCTGTTTAACAGTTTATTGACAGAGAAGCAAGAGAAGAAGAAATGGTGAAAGGCATTGTGGGTAATTTGCTCTGAGAAGTCTGTGCAAGTCTTGTCCAGAGCAGACTTGGTAAAGTGGGAGGATCGGGGCGGATCAAGTCTACATCCTGGTATTTCGTCTCTACTTGCTCAGATGCAGACTTGAGGATTGGAATGGTACTTGGCACAGACTGATGACGTATCACAAGTTCACAAGGAGGCAAGTAGAGACAAGTAGGGATATTGAGAAAGACCCATAGAAAATGTAGACGCCTCCTTCGGCTCTGGGGCCTAAGCTCGCGGGACTCTGCAACCGTTCGTTTCCGGTCGGTACCCACTTCCATGTGCGTCACAGACACGGTAGTTGCCAGGCCAATCAGTCAGGTGGGGGTGGGTCTTTTCGTACGCATCGTCCAAGAACAGCTGTGCTACGCAACATCGGCACTCTGTTGAATTGAATTGATAAGTCCCGGAAAAGGCGCGCTGGGATTGGCCAGTAGTCACTTTGACTGGCAGCGTGGTCTCCAGCATCCCGGCCCCCAGTTGTTGCACGTCGCAAGCCAATTATCATTGCTGTAACATGCATTTTCATTTACATTATGCAATGTGAAGATTATGATCATGAATATATTTTCCTATTCAAGGTGTCTAGTTGCTTTGTATGGTTATGTATTTGTATAATATGTTAATGATATTAATGACTAAAGTAATGATTTAATGTGTAATGTTTTCCATCCTCATAACAGTGTTGACAGGAGTCTGCTGCTGACCTTCCTCCACTGCTGCACTACCTGTCAGACACAGCAGGGGGCAGCAGCAGCAGCAGGTCTGCTCAGAGCTCTACATCACAGACTGGACCTGTCCTGCTCCTCCTCTGTGGACCTGTCAGAGCAACAGCAGGGAGCACCGTCTCTGTCTCTGACTGTCACTCACTGCAGGGACATCTCTACTGTCCTGGGACACAGCAGCAGCAGCAGTCAGGACACCCAGCTCATCCTATCAGACTGCCAGGTGGAGGACAGTGGACTGGAGCTGTTGTTCCCTGTCCTCAACAGAGTCCATCTGAGGTGAGAAGGACAACACTTTGCTGCCTGCTGTTGCTTTTTTATCACTGTTCTTACTGTGTGTCCACTAGAAGCAGCTTTACAACTGTTTGTTAGGGACTTTAAGCAAGGATGGCTACGGCAGTTCGCTACGGTAACCGGAAGTGGAACTGTACTCGATAGATAAAGCTGCTTGCCGTCGAAACTACCTTTCCACGTTGCGTCTACAACGTCTGCTGCATAGACGCCAGAGCATACGAGCGGAGTGGAGCGCGAGCGGTGCGGGGAGCGGAGCGGGCCGTTTTTGACGTGAGCGTGAGCGAGCGACTTTTCAAATGGGTCTGAGCGGCTTTGGAGCGAGGATTTTCCTCCGCTACTTGGAGCGCCGACCTCCTCCGCTCCTAGCCGATCCTGTTGGGGCCGCGCGCCACATGTTGCCAACAAACAGTCCGTGGCAGCGCAGGCAGCCATCATGTCGGCACCGTGTAGAGGAGAGGAGACAGAGAATTCCCTTTATCAAGATTTCACAAAATGTATCTATATCATCCACACAAGTAGGCTAGGCTATGTTATTGCGACCGTCAGGTCGCACTTACTATCAAAACCTCCACAAACTGTAAGTAGTGTCAGTCCCTCTGTCTGTCACACCTCACACGTCACACTCTTGCCCTGCTCATATCTCCGCAACCGTTGCCCCGATCCATGCCAAATTTTGCACACACGCCCCCGGAGCTCCAGGGACCCCCAGGTCCCTGGGGGACCCCCAGATGTAACAAATGACCAAATGTGCAAAAATTACCAAATGACCACCCCAACGGGGCTGCTCACGGGGAATTCCCGGGGACCACCGACTCCTGGTGCTCCAGAACGGATGCAAAAGTGGTGGCGCCCCCAGTGGAGGACCCCCTCCACTGCAGCTCACATAAAATGCCGTAACTCGGGCTAGGAGCGTCCGGGAGAGCCGGGGCCGGTACCTATTCGTCCGCCAAGGCAACGCGGAGACCCCACCCCTCATTTCTCACATGCCCCTCTTCTAGCGCCACCATGAGGCCGATTCTTGCAAAACACATTTTTGGACATTGCTCCTACAGATTTTGCCCTAAAATCACACAAATCGGTACACACTATGTCTACACGTCCCCCTACACCCAGGAACCAATGGCACTTACAGCCCTCTTTGTGTATACATGTCACCTGACGGTCGCTTATCTCCCGATTAGGGAGTCTTACTGGTAATAAGTAGCCTACCTTGTGTCAGTTAAGCCAGTCAAAGGATACGATTTGAAATGCAAGTGAGACTGATTTGGCTGAATGAAAAACACACGCCACAAGTCGCCTCCCTCTCTCGGTTGTGGTGATTAGCCTAATCAATAACCAACAGGATTTAATATTTCCCGTCTTAAAATACAATGCCTTAGATTGCCTAGACAGATCTCCCTCTAGTCGAGGCTCACATTACCGCAGGCGTTTGTGTTGGGAACACACTGGCGAAGGAGAAACTGTTTCGGACATCGTAGCAAACTTTTTTTTTTTCCTTTTCTTTTTTTTCTGCTTTTTGACGACCCTGAGCGGAGCGCGGAGTGCGCGGTGAGCGAGCGATACGCAAATCAAGGTGAGCGGCGGAGCGGGGGGGAGCAGAGCGGCGGTGGGGGCGACATGAGCGAAGAGTGAACGGTACCATAGACCCCTGGAGCGCGGAGCGGCTTTCCGTCCCGCTCCACACGTCCATGGAAACCAAAGAGTTCAGTAAAAGGGGTGGGAAGCCGTCGCGACGGCTGTTTGCTTAAAGGCGATACACCATGCATTTAAAACGTATTTATGTCATATTGTTTATGTCCCAAAAACGTTTTTAAAAAGGTTTGAGGCTAAATTACCACTCCTGAATAGAGAGCCTCTCATTTTTGAATGGCTCTCAGAGCATTTTCAGCTGCAGTACCACCTTTGGCCTGAACTGCGCCACCCCCCCCAACTTTGTGAGGCTAGAAGGTGCTAGTGGGACCCCAAAAAAAGGTTTTAAAATAGGAAAAGTGAAATTCATCACCTTTAACGGTTTTGACTGCTGCGGAGATTGCGTCATAGCAGCTGTACTTCCGCCTAGCGGAGCCGTCCTGAAAACTGTCTTTGCTTAAACTCTCTATTGTCTCCAGCATGGCGGAAACCTTTCCTGCCCCAAATCTTTCACGTGGGTCTGTTATAGTGCCACCAAGAGGCCGATTTGAGCAAAACACATGTCTTAAAAGTACTCCTACAGATTTTGTCCAAACAGATTTTTCATATTCCAACCTGATTGGCAAAGACTGGCTTCCAAAGTTGGCAGGAGTGCTTAATCAAATCATGAACACGGTGTACGATTTCCGTGAAACTTTTTCATGCACATTCCCACTAGGCTGAGGCCTTTTAACATTCTCCTATTATAGCACCAACAGGAGGCAGTACAAACATCACGCAAATCTGTAGTCATGATCTCTACAGTCAAGTGTCATGTGTTATCTATCTATCTATCTATCTATCTATCTATCATGTGTATCCTGTCCAGGTGCAGTAAAGCCCTGCTTCTCCAGCTGCTATCCCTGGTCCCTGTGGGCAGTGAAAGGAACACAGTGATGCGAGCAGGTTCCCTGGCTGGAGCTCTGGCTGGAGAGCTGGACCTCAGTGAGAGCAGACTGGAGCAGAAGGCCTGCAGATGTTTGGCCCTGGTTCTGGAGCACTCTGAGGGACTGACAGAAGTGGACCTCAGTCACTGTCAACTCACTGACCAGCTGCTAGAGACTCTGATCCCCCACCTGCACAAAGCACAAGTCCTGGAGTGAGTACTAGTAAGACGCCTAAGGGTGACAAGCGACCTCGCCATAAAAGGCTTTTAAGTGATGTATATCGGACCAGTTACCCATATGGAGACCCCTGGTACCCATATATGGAGATCCATGTTCTGTATAGGCCTATATGGAGATATGCTGTGGGACCCCAAACATATACTCAGTTATTTGTTACGTGAAAGTCCTATGATGTCTATGACATCTGACATCATACATCATACATACAATTCCTTTTACGCCCAAATATGGAGCTCACTGTCTGTAGAACGAGCCACATAGATATGGGCTGTCTTCCTCCATTTATGGGCAATCCCATATGAAGTCCTGTTAGACATGCGCTCAATATTGATGACATCAGGGATCTCCATATAGGGGCATAAAGGGATTCTGTTAGTGTGGTTCCCCTGACATCACAGTGATGTCAGAGCAGATGTCAGAGCGGAAAACCCATAGACTGTAAAAAAGCACACACGGACGGACGGCCAGCCGGCCGGCCGAACGAACGATGACATGATGTGCCTTTTCTCATACTAAACTGCTACCTTCGGTCACAATTAGTCTTACAGTGTGTGTGTGTGTGTGTGTGTGTGTGTGTGTGTGTGTGTGTGTGTGTGTGTGTGTGTGTGTGTGTGTGTGTGTGTGTGTGTGCGCGCGCGTGTGTGCATGTGTGTCCATATGATACTAATCTATTGCTTTGTCTTTTCTCTTTCTTGTGTTGTTGTAGTCTGAGTCACAACCAACTCACTGATGCTCTGACAGACAGATTAGTCCAGCTGCTCTCCATCAATACCTCCATCCAATCTGTACGGTGAGTAGAATGATCAATACCTCCATCCACACTGTACGGTGAGTTAATGATCAATACCTCCATCTAATCTGTACGGTGAGTAGAATGATCAATACCTCCATCCTAATGATCAATACCTCCATCCACACTGTACGGTGAGTAGAATGATCAATACCTCCACCCTGATGATCAATACCTCCATCCTAATGATCAATACCTCCACCCTAATGATCAATACCTCCACCCTAATGATCAATACCTCCATCCAATCTGTACGGTGAGTAGAATGATCAATACCTCCACCCTGATGATCAATACCTCCATCCTAATGATCAATACCTCCATCCTAATGATCAATACCTCCATCCAATCTGTACGGTGAGTAGAATGATCAATACCTCCACCCTAATGATCAATACCTCCATCCTAATGATCAATACCTCCATCCAATCTGTACGGTGAGTAGAATGATCAATACCTCCATCCTAATGATCAATACCTCCATCCAATCTGTACGGTGAGTAGAATGATCAATACCTCCACCCTAATGATCAATACCTCCATCCTAATGATCAATAACTCCATCGTAATGATCAATACCTCCATCCTAATGATCAATACCTCCACCCTAATGATCAATACCTCCATCCAAACTGTACGGTGAGTAGACTGATCAATACCTCCGTCCTAATGATCAATACCTCCACCCTAATGAGCAATACCTCCATCCTAATGATCAATACCTCCATCCAATCTGTATGGTGAGTAGAATGATCAATACCTCCACCCTAATGATCAATACCACCATCCTAATGATCAATACCTCCATCCTAATGATCAATACCTCATCCTAATGATCAATACCTCCATCCTAACGATCAATACCTCCATCCTAACGATCAATACCTCCACCCTAATGATCAATACCTCCATCCTAATGATCAATACCTCCATCCTAATGATCAATACCTCATCCTAATGATCAATACCTCCATCCTAATGATCAATACCTCCATCCTAATGATCAATATCTCAATGATCAATACCTCCATCCTAATGATCAATACCTCCATCCTAACGATCAATACCTCCATCCTAATGATCAATACCTCCACCCTAATGATCAATACCTCCATCCTAATGATCAATACCTCCATCCTAATGATCAATACCTCCATCCAATCTGTACGGTGAGTAGAAGGGACTTAATATTAGAGCTTAATGTTCTCAGGTGTGTAGAGAAGTCAATCATCAACATTTTACTCCCAAACTGTGGATCGGGACCCATTAGTGGGTCATGAAGACATGTGTATGGGTCACGACTCCAGTAAAAATAAAAAAATACATCTAAGAAACTTCCATAAATCTAAGAAAATAATCATTAAGAAGTAGTGAGAATAGCCGATCTACAAGCTCTCAACGCAAAGCAAAGCAACGTGTGGTGAGCTTGTAGGTCTGCTGTTTTCAGCTGTGTTGACGAGCAGTGTTGAGCAGTGTTCAGCAGTGTTGAATAAAATGTTCCATCCTTTGATGTCTTTCCAGACTCTTCAACAACTGCTTCAAGGACATAACCCCCTTCCGGAAAGACAAGCGCTTTGAAATATGGTGGACCAATCAACAGCAGGCTCTGAGATGTGGTGAACCAATCAACAGCAGGCTCTGAAATGTGGTGAACCAACCAACAGCAAGTTTTGAAATGTGGTGAACCAATCACCAACAGACTTTGAACCAAGTAGAACAAGTGGAGAAAATTGTCACAGTACCTCAGAAAGACGTCCACAGACATCTTACCTGGTTACCATGGTAACTGATAGCCTCTGCGCTGCGGTGGCCGCTAGAGAGCGAAAAAAAAAACTCAATATCCCATGATGCCTTGCGAAAGCTGCCTCGGTTGACTTCCTTTTTTTCCCTCATCCACTTCCATTCCATCTGGCTGCAGTAAAATGGCTTTTTTCTCAGTTTGTTTTCCCACAAGGCTACTTTGGTCAAAACTTCATTCTCTATGGACTGTATATGAGTCATGGATCATTCTCTATGGACTGTATATGAGTCATGGATCATTCTCTATGGACTGTATATGTTTCATGGATCATTCTCTATGGACTGTATATGAGTCATGGATCATTCTCTATGGACTGTATATGAGTCATGGATCATTCTCTATGGACTGTATATGAGTCATGGATCATTCTCTATGGACTGTATATGAGTCATGGATCATTCTCTATGGACTGTATATGAGTCATGGATCATTCTCTATGGACTGTATATGAGTCATGGATCATTCTCTATGGACTGTATATGAGTCATGGATCATTCTCTATAGACTGTATATGAGTCATGGATCATTCTCTATGGACTGTATATGAGTCATGGAACGCCGTGGTTGTATTTTTTCTTCTCCGCGTGAAAGAAGACAAGTGGGGCGGCCGTGAACGGGAGCGGCCGCGCGCACAATGGGCACACGTCGTGCAGCGTGCGCGGATCGATCAAAAATCTGGTAAATAACAAAGGGTTTGATTATGGCAGTTACCCTGTTTATGTATGGAAACCTCTGGAATCCTGAGTGTTAATAGATCAACTTGAAAGTTTTCATCCAAAACAGTCAAACCTGCTGTGTCCATTTAAATCAATTAATGTATATTTCCAGTTATTAGTTGTGTCAACAGAGTTTGTGTCTCTGGTGATTGTGGCTTGTATTGTATCTTTCCTCGAAAAGGTTCATTGCTAGCAATGTTTTATACGTAAGCATTTTACTCAGGTTGTGTGTTGTACAGTTTTAGTGTAAATTTTGCCCATATACTGTATGATGGAATTTGGATCATATTCCATATGGATAAACAGTTTTCCCCAACCATAATAAAGTACTCCACACACAAGAAATGATGAATGTCCACACCAGGGAATATGCGTTTTGTGTTGAAGTTTAGTCAGAGTTCAAATTACTGTACAGCAGTACAGTAGAGCAAAATCACCCATCGTTGCTTCTCTCTGAGTGACAAGCATAATGATTTCACAGATATATGGATTTACAGAATACATTAGTCACATTCTGATTGGACAAAGTTAAACATGACAAGTACAGTAGAGCAATGGATATCAGATGTTTTCGTGTTACAGGCACCAGTCGTAAGGGCAGATAGTATGTTTGGCGTTTTGTTATCCTGTGTCCTGTACATAATGACCTGATTGGCATCTCTCAGTGGTCATTCTCCTGCGTTAGTTAGTTGTTCAAAACATCATGACATTGACACTGAAAATGGTATCTATACCATGTTAAACAACAATAACATATTTTACTATCAATTCCCTCCTGAGATAGCATTTGAAGTGTTAAATGTCAAGGCAGCATAAACAACAAGGGAAGAAAACATGGGTTAAACTTTTTAAAAGTATTTGAAACGGAAAACAATCATTGAAAATTTTAAGTCAACATAAACATTTCGATAGCTTTAAGTTTTAAAGAGGAGAGTTAAAAGAACTGTATATTTCCAAAGGTATTTAAGTATTTTTAAAGGTATTTAAATCAGAATACAACCAAAGGTGAAAATACTTTGACAACGAAAGATACAGGACTGTATATTTTGGAATCATTAGGGGGAGTGCGTCAAAGGGCAGTCAAATAGGCCTGTTTAATTTGGGGCCTGTAACGTTTAGTTAACATGAGTTAGAATATTTTTATGAGTGAGGAGAAAATCACACGTTCCTTAAAATATATTGATAGGAAAAGGAAACCTTTGATCCATCAATAACAAACATTGTCCTGTCGCACCATGACAAACTTTATCACTAAATTTAGAATCTTTCCAAAGTTTCTTCATAGCCTCACCTGGGTTTGGTGGAGGTGCACTCCAGAGAGTGCATTTAATGGAAGAGAAGGATATTTTTTTTCTTTAGAAGTTTTGATTTATTTGGTGAAGTCATCACCTGAGATTGACGAATGTAGAATTTTGAAAATTTGATTAGTGTGGTGGAGCGTCATGGTCCATTCCTTGCTTGACCTATGACCTTCGCCAGGGTGTCCCAGCCAGGGGGGACTTTTTGACTCCACAACAGTAAGGTAGGACCTCTGTCCTCATCATTTCGAATATGACATTTCAGTATTTAACATTTCCAGGACGAGGCTATGAGATCTTATCAAAAGAAGAGAGCTGTATGTTGGGACAAGACAACTGTAAATATTAACAAAAATGATATAGGAACTCATGTGACTTGAATCCTCGTACTCACGAAAAATGATCCTTCGTCACAGATCATGGGAAGAGATATGGACCGTCTGTCATAGATAAGTCAATTAATCTGAAAAATAAAATACACATCAGAATTACTTGGAAGTTAAGACAATTGTGTGTATTTATGTATAGAAAGGTTTGATTTGTTTTAGATATACATCACCAAAGGACACGATTTGTGTCGAATTGTAATAAGTTTGTTCTGTTAGGGGGGGGCAGATTTAAACATGGTTAAGCAAAAATGAAATATATATATATTCTGAAATAAAATGAGATGAAAACAAAATGAAATATGTAAATATGAAATCAGAAAATATGAAAATATGAAAGAAATAAATTAAAATGAAAAAAATATTAATTCTAAATATTAATTCTCCAAACAGAAATATTAATTCTCCAAACACATTCCCTCCCGTTTGCCACGGCCAAAAATATTGGGTGTGACAAAAATAGTTTTGTTGATGTTTGGAGAATTAATTTGTTAAAATATGGTCAAATGAGAAACAGATGGTACAGAGGTACAGTAAACCTTGTGGATGGACAGTGATTCTGCTCACTGTCAGAGTTAGTGAGCTTCCAGGCCTGTGGGGGGGGGGGGGGGGGGGGGGGGGGAAGTGTTCCATAACATAGATAGGCTTTCCCAAAACAATAGTTAGCTGCTGAAAGCCTCTCTACTGAAAGTGTCCGAAACCCAGAGAGAGACTTTAAAGAAATAAAATACATAACATAATCATAATGTCATTCTTTTTTTTTTTTTTTTTCATAATGTGTAATCCCGTATAAGCACAGTAGGGTTGTAATAATTGTGGAATTTGACTGAAAAAAAAATGTTAAAATGGAGCCCAGCTATATCTGGGGGAGTAATCGAAGTACCTTTACTCAAGTAAAGAGGATAAGGGATTACCCAGAATAAACGATAGAAAGATAAATTAAAGGTCGAATAAGACAGGGCAAGGTTGAAAATAGAGATAACAATAATATTGATAATAATGATTATGGACATGATTACTGATAAGCCTCTCTTCCCTTTTAACACATACTGCAGTTATGTGTCAAAAATGGATTTTGGCAAATATTGGTGAAAGTAAACGTTTTTGGTTCATGTCCCTAAGATGTGGTTTAAAAGAACAGGATTACGAAATAATTGAGGATCTGAGTTAAAATGTTGAGTTGGCTGGGGAGAGAAGGAGAGACCATAACAAATCTCACACACACAGACCATTTGACCTTGAAGGCCTGTCTTCCAGCAGACAGGCACACTATCAGTTGTTTTTGTTGTGTTTTGAAAGGAATGAAAACAATCTCAACAAGTCAGCCAGCGTTCAGTTGTTACAGGAAATAGTGTCTTTCACGACAAAACAGAAGGACAGAAGAAAACCCGTTAAAAATAAAATTGAAATAAAACAGTCAGTCAGTCAGTCAGTCAAGTTGGTTAGCGAGTGTAGTGGAGTTTCCACTATACCTGTCTATCCAGGTCGATTCCATCCTGTCATAATAATGAAATAAATTAAGTAAAAATAATCCCTGTCACCTGTCATTGAAAAAAATAATTAAGGCAGAGGGAGAAAAACCAAAGACAGATTCAAATATAACCCCAGTGCATTGTTATCCAAAGGTCATATGTACACATAATTCAGACAGGGAGGTAAACCGGGCAAGTGGGTAGAACAGAGGGAGAAAAAGAAAGTGAGACCCCTTTTTCGAGAGAGAGCGAGGTCAAACAAATGCTTGTGGCCTCTCAAAATAAAATCAGGAAAATGAGATAAAAACAGATTATCGAGCCATTCCAGCAATCCCCTCAAGTTTTTTCAAAATAAAACAATAATAAACCATAAACCAAAATGTAAGCATCGGTCAAGCGAGCGCGGGCAAGCAGAAGCGCAAGCGAGCCAGCAGCATAAGCAAGATAAGCACAGAACACATGAATCATGTTGCTCCGCTCACTTCACCTTGGTTAGGTTTTTTTTTCCTTCTTTCATAATAGACAGACCAAAATGTAACCACGGGAGGAAAATGGGATTAGAGAGGATTAGACAGACAATATATCAAAAACATTTAACACATGGGTTTGTCAGTCAGAACTTGATATATATATATATTTTTTTTTTCCAGAAGTCGTACTTAGTCAAAAGTAAACGAAATATATAGTACCATTGTCTCGGGGCGTCCCCAGGGTCAAAAGAGTGTTTGTTCTTTTCGGGACATTGTAATCCATGAAAGTCACGTAGCAGATCTACAGGCTCACAACACGTCCCATCACGTTGTGAGTGAAAGGCCAGCCAGGTTCGGCTGGGGGGGGGGGCATTGTCAAGCCCTTCAGCATCTGAAAACATGGTTTGCGTCCTCTGTTCCTTCCTAATGAGGTTTGAACATCCAGTGGCAATAATGTCAGATTTCTCCGCAGCTCCGCACATATCCATTGAAATGTTCCAGGAAAAGTTTTAGGCAGTGTTGATAACTGGGAGTCCCCGATGATCTTCCAGAATGACTTGAGGTCCGGGTTAAAAAGAGGTTCTGGGTTTAGATTGTAACATCTCATCCGTGTGGGTCCAGGTTTTACACGATAAAAACACTGCTTCTCGGAGCAGGGGGCTTTTTTAGCTTGAATGGTCATGTTTCTTAAAAATGTTCTTGGGAGCGCTGAGATAAAAAGCTCATTTTTTTAACATCTCAGCTGGCCTGAGATGGAAAAAAAAAAAAAAAAAAAAAGATAAGACTGAGACAAAAACGAAGACGTGTAAGCATAAAGCAATTATTGGTAAAATAACCACTCATAACATTGCAAATTCATGCAAACTTCAGTTATCCCAGGGGATCAACCGGGAGAATTGTTGCGTTATATCACTTGACCAAAAATCTCCTACCTAACATTGCAAATTCCCCAAAATCTCCTAACATTGCAAATTCATGCAAACTGCTAACTTACGGTTATCCCAGGGGATCAACCGGGAGGGATTTGTGGTGCAAACTGCTAACTTACAGTTACCCCTGTGGGTCAACTGGGAGGGATTTGTGCATATAACGCCAACTAGTTACGTTTCAGCGCCTGGGCATCAGTCCTAACACGAGGACTGAGAGGATGAATCTTATTGCGTAATGAAACGTCAACAGGGAATGCAGTTATCCGTGGCCAAACGGCTGCAAATTCCAAACGTGTAACAAAAAGCGACAAAACAATAGACTAAAAACATTAAACAATAAAAACGCAGCTGTGTTAAGAGCTAGCTAGACTCTTAAGACAGCAGGTATAAACGTATGACCTGGGTTCTGTTGAATGAGGACTTCGTGTGTGAGAATGAAGCATGTCGCCCTCTCAAAGTCTCTGTGCGGAGAGATGAGGGGAGAGAGACCGTCCGTGGTGTGGAACGCTGTGCCAGAGCCAAACCTGGCCGCCTCCATTTCGGCTTTCTTCAGACCGTTGTGAGATTTTATCGATATGTTGATGTGGGAGAGAGTCATCATATCCGAATTCCTTTCTCCATATGGGCAAAAATGGTGCAATTGTGGGACACCTAGAAACAACCTGTTTCATTTCCTCATTGTCTATCTTAGCCATTAAAGCTGTTATCAGTTCATTCTCCAAGCTTTGAAGAGACGCTTCAAACTCAAAGGTGTTGTTCCGTTTGTAAAAAGGTTGTTTAGATTTCGGCAGGTGTTTTCTGCCTCCCTGTGCATTTCCCATTTTGCAGCTGGTCGGGTAGGTGGAGGATGAAATAAAAGCTAGTTTGCTTGCCACCTCAGCTGGCGGAATAGACGTCCCATGGTAATTTCTCCGCTTTCAGTGTTACTCCGTGGGAGTCAGGGGAAATGTCTGATAATATCCTCGGCTGGTTGTTACTAGCAGAGATGAACGAAGTGGGATTCCAAAACAAACTGTCCAGCTGTATCGAATCCATAAACGTCAAATCAGTAGAAATCCGTAACTGGTTCTAGCAGCGGAGAAGAAAATGAGTCCAACCAAGTTGAGTCCCCAATATCTCCTCGGAGCTAATCCGGCAATCGAATGGACCATTTGATGGAATTTGGATCATATTCCATATGGATAAACAGTTTTCCCCAACCATAATAAAGTACTCCACACACAAGAAATGATGAATGTCCACACCAGGGAATATGCGTTTTGTGTTGAAGTTTAGTCAGAGTTCAAATTACTGTACAGCAGTACAGTAGAGCAAAATCACCCATCGTTGCTTCTCTCTGAGTGACAAGCATAATGATTTCACAGATATATGGATTTACAGAATACATTAGTCACATTCTGATTGGACAAAGTTAAACATGACAAGTACAGTAGAGCAATGGATATCAGATGTTTTCGTGTTACAGGCACCAGTCGTAAGGGCAGATAGTATGTTTGGCGTTTTGTTATCCTGTGTCCTGTACATAATGACCTGATTGGCATCTCTCAGTGGTCATTCTCCTGCGTTAGTTAGTTGTTCAAAACATCATGACATTGACACTGAAAATGGTATCTATACCATGTTAAACAACAATAACATATTTTACTATCACTGTATTTTATTTATTTTATTTATTTGGACGGGACAGTGCATATTAATGGACACCACACATAACATGCTGTGTAAATACACTGGATTTGGAAAGCATGCTGTATAATTTCCATCCGTAATGCTGCTGACTCATTTGAACTGGTGCTTATATGTACCCTGTTGTGATTTGTATATACAGTATAAAGGAAAATGGTAGGAATTGTACATTTCAGACATTGATCGTTAATGCTCAACACTGTTCAACACAAGGTACCATTTAGTTTTGTCTCGTTGGAAATCAAAATGCAAACAGTATCATGCAACTTACTGTACGTTTGATTTGTTGAATAAATCAAAGTCATGAAAACATTATGTATGTACTCATTTCTTTTAGTGTTTTAACAGTTTTTACAGCATTTCAATTCGTTATAGTTAAACTGCATTTCATGGCACAATAGACTTTCACTTTTTGTTTTTAAACCAGTGCTTCTGTGCAGTAAGGATTCTGTAGGATGGTTTGAAACAGTTATATGTCATCATGTTTGTATGGTACTTCATAGACCCTACTAACACATTGCCTCTAAAGAGAAGTTATGTTATCATGTTTGTATGATACTTCATAGACTCTATACTAACAAACTGCTACTAAAGACAGTTATCAGTCATCATGTTTGTATGGTACTTAAAAGACACTATACTAACACACTGCTACTAAAGACAGTTATCAGTCATCATCTTTGTATGGTACTTAAAAGACCCTATACTAACAAACTGCTACTAAAGACAGTTATCAGTCATCATGTTTGTATGGTACTTAAAAGACCCTATACTAACAAACTGCTACTAAAGACAGTAACTGTCATCATGTTTGTATGGTACTTCATAGACCCTATACTAACAAACTGCTACTAAAGACAGTAACTGTCATCATGTTTGTATGGTACTTCATAGACTCTATACTAACACATTGCTACTAAAGACAGTTATGTGTCATCATGTTTGTATGATACTTCATAGACCCTATACTAACAAACTGCGACTAAAGACAGTAACTGTCATCATGTTTGTATGGTACTTCATAGACCCTATACTAACAAACTGCTACTAAAGACAGTTATCTGTTATCATGTTTGTATGGTACTTTAGACCCTATACTAACAAATTGCTACTAAAGACAGTTATCAGTCATCATGTTTGTATGATACTTCATAGACTCTATACTAACAAACTGCTACTAAAGACAGTTATCAGTCATCATGTTTGTATGACCTTCACTTAATGCGGCCCGCAGGTTGATATTTGAGTACTGATTGATTTCAGCTGTTACAATTCCAAAAATGAAAAAATGACCTGCTTTAATTACTTCAGTCTATATTAGTAACTTAATGATTTGTGTTAAAAATTGTATTTTTTATGTCCAATGTATTTGTATTTAAGTTCATAAAGTTAACATAAGAACATAAATGCATTTGAAATTAACAAATAAAATAAAATAAAAGTTACTTTTCAGGATTCCAATTCAAAAATATAAAAAAATAGCAGATCTACAAGCTCAAAACGTGTCGCACTGCGACACGTTTTGAGCTATTTTTGCTATGTGTATGCATTGCGGCCCTCTGGAGTGAGTGTGAAAATGTAGTGGCCCTCTCCATCATCAACGTTGCCCACCCCTGCCCTATACTAACAAACTGCTACTGAAGACATTTCACCTCTTTAGGTGAAATGATTCTGGTCTGACACATGGACTGTAGAGAAATGCAGGTGTTTTCCACAGGAGGGAGCTGTTTGCATTAGGATTAGGCATGGGTTAATTACCCTAGATCAGTGGTTCTCAACCTTTTCAGGCCGCGACCCCCAAAATAATCTGATTTTAACTGGGGACCCCCCACCCCCACCACCCCACCCTGACGAGCACTAAGAGTTGAGACATACATTTCGTATAACACGGTTCTATTTCAAAAATAGCAGATCTACATGCTCACGACGCCTCGCAACACGAGGCGTTGTGAGCATGTAGATCGTCTATTTTCACAATTTCTGCCTCTAATATTTGACAATTTGGCCAATGTTTAATGTGTTATGTTAGAAGCATTAAAAAGTCCTTAAATTGTCACTTTAGAAATGTGCAGATACCCTCTATTCATACTTGTCAGTGACGTCACTGGACCCTGCCCCCCTGGCCCCCTCCTCCATGCTGTCAGGCAGAATACGCGAGCTGATAATAATGCTCACTGTAAAACACAACACTAACTGATATAGCTAAGCAGATTAATGGCAAATTTCATAAGAATCGTTCACTTTGATGCAAGCATGAAATTTAGCGCAAATACTCTCTAAGGGCCACTCTTATAGAAAAAGGCGCTGGCCACTCAAAATTCCAAGATGGTGACCTTTTTTTTTCAAAATGGAAGCCACCTTTTCAGAGGAGATCTTGATATAATAAGAATAAGAATCGTTCACTTTGTGATACAAGGATGACATTTGGCACATTTACTCTGTAAGGGCCACTCTTATGGAAAAAGGTGCTGGCCACGCAAAATTCCAATAATCTGCTCTGAGTATATGCTGTATCGCAAGAACCATAATAGATACAGACATGTACTCAGTACCAAAACATCCGCAATGCCCATCTTTATATTCACCTTCAATACATTTATGGGTCTTAAAATTAATGCAATTCGAGTTATGAAGGAAAAACAACATTTTTGGGGGGACATCTTGGATTTTGGGGCCGCCATCTTGAAATTTTGAGTGGCCAGCGCTATTTTTGAAGAGAGCAGGATTTGAAGAGTATATGTACCAAGTTTCACGCTTGTATCACAAAGTGAACGATTCTGATGAAATGACCCATTAATCTGCTTAGCTGGTTAGTGTTAGTAGTACTACTAAATATATAATAAGGACATACTACTAAATAGCCTATCATACTAAATATCATCAGCCGAAGATCTGGCCGCAAGCAAATTTATCGCTCAGCGATTTCTTCCCGAGCGTTTCTAGATATCTAGCAATTGATATTTGGCTCTGTCGCAAACTGAACATCATACACATACAGTATAAAAGAGGCTGCGCACCCTGAGAAGATCAGCATGTGAGCACAGACAGAACTTATGTCTGTCTGTATGGATATGGATGGATAGAGCCTATATCATGAACAGAAGCGTAGGGAACGTTAGGCGAACAGAGCTGATCTCGCCTAAATTAAAAAAATGAATAAATCTCTGTTTCCATTGTGTAAAGACCTGACTGGACAGTACAGTGTGGAGAGGACCATAGGCCTATAGAATGTCGCTCAACCAGTTCCATTCATTGACTAGTAGGCGGCCTGGCCATTGAGAAAGTGTTACCCTTTTAGAGATGTAAATTTGGGCTGCCGTGCCATTTAACTCAAGTCGCAACAACAGAGACAATAACACACTGAATAAAGTCCACTCTGCTTTCCTTCTACCTGTAGGATATCCTCTGTTCCAAATGAATAAAGTCCTTAATGTAGTAAGTAAACAGCTTCCAAACACAATACAATATGTGATGATCATTGTTGTGTTGTTTAAATCCAGCACTGCTGGATTAAGAATTGACGTCTTGTCTCTCCAGCTGTAGCATATTAAAACTTGTTAAGGAAGTCTCGTCCGTAATACAAAATAAAATGTATTTCATTTAATTAAGGAGTAGTTCACCCTCAAAATGACTTTTCTTCTATTGATTACTCACACCATGGAGACTTGAGTTCAACAATATTTTGTTGTTTTTGTTGCAGACATGAATAGAATAAACCATGGGTTGACATCTAGACCTACTGCACATACAGTATGAAACAGAGCTGCTACCTTTAAATGCATGCATTTTGAGAAGAAATAATGCTGTTATTTGTTCCAAAAGCTTTATACCCTGTATATATAGACCTATACAATGTCACAATGCGACATAGCTCTGTTTACACAATGCTGTACCCCCTCCCAATGTATAGGCTATATGTTCCCCATTTTCAACTGTTTTTAGGCTATTTTATTTGTGACACTTGCTTTGGCAATGTAAACGTATGTTTTCTCATGCCAATAGAGCTCCTTTGAATTGAAATTGAATTGAATAGGCTATAATAGACCTAGCTTTTTTCCGAGCATCCGAGGGTAAATTCAGGTGTCTTATTGGTAGTTATATTGCTGATAAATAATAGTCTGTTTCAGAATTTCATCATAATAATATATATGCTGTTTCATAGCAATATAAAACCAACGCATCTCATGTTAAAACCACGCAGCACGGCTATTATGAAAACATCGAACACGTGTGTGTGGTGTGTGTGTGTGTGTGTGTGTGTGTGTGTGTGTGTGTGTGTGTGTGTGTGTGTGTGTGTGTGTGTGTGTGTGTGTGCGCGTGTGTGCGCGTGTGTGTGTGTGAGAGAGAGAGAGACGGAAAATCATTAGAGCCCGCTCTGGTGCACAATTAGAATAAAAACGAATGTAATATTGGCTATGCCTGTGTCGGGGATCATCCTGGTGAAATATCTGGCAGTGTGTGATCAATCTTGTAGTGTGAAAACCACAACAATATTATGACAGACGATTTCAAGAAAGAAAGTCACTTGTTTAGTGTGAAATACTCTAACGATCTGATGACTCGCAGTCGCCGACCACGCAATATTGTACAGTGACTGTGTTTACACTGTAGGCTACTAACACAACACTAAACACTCGCAAAATAATGCTCCGGAGTTATCTCCTCGTCTATTAGAACACAGATCGCACAACAACTGTCCGGCATTGTGGCAAAGTCGCTTTGCAATCCTTTTTGGAGGGCTGTGAAACGCTTCTGTCTGGCTGCAGACTGGAGGTCTGTGCTAGATCACGTGGTTTTCTGCCCTACACAAGTAAACCAGGGGGCGTTCCCACAGCGTTGTGACGACAGCTGACAAGTATGAATACACTTAAACTTTATGTTGGTTTGTTTACTGTTGAGTGAGAAAACAATGTTGCACATTAAGTTAATCATCTGGGGACCCCCCAAGAATAATTTGGGGACCCCTCTGGGGGTCCCGACCCACAGGTTGAGAACCACTGCCCTAGATTAGAATCAGTGGGTCCCACACTAGGGGTCGGCAAATATTATACTTTTACTCCACCTCAAATATTTGACATCTTTAGTTACTAGTTACTTTGTAAGATTTTGAATATTATTATTAATACAATGACTTCAGCCCTGCTTCATACATTTTTGGAGCCATTTGCATATAATTGGGACAGGCCTTTAAAATGAAACATGTGTTGTTCTCTGGGTTGAGTTGTGCAAAAGTAAGGATATTTTCAGGAGAAATTCCAATGCAGAAGCAAAGAGGAAAAACCATTCAGGAGTCTCACTGCTAAATGCAGGAGTGTTGGTGGGTATGCCGGCCTGTAGAGGGCAGTATTACACCTCTCAGTGGTGTAGGCTTAACCCATGGTGGACTGGTGGTGTTGTGGTTTTTGTTTGTTGCATAGTGCACAGTTTATACATAATAGTGCGGGGTGTTAAGGGGAGCAAATGCTAATTTCGTGCAAATTTGTCTTAAAGTGCCACATTTTGCACAGATGTAGCCCAGGGCAGGGCATGCTCTAATGATTTAGCTAGGGCGCCCGAGTTTGCGACCTTCAGGGTCGCCACAGCGGCCAAGTTAAGTTGGGCTCCCATCGACTTTCTATACAGGAGGAAAATACCCTCTGGGTATTTAAGTAGGATCTGAGGGGTCTAACTAAGGGTTCGTCATGATGCTGAATCCATTCAGTAGCGAAGTGTGATGTCACTTCCGTGAAATGGCGTGAAATGTCGCCCTCTACGGGGTTCATGCTGGTATTGTTTTGTATTCAAATCGCCATTGGGGAATTTGCGATCACCGCATATAAGAACTGTGTTAAAAATATAAACACACCATGCTCTCGGATTGACCCAAATGGATATGAAGCATCGACTAAGGTGGAAATGTACAGATTTACCCAAAGAGTAACACAATAAACGCTAGAAACGAGTTACACAGGCTATATCAGATATGAATGAATATCATAAACTATGCAGAACCCCCCCGCTGACAGAAACGCGCACATGGTGTGTTTATTTTTTTAACACAGTCCTTATATGCGGCGATCGCAGAATCCCCAATGGCGATTTGAATACAAAACAATACCAGCATGAACCCCCTAGAGGGCGACATTACGCACAAATGACGACATGGCTTCGTTTCTCTATTGCAAGCATTTGTTTTGCACAAAAAACATTCCTTGGCCTACAAATGGCCCCAGAAAACGCTGCACATTTTCACAACTTTAAAAAAAATAGCAGATCTACAAGCTCCCAGCGCGGCACTCGGTGCCGCGCTGGGAGCTTGTATATCTGCTATTTTTCACTGGTTAAAGCATTCAATAATTCTAGGCCTAAATGGGTTACTATATTATGTCATCAGACATAGAAAAAAAAGAAAAAGGGTGTTAAAGTGTGTATAAATTGTACATTGCATACTGTATTGTACGGTGCCACACTGTACCTGAGTGTTTAACTACAGGTACACCACAGCCAAATGAGTTTCATTTTTGAGGTCCTTGGCATGAAAAAACGGCTTGTAGCTCCTCATTAATGCTGTGTTTAAGACACACACACACACACACGCACACGCGCACACGCACACGCGCACACGCACACACACACACACACACACACACACACACACACACACACACACACACACACACATTTCAATCATTTATTTATGTCCACATAAGAGATACAAGTACAAGGACACAAATATTACAAGGTGCTGTAAATAATGTACAGTCAGCAAATCCTGGACAAATATCCAATAACCACACACCATTCAAGGGTACATATAACAACGCCTTCGCCAAATTTGGCGACTACCAATAGTAGAAGAGATTGCACAGAACTTTGCAAGCCGTTTTGCTGTTTTTTTTGGCATCCCAAGTTGTTGGAAGCCTCTTACAACCAACCTATGTACATGTCCAAGGCTGCCAAAGATGAACACAAATAGATTGCACCTATAGCCTAGCTCTGTGATGGTTCGTAGGAGCGGCTGGTATTTAATGACTTTCGTCATAAAGGCTTCCTCCAAGCTAGAATCAAAGGCACACACACACACACACACACACACACACACACACACACACACACACACACACACACACACACACACACACACACACACACACACACACACACACACACACTTTTCTTCTCATCTTTATGAAGTGGGTGACGACCTCAAGTCCAGACCAGGGGTGCTGCCGAATACCATACTCTAATCTACTGCACTTGGTGTGGAATTCATAACGGACCAAAAAACTGGACAAAAAACAGGACCAGGGTAGGATGTGTAAATGACGTCAGACTTCAGTCACATTTTATGGGTTTACGGGTGTAAAACAGTAGGAATCATAGGAGTTGAGGCATTGCATTTAGTTTGACAATTTTTTTTAAGGTATTAAAAAGCTCCTTAAATTGTCAATTTCCTGTCATGTGGGGACCCCCAGTTGCTGGAGGAAACAACGTTTCTACAACATCCTCTGCAACTCTTTCTTTCCATTCAAGGCCCTCCTTTGTTTCTTATTTTTTCTTTTTTCCAAGTTGTGCTCTGTAGAGCAGAGTTAATCAAAGCGGGTTCCGTACCATGACTCTAGTCCAGGGGTGCCGTACTTTTGATAATATTTGGAATTCATCAACATGACTTCAGTTTAACCACTTACTTAATGAAACTGACCTCAGTTGCACTGTAATTGGTGCAAACCTTTTTCAGCCTACATCAAGTCTCGATCTTCATCAAAAAAGCAGATCTGCAAGCTCATAACGCATCACGTCGTGCCGTGTTGTGAGCTTGTAGATCGGCTATTTTTGGTGAATGTTCCCCCAGAATAGACATAAATGGTGTTTAAGTGTTAAATGCCTAGTATAAAAGGTATTGTTGATCTGTCCTAATGGAAACTGATCAGGAAAACTGCATTTCATTGTCTGGGGAGGGCACTTTTTACGGACGGGTATAAGGGCAGGGGCTCAAGCGGCTCCGGGGGGGGGGGGGGGGGGGGGCTTGGGCTAGAGGGGGCTTTAGCCCCCCCTGGTGAAGGCTTAGCACCCCCTAAGCCCCCGCACTCCAAAAACCCAATTGTGATGTAGTTTACTTGAGTATTTTCAAATATCTGTACTCCACTACACCACAGAGGCAAATATTGTACTTTTATTCCACTACAAATAAACGTTAGTTACCAGTTGCTTTGCAGATATAAATGATAATATTAAAATAAAAAAAATAGCCGATCTACAAGCTCAAAACGTGTGCATCGTGATGCGTTGTGCGCTTGTAGATCTGCTATTAAAAAAAAAAAGAAAATAAAACAGAACCTTTATGATGCTCCATTGATGCACCGTTTTGTGTATGGTGCAATCTTGTGGACCCTGGAGTGAAATGTAGAGTGAATCATCAAGTCAGTTTCAGGTTGCAGATCCGGTCTAGAGCGGATACGGAAACTGAATGTGTGCATGTATGTGTGGGTGGAGATTTACCGGTTACAGGAGGCAGGCTTCAGACCGGATCACACTGGTTCAGTGGGAACAGAAACCAGTCTGTCCACAGGTGTGCGGTGACGTGAGGTTACGCCATAGAGTTGGGTTACGCCCTAAAGGGAAGGGTTCAGTCTGTGGTGTTATTTGAGGAAGTGATTGTGAACTTGTTGAAACGTGTCTGGTGTTGCTGAAGAAGTTAGTTCTACTTCTAATAAACCGACAGAAGAAAACAGAGTTTTTATTCAGCATTCTGCGTGTGCAGTGGGAGAATAAGTAATGACAGATACAAGTCAGGTTGTTGTTAACAAGTTATAACAGGCAGAGATCCACACTAGTATTAACTTGTTGTGATCCAGTTTCCCTGTGTGCATGGTTTGGATAAATCCCAGGAAGAAGACGGGACAGGTTACATGAGGACGACTGCACTGGGACGATGATATGAACCTCAAATTGGTATGTTGTAATGTTGATTGATTTATTGGTTGATTGATTGATTGATTGATTGATTGATTGATTGATTGATTGATTGATTGAAGGATGTATTAGTAGTTTGCATAGGAAAAGTTACAGTTTCATGACAGTACAGTTCACTGTCTGGTACAAGGCTACGCCCAAGAAAACCTATGGCTTGTTTACATTGAGATCGCTTTTTTTAACTCATGACAGACAGATAGAACACTGTACTATGCAGAGGATATCATCAGAACAACTGTCGTTCCCCCACATCATGTTGTTGATTGATTGATTGATTGATTGATTGATTGATTGAATAGTTTATTAGCGAGTAGGTTATGTTGTTTGATTCACTGTTTCCCAAGCAGTGGGTCTGGACCCATTTGTTGGTCGTGGACACATTTTTTGGGTCCCTTTATTTGTGTTTTTTTAATTATTTCAAAACTTTTTCCAAAACATTCCCCCCCCAAAAAACATATAATTTTAAGTATTATGAATTCCATTAATAAATTAGAAAACAATAGTTTCTGAAGTAGTGAAAATAGACAATCTACAAGCTCAACGAGGTGTGAAGTAAACAAAAAGCAACCTCATGGTGGCGCTAGAAGAGGGGCATGTGAGAAATCAGGGGCGGAGGTTGTGGTAATGAGTGTGTGTGCAAAGTTTGGCTTGGATAGGAGCAACGGTGGCAGAGATAAGAGTCTGCAAAAAGCAACCTAATGGTGGCGCTAGAAGAGGGGCACGTGAGAAATCGGGGCCTTGTGGTTTGCCAGCCAAGGACTTTGTGTGCAAAGTTTGGCGTGGATAGGGGCAACGGTGGCGGAGATATGAGTAGGGCCAAAAGTGTGATGTGACGTGACGGACAAGCTGTCGCATCGCGACACGTTGTAAACTGACTCCTCCCATCTTGGAAGAGAGACTGGTTTACGAGGCTAATTTCAAACAGCCTATTATGGTATAAAATAGGGCTAAAGTGATTTAATTTATGTTTTTTAATATTATCATTCATATATAGAAAGTAACTAGCAACTAAAGTTTTCAAATAAATGTAGTGGAGTAAAAGTACAGTATTTGGATCCGAGATGTAGTGGAGTAGAAGTAAAAGTATTGGATATTGGAAATACTCAAGTAAAGTACAGTACTTAAGTAAATCTACTTAGTTATACAACACTGGTAGTAATGGTGCCATCTTGTAGACACTAGGGTGGAATGTAGAGTGAATCATCAAGTCAGTTTCAGGTTGCAGATCCGGTCTAGAGCGGATACGGAAACTGAATGTGTTCATGTATGTGTGGGTGGAGATTTAGCGGATACAGAAGGCAGGCTCCAGACCGGATCACACTGGTTCATTGTGAACAGAAACCAGTCTGTCCACAGGTGTGCGGTGACGTGAGGTTACGCCATAGAGTTGGGTTACGTCCAGGGACGCGCTGGCCATTTAGTAGAGGAGCCTATCAATTTCCGTAATTTTGGAATGTTAATTTTTGGAGACATGTATATCTTGATTCTTGGGGTTCTCAGAATGCCAAAAAAACATGTCTCCAATTTTTATTTTGGGGTTTAGCATGTGTAATTAGCATAATTAGCCAATTCATTGCCCAAAACAGGAAATGGCAATAACTTTGCTTCTAGGTAACTTATAAAGGTGATCTAAGAGTCTAAGTCCATGTTTGTGAGGTCCATAAATTCATCTGTTACCATTGTGAAGTCATACAACCTTTCCTAATTATCATACATTATTCAAAAACGGGTGAAAATAAGTAAATTGCTGCATTTTTTAAGTTTTAGTCAACTTTGAAAGCTTCTCACAAACTCTAAGATGTATGTTTACAAGTCATCAATTATCATCATCCTAAAAATAAATCATGCAACCCTTTGTCTGTGTAATAATTATGTAATAATCACACCCAAACGAGAAATAGCTATATTTCTTTGCTTTAAGTTAATTAATAAAGATGATCTTACAGACAGTGTAAGTCTGTTTGCACGTCTAGAAAATATTCTCTTTCCATAGGATATCTAACCTTTCATTATTAGCGTAATTTGCATATATATTGTTACGACCCTGCAAGAGATTGGGCCGTAACTCGCCATGCCAAGCGAGCTGCTTGCCTTGTCTGCTGAGTGGGGGGCTGGGGTTCGCTTCCCGGTTTGGGAGCGAACTGCCTCACTCAGTCTGCAAAACGTTACAATATATATAGGCCTATATATATATCCCTCATATAAAATAAAGAACAATATGAGAAATGGTCACAAATTGATTGTTTGTTCTAATATTTACAGAAAGTTTTGTAAACACATTTAAATAGAAGGGTCTCCATCTTTGTTGTCATCATCATCAATCCCCAACAGATGTGCCTTGCTTACATTACAACACACCTATTCATCTGCCCCACACATGCATATCTGAGAGCAGTTACACGTTTGAGAGAACAATGTGACATGCAATGGGATTTCAGTTGGGTAATGGTGGCTGGAGCTGGGGGATCATGTGTTGTGACTAGCACCAGTTGATTTCCCTCAGCCTCCCATCCATATTCAATTGCTGGTGGTATCTGTGGGTTATGTACGTGGTCCTGACTCCTCATACCATACCATTGCCTGGTAATGGGCACGGGCAATGGCTTGATGTAATGCTCCTTGTGTAGGTTGCAGCTTCTCTGCTTCTAATTGTTTCTTTGTGAATAACCTCCACCTGAGCTCACCAACATCCACAAGATTTGTACCGGGATTGTATTTGTAGCTGGCAAACAAATGCTTCAATCTTTTTTTCTGTGTCAGAACTGAGCTTGTTTGCAGTACCTAGAGTAGCAAATGCAGATACCACCTCCACAGGACACGGGTGTAGGGCTTGCCAATAGGTTAACTTCCCCTTGCCAGCAAAATGGCCTGGCTGGTCAGCTCCAGAAATGGCATGTAACCCTGGTAAGGCTGAAGTCCTTGTTTTACCCAGTGCACTACTGGCTCCAGTGAGATGATACGTTTTTTGTTCCCCACACCGGTGATGAAATAGGTGTCCTTGTACAGCTGATGGTAACCCACACACAGCAGGCTGTGCAGGATTATCCTTGTGTCAGCCTCTTCCTGTGAGCTGTGGAGATGTTTTACATTGATAGAGTTTGAGTGGACATGTTGCCTTGACGTGATTATGAAAATGTTGGTTTTCCCCTGGAAGTGTTGGAGGGCTTTCTTAGTCAGATAGACAGTCAGCTCATCTTTGGTGTGGATACCTGACAGTTTTTCTGACACCTTCCCTATTGGTGTGTTGTCTTCCACATGATAAGTGGTAGGGGGCTTGCCACCCTGGCATCGCTTACATGTGGCCTCCCTCAGTGAAGATGCAATGTCATGGCGGTCAAATACTACATGGGTCTCACTATGTTCTTTGGTCTTCCTGTCCAGTGTGGCTATGAAGTGGTCAGCCCACTGGGAACATCTCTTGATCCATGATGGCTTTCCCATTTGCATTTGCTACTCTAGGTACTACAAAAAAGCTCAGTTCTGACACAGAAAACAAGATTGAAGCATTTGTTTGCCAGCTGTACGAGCCCGGTACAAATCTTGTGGATGTTGGTGAGCTCAGGTGGAGGTTATTCACAAAGAAACAATTAGAAGCCGAGAAGCTGCAACCTACACAAGGAGCATTACATCAAGCCATTGCCCGTGCCCATTACCAGGCAATGGTATGGTATGAGGAGTCAGGACCACGTACATAACCCACAGATACCACTAGCAACTGAATATGGATGGAGATCAATTTGGTGCTAGTCACAACACATGATCCCCCAGCTCCAGCCACCATTACCCAACTGATCAAATGTGGCTGCAAAAAATCCCAGTGCATGTCACATTGTTCTTGTCGATCTCAACATTTTAACTGCTCTGAGATGTGCATGTGTGGGGCAGATGAATAGGTGTGTTGTAATGTAAGCAAGGCACATCTGTTGGGGATTGATGATGACAACGACGAAGTTGGAGACCCTTCTATTTAAATGTGTTTACAGAACTTTCTGAGAATAAACAATCAGATAATTCTGTGACCATTTCTCGTATTGTTCTTTATTTTATATCACTTCACTGCCCACGGCCGAGTCCCTCACGGCCCTCACACAAAGGCATGCTCCACGGGCCAGCCCGTCTGACACTAATGTAACGTTTTGCAGACTGAGTGAGGCAGTTCGCTCCCAAACCGGGAAGCGAACCCCAGCCCCCCACTCAGCAGACAAGGCAAGCAGCTCGCTTGGCATGGCGAGTTACGGCCCAATCTCTTGCAGGGTCGTAACAATATATATGCAAATTAAGCTAATAAGGAAAGGTTAGATATCCTAGTTATGGAAAGAGAATATTTTCTAGACATGCAAACAGACTTACACTGTCTGTAAGATTATCGTTATTAATTAACTTAAAGCAAAGAAATATAGCTATTTCTCGTTTGGGTGTGATTATTACATAATTATTACACAGACAAAGGGTTGCATGATTTATTTTTAGGATGATGATAATTGATGACTTGTAAACATACATCTTAGAGTTTGTGAGAAACTTTCAAAGTTGACTAAAACTAAAGAAATGCAGCAATTTGCTTATTTTCGCCTAGTTTTTGCATCATTTATGTTAATTACGCTAACTAGAAAAGGTTGTATGACTTCACAATGGTAACAGATGAATTTCTGGACCTCACAAACATGGACTTAGACTCTTAAATCACCTTTATAAGTTACCTAGAAGCAAAGTTATTGCCATTTACTGTTTTTGGCAATTAATTGGCTAATTATGCTAATTACACAAGCTAAACCCAAAAAGAAAAATTGGAGACATGTTTTTTTGACATTCTGAGAACCCCAAGAATCAAGATATACATGTCTCCAAAAATTAACATTCCAAAATTACGACCAACAGAATCTGCTCGATTGGCTCCCGCACTAATTGGGAAAAGCGGGACAACTCCCGAACGGCCGGTTCATTCCCGGCCGGCCCAAGCCGGCCATTAGGAAAAATAAATAAATAAAATGTCGGCCTTCGTTCCATTTTGGGGGCTAGGCGGCCAACAAAGTAAATCGTCACTGTCGGACAGAAACCTCATATCTCCAAGTTTCAAATGTATAAATTTTTTCGCAAAGCAAAGCCCTGCTTCATCATACAAGGCTGTTCCACAAAAGTAGTGAAAACAGCAGATCTACAAGGACACAACGCCTCGCGGTGCGAGGCGTTGTGTGCTTGTAGATCGTCTGTTTTCACTAGTTTAAATCATTTTTAAAAATTGATAAATACAAAACAAACGGTTTTGGACATACAAGGTTTCCACCCGACAATGACGAAATATAATTCATGTACAATAATTGGCCCACTGGCTTGTCACTTGTCATGATCTGAAATGGCAAATCTTTGAGTAGCAGCAGCACTATAGAGAGATCTCTCTCTGTAGCGTGCAATGAGGGCCTCTACAACTCTTTTTCCCAGGCTGAATCAGGGGCCCAGCACGTCCCTGGTTACGCCCTAAAGGGAAGGGTTGAGTCTGTGGTGTTATTGTGGGCACCATATTCCTGGCCATTTTATGGAGGCTGCCATTGGCGCTGGAGCATCTTTTCACTTCCTCCCAAGTAAGGAAGTGACATGGAATTGTGTGTTGCCAGATTTTGCCAAAGAAATAAGCCCAACAGAAGCAACTGGCTATACTACTTTACATTTACGTTTGAAAATAGCAGATCAGCAAGCTCGCAATGTGTCACATTGCACATTGTGAGCTTGTATATTTGCTATTTAAAAAATATTGAGAGAAAACAAATATTTTGAATATGTTTTAAACATTTCAACAACATAAGTCCCTGGCACAACATATTTTCAGATGGGGGTCTGCGACTGTGGACAAATATGTTTATCTGGGATCCTTGATATGAAAAGATTTGGGAACCACTGGTTTAAAAAACATTAGAAAGTAAGCCCAATAAGCAACTGATATGTATTTTGTTATGGTTCATATCATCTTTTTATCAATACATATTGATGACCAACTGACCACTGGACCCTAAGGCACAGCCCGTGACTGTGCCATGTCATGTACAGTACCCACAAGGCCGGCTTCTGTCTGGTAGAACTGAGGCCTTATCTGCTGCCATGGAGCCTGTACCAAAAACAATGAGAATTGTTTTGGTTTATAAGGCTCAGTCTGGTGTCATGCAGACACCAGCGAAGGACTCTTTGTCTTGTCATTTGTGGACAAGAAACATCCTATGAACTGTTGAAATGTCATCCATTGACTGACGAAATGACCATACTTATACTCATGTCAAAACATAATTTGTCAGAGAGCACAAACCATTATTTCTGTACTGTACCTGTCTTGAATTCTCTCTCTCCAGTAAACATTCCATTCTCACTCTGAATCACTCTCCTATCTTATTTCTGTGTGATGGATTAAAGTATCTCATAGGGGAATAAGAAGGTGTTGTTGTTTACAAATAATAATACCGGTATATTTATCAGCAACTATACAATTTTTTTAAGACACAAATTGCTTATTATAAGCAGACATGGCAACCCAGGTACATTCAGAGCCCAGAGCCCAGAACGCCATCTACTGACACTTTAATGCAAGGACAACAGGAAACCAAATGATGTTTTTCTGTCCAGCTTTTTCAGCCTCCGCCTCTTTCAGGATATGAACAGGAAGCCGGGGGCGGGGCCAGGAATATCGTGAATAAGGCGAGCACACTTTAGATATTGTCATTATTTATCTATCAGTCAGACAGTAGACGGGAATTTCGGTTCCTTTCTACTCCTACATACTTAGTGAGAAAATGAAAATAAAAACATCAATGTGTTCAGCCTTTTATACAGCAATTGGCCAAATGGTGGCGCTGTAGGAAGCCTTCGAAAGTGCGATCTTTGAACAGGTATAGCTCATGCTGTGTTATACATACAGCAATGAAACCTGTATACACTTATGCGTCTCCTCATGCCGAACAACTTTTACCCTCTAACTTTTGACCTCTGACCTTTAGGTCTCCCACAATTCGGAATTATATGAAAAACAGTAAAAATCTATCTCCTCCTGGGATTTTCGCGTCAAGTGCACAAAACTTTTTTCACATGAACTTTGGACCAATACGGTCAGATTGATCAACCAGATTTTTTTTAAAGTGAAATATAATTTTTTAATAATTCAATCAATATTGCGGTTTTATGCAAATTATTCTTCGGCCTCTAAATCATACATGCAAAGTTACACGTTCATGGCATTTGGCAAAGATGTGGAGGGTTAGTCAAAGTATCACTGAAACCAATTTTATTCCAATCGGCCAAAGGGGGGCGCTATACGAAGCGTTTGAAAATTCAAACTTCAAACGGGCATAAGTCATGACTCGTTTTGTTTGAAGACATGCAACTTGTTACACGCGTGCTTTGACTCGAGCGGAAGACATCTGTGTCGTTTTTAAGTAAGCTCCGCCCTTCAATTTTCCGCCATATTGAGCAGTTTGTAAAACGCGTAAACCCGCTTTTATTCTGGAATTTTCGCTCCACGTGCACAAAACTTTTTTTACGTGAACTTTGGACCGATATCTAAAGATCTGTCAGATCGGATTTCTTTAAAATTGAAACATGCTTTTTTAAATAAATTCAATGAATATTGCAGTTTTATGCAAATTATTCTTCTGCCTCTAAATCATACATGCAAAGTAACATGTTCATGGCATTTGGCAAAGATGTAGAGTGTTAGTCCAAATATCACTAAAACCAATCTTACCCCAATTGGCCAAAGGGGGGCGCTATATCATTTTGAGCAGTTTGTGAAACGCTTAAACCCGTTAGGATTTTTTTTTTGCAATTTGCATGAAACATTCTACACACAATCTAAGGACCTTTATCTAATATGCCTATGAAGTGCACACACACAAACAAATTATAATAATGAATATAGCTGCAAGCAGCGATAAAGTGGCCAAAGCCAAAAACACCTCAAATCATGAACACAGCCTGCAATGTGCGTGAAATCTTGCAAGCACATTCCCAATAGGTCAAGGAACAGATACCACCCTTCTTACATTGGCCTGTTATAGCGCCACCAGCGGGTCAACTTTTGCACAACACATTTTTGGAACAAAATGGACCAATCGTAACGTCAAAGAGAGCACTGCCTGCGATCTTGACATTTTGTACTTTTATAGCCATTGTTTTCTGGCTTGAAGCGAGCCCACAATTGTTTCGAAGGAACAAATCTAGTTGAACTCTACTCTCCATGGCATGACTAATCAATAGAAAAAAAGTCATTTTGGGGGTGAACTACTCCTTTAACAAAGACACAGATGTCTTCTGCTTGAGTAAAGGAACGCGTGTAAGCAAGTTGCATGTCTTCAAACGAAACGAGGCATGACTTATGCCCGTTTAAAGTTTGAATTTTCAAACGCTTTGTATAGCGCCCCCCTTTGGCCGATTGGAATAAAATTGGTTTCAGGGATACTTTGACTAACCCTCTACATCTTTGCCAAATGCCATGAACGTGTAACTTTGCATGTATGATTTAGAGGCCGAAGAATAATTTGCATAAAACCGCAATATCCATTGAATTATTAAAAAAATATATTTCACTTTAAAAGAAATCCGACCAGACTAGTTTGACCGTATTGGTCCAAAGTTCATGTGAAAAAGGTTTCGTGCGCGTATCGCAAAAATCCCAGGAGGAGATAGATTTTTACTGTTTTTCATATAATTCAAAATTCTGGGGGATCTAAAGGTCAGAGGTCAAAAGTCAGAGCGTAAAAGTTGTTCGGCATGAGGAGACGCATACGTGTATACAGGTTTCATGGCTGGACCTCAAACACAGCATGAGCTATACCTGTTCAAAGTTCGCACTTTCGAAGGCTTCCTACAGTGCCACCATTTGGCCGATTGCTGTATAATAATAGCACACGTCGCCACTGTAGGCTGAACACATTGATGTTTTTATTTTCATTTTCTCACTAAGTATGTAGGAGTAGAAAGGAACCGAAGTTTTTGAGGAGAACTGTCTGTCTGTCTGTCTGTCTGTCTGTCTGTCTGTCTGTCTGTCTGTCTGACTGACTGACTGACTATAAATAATGACAATATCTAAAGTGTGCTCGCCTTACAGGCGAGCCCACTAATTATAGGCCTATTACTGAACTAGAAATACTGTTCCTACGAAACAGTGTGGGCTCACTCCAAGCTCTTATATACCAAACTCTGCTGACATCACCAGTGGCATCACTAGGAAGGCTCTTACTGTATGTAACACGGGCACAAATATTTACCCTTTGGCTGCACCTCATTGGCTAAGGGCCTTGCCTTTGTACTGTCGGGTAGAACTTGATAGATAATAAATAAATAACAGACCAGTGCGCTCAGTACGCATTTCCGAACGCACCCAGAGAGTAGACACATTTTTTACCAAATTATAACAAGACATGTAACCTTCCCTCTAACGACTGCACTAGATGCATTTAACACCCTGTAGGCTAAGCCCCCCCCCCCCCCCCCCCCCCCACACACACACACAGATTTTAAGGAGTGAAAGAGGTATATTTTCATAATATACTAGTGTTTTAAAACTTTTGATCACATACCAGGTTTAGGACTGCAACCTTTCAGAGAGTAGCCAGAGGTCACACCATGCAGTGACTTCTGTACATCGGGCTGTCCACTGGGAGTAGACTTCAGGTAGCAAAGGAACTGTCTGGAGCAAGAAAAGGATGTCAAAGTCTCCTAGACTCTTACAATAAGGTCCAGTGAGTCCATAGAACAGGGTATCACAAAGAGTAATGAGCTAAACAACCAAGGAACATATAGAAGGAATAATACAGATATTTTCTTGGCACAACAAAACAAACAAACAACTTCATTAAGATAAAACTAGTTACAAGGCTAAAAATTAAGAAAATAAGAAAAAACACATCACGCTCTTCTTTTTTTGACAAGGTATCAGGCCCGTCGTACAGATTTTTGGGAAGGGGGTCAAGATCAAAGACCTTGGTCCCCCCCTCCACGTGGGGCCCCCTCGGCCTTTCGCCCGCGCACCCCCGGCCTGAAAAAAATACAGGTTTTTCACAGGAAATGATTCAGTTCTACACGCCGGCAGAACCGTTTAGGCTTAACATAATAGGGTTTATATAAAGCATGATGCCTTAATCTTACCTTGGGAAAAAGTTCTTTCACAGTCACTCAAATCTTTCCTACACAAACTAGACTGCTCCCGAGTCCCGTTCAACAGCCACCACAGTAAAACTAACTAACCCTAACCTGAGTAAAACTAACGCTGGTGAAATGCTAACCTCCGTCCGCTCTTGCTGAGTTTCTATCTGGGCTGAATGGGCTTTCATCATGAGAATTGGATGAGCCCAGAATCCCACCAGACCAGGTTGTCTACCCAGCGCTGTATTGAGGCCATGAGCCCAATTGAAAAGAATAATGGAGTGACACAGTTCTTATATGGCTTACTGGGAGTGTGTGTGAAAGTTTCAAGCCCATTGAACACTGCATTCATTTGTGGTATTTGTTTTGTTTTGCAAAACACACCCCTAGAGAATGGAATCTGAAAAATCTGTCGCATCTTAATCACTTATACAGACATAAGGTGCACCAATTCCGATTACTTTTGGACAACATTTGTAGTAATAGCAAAAGGTGTAAAGAATGCAAAATGGCTGACAATCTGGTTGGGTGGAAATGGGTGTGGCCTATATGGGGAGGTATTGATCCAAGGAATCCATGGGGCGAGGGGTTTGGAGTAACCTTGCATCACCAGGCTTTCTCGGGGGTATGCCTGGTGATCATTTACAAAGGGGTTTGATTCTGTCTAGGTGGAAACCACAAGCAGAAGAAGCGGCGTTGCTTTGTTTTGGTTCCCCCCGTTTGTTTCCCCAATGCCTATTAAAATGCTCGAGTTACCTAGTGTGTAGTTTTGCCTGTCGCTACGAGTTGGACTAAAAGATGCATATACCAAACGAATTTTCCAAAACTACGCTGCATCAAGGGGTTTATGAGGTAGGCCCTAAAAGTGTGTCCTTGAGCGCAGGGGAGTTATTTGGGGTTAAAACTGAACCATTTGATCTTTCCGGCCAAATTGTAGTCCTTTGAGAACTAACATGACGTAAAGTGGTTTCCGCTCCCGAGTCCCGACCGAATCAAACCCCGAAAAGTGAAGGGATCCCAGACTAGGTTTGGAGTGAGTGTGCAAACCTTCACGTCATTCGGTCGAGCAGTGTCTGCCATTCTGGTCTGGCGGGGATTATAAAATACTCCAAAGGGAATATGACTTTTGACTTGTATTTCCTGCAGTCTGTATTTGGTTGTAACTTACCCGGTGTTGTCTCTGGTCCAGTCAGGTCGTATAAAAGTAAAGAAGCGGCAGCTTGGATGCTCAGTACACGTCATCTGGCAATGTTCCGCATTATGAGTACGCATACTGGTGATATCTGCTCCTGGGAAGTCGATGTTCTCAAGGAGGTTTCTTTCACACTCGAGGTGAGTGTCAACTGAAAATAACCAGTGTACAGCGGACAGCACTGGTATTATTTTTGATATACTGTAGGCCATGTATTGGTTAGGAACTGATCGATACAGAGGAGACAATTAGCCGATCTACACCTCTACATCTACATCTCCTAGTATAATCATAATACCTGATAATCATATTTTAGGGAGGGAAAAATCATAGCACCTCATCTTTAAGGTTTGTTATTTGTCCTCAGTAGAAATTCCCTTAAAGTAATCAATACAATTATTTTAATGAACTTTACTACCTGGCCCAGGAGCATCATCACATCTGGGGACCTTTTTTTGGCCACTTTATCGCTGCTTGCAGCTATATTTATTATTATTATTATTATTTATTTATTTTTGTGCACTTCAGTGTAAAAAAACATCACAAGGATGCAACTGGGACGTATCATCAGTGATGTAGCCTGGGGTCGACGGGTGTTTCGGGTCTCGCAACATCATACACCCTCGCCCAGGTGACCCAGCCGGGGTTGATCAAGTCCCGACTTACGTCCCAGTAGCTATCCACGATCAGTCCTATTAGGGAAAGACAGGGTCACTCAATGTGCTGCACCGGAACTACTCTGCCGGGATTGGGGGTACCATTCTGGCGCGTGGAAGAACTAGGCATGTTAGATAAAGGTCCTTAGATTGCGTGTAGAATGTTTCATGCAAATTGCTAAAAAGAAATCCTAGAATCAAAACGGGTTTAAGCGTTTCACAAATGCTCAAAATGATATAGCGCCCCCCTTTGGGCAATTGGGGTAAGATTGGTTTTAGTGATATTTGGACTAACACTCTACATCTTTGCCAAATGCCATGAACATGTTACTTTGCATGTATGATTTAGAGGCAGAAGAATAATTTGCATAAAACTGCAATATTAATTGAATTATTTTAAAAAGCATGTTTCAATTTTAAAGAAATCCGATCTGACAGATCTTTAGATATTGGTCCAAAGTTCACGTAAAAAAAGTTGTGTGCATGTGACGCGAAAATTCCAGAATAAAAGCGGATTTACGCGTTTTACAAACTGCTCAAAATGGCGGAAAATCGAAGGGCGGAGCTTACTTAATAACGACGCAGATGTCTTCCGCTTGAGTCAAAGCACGCGTGTAACAAGTTGCATGTCTTCAAACGAAACGAGTCATGACTTATGCCCATTTGAAGTTTGAATTTTCAAATGCTTCGTATAGCGCCCCCCTTTGGCCAATTGGAATAAGATTGGTTTCAGTGATATTTTGACTAATCCTCTACATCTTTGCCAAATGCCATGAACGTGTGACTTTGTATGTATGATTTAGGCAAAAGAATTATTGGCATAAAATTGCAATATTGAGTGAATTATTAAAAATTAATGTTTCACTTTAAAAAAAATCTGGTTGATCAATTTGACCGCATTGGTCCAAACTTCATGTGAAAAAAGTTTTGTGCGCGTAACGCAAAAAATCCCAGGAGGAGATGGAATTTTACTGTTTTTCATATAATTCAAAATTCTGGGGGATCTAAAGGTCAGAGGTCAAAAGTCAGAGCGTAAAAGTTGTTCGGCATGAGGAGACGCATACGTGTATACAGGTTTCATGGCTGTACCTCAAACAGAGCATGAGCTCTACCTGTTCAAAGTTCGCACTTTCGAAGGCTTCGTACAGCGCCACAATTTGGCCGATTGCTGTAAAAAATAATAGCACACGTCGCCACTGTAAGCTAAACACATTGATGTTTTTATTTTCATTTTCTGCCAGAGTAATAGTGATTCAATCATGAATCACATTGTTTCACAATGACTCATGTCTCAGTCACTCTGTTAGAGGCACACTTTAGTTCATATTGTTGTTAGATGTTATAGGAACACTAATAGTTCATATTGTTGTTAGATGTTATAGGAACACTATAGTTCATATTGTTGTTAGATGTTATAGGAACACTATATAGTGCGGTATGTTATGTCCAAAAAACAGCTCCCGTAGGATTTTTGTGCTAAAATAGATTTTTTTGCAGATCTTGGTTCTATAGGGTCCAAACTATCAGAAAATGACGGGGGTCAAATTTTCAGACCCCTCCCTCATTTCCTGGGGGCGGGTCACTTCAGTTTGGGCCCTATTCGACTACGTATCCCCAATTTTCCATATATTTTTTTGCTAATATTGATTTGTTTGCTGTTTTGGCTTCTATAGGTACCAACATATCAGAAAATTGACGGGGGTCAAATTTTCAGACCCCTCCCTCATTTCCTGGGGGCGGGTCACTTCAGTTTGGGCCCTATTCGGCTATGTATCCCCAATTTTCCATATATTTTTTTGCTAATATTGATTTGTTTGCTGTTTTGGCTTCTATAGGGACCAACCTATCAGAAAATGTCAGGGGTCAAATTTTCAGATGCCTCCCTCATTTCCTGGGGGCGGGTCACTTCAGTTTTGGCCCTATTCGGCTATGTATTCCCAATTTCCCCATAGGATATTTTTTGCTAAAATTAATTTGTTTGCTGTTTTGGCTTCTATAGGGACCAAACTATCAGAAAATAATGGGGTTAAAATTTTCAGACCTCTCCCTCATTTCCTGGGGGGCGGGTCACTTCAGTTTTGGCCCTATTCGGCTATGTATTCCCATAGGATCTTTTTGCTAAAATAGATATTTTTTGGCTGATTGGCTTCTATTGGGACCAAACTATCAGAAAATGACAGGGTTCACATTTTCAGACCCCTGTAGGAAGATCTTCCAGGTGTCCCATGGCATGATCTGATGGAGGAAGATTATTCTGTCAAAGTTCTTATAGTTGATGCCATGGGTGTTCTTCAGAACATGAAAAAGACACCAAGCATGCTGAAGCTGTAAGATCTTCAAGATACATTCAACAAAAGCATCATAACGATGATGGCTGGCTATGTTGAGGGTCGAGTTGTCTTTGATAGGTATATGGATCAGTCATTAAAAAATAAGACTCGGTAGAAGAGGGCAACTAAATCTGTAGAATGCAAAGTCTTCATCCAGAGATGAAGCTCACTATGTCCATCAAGGAACTCTTGACTGCTTGATCAACCAAGGAGAAGTTGACCTGTGTGTTATGCCAGGGACTACTTGATTATTTCTCAAGGGACAGTTCTTTCATGCTCGTTGTCAAATATGATACCTTCATCAAGGGACATTTTGAGGAGGTGCACACATGAAGAGGCTAATACTCTGATTCCTAATCAGGTCCTTGTCTCTGCTGTTAATGGTGCCTTGCGAGACATAATGTGTTTGGTCACCTTACACAGATGTCCAATTGCCCTGAGCCCTGAGTAGAGCTTCCACCAATTGAAGAGATGTGATGGAATTCAGAGAGAGGAGGGTAAGTTCCAGTTAGGAGTCTTGCCCTACCTGTGTCTGCAAAGCAGGTTGAAAGGGGCAGTGCAGCTGCTCAACAATCACCTGTCTTGCACTCCTCTCTGCAAGTGTTATGGCACTGGAGACTGTGTGTGCCAGCAGTATAAGGGAGAGCATAGAAACAGTGATGATGAATAGATCCTGTATTTGACAAGAATAAAAACAGGCCAGAGGTAAATGCTACCCCATCCATCCAGGATATCAGTCTTAAAATTTAAACCCTGTCATTTTCTGATAGTCCCTGTAGAAGCCAAAAGAAATCAATTTGAGCAAAATAATCCTATGGGAATACATAGCTGAATATTGCCAAAACTGAAGAGAAATGATGAAGGGGTCTGATCATTTGAACCCCATCATTTTGTGATGGTTTGTTCCAGCCAAAACAGAAACATTTTAGCCAAATAAAATCCTATATAGGGATACATATCCAAATAGGGCCAAAACTGAAGTGACCCCCCCAGGAAATGAGGGAGGGGTATGAAAATGTTAACCCTGTCATTTTCTGATAGTTTGGTCCCCATAGAAGCCAAAACTGCCAAAAATATCTATTTTAGCAAAAAGATCCTATGGGAATACATAGCCGAATAAGGCCAAAACTGAAGTGACCCACCCCCAGGAAATGAGGGAGGGGTCTGAAAATTTGGACCCCGTTATTTTCTGATAGTTTGGTTCCTAAAGAAGCCAAAACAGCAAACAAATCAATATTAGCAAACAAACCTATGGAAAATTGGGGATACATAGCCGAATAGGGCCAAAACTGAAGTGACACGCCCCCAGGAAATGAGGTAGGGGTCTGAAAATTTGACCCCCGTCATTTTCTGATAGTTTGATCCCTATAGAAGCCAAAACAGCCAAAAAAATATCTATTTTAGCAAAAAGATCCTATTGGAATACATAGCCGAATATGGCCAAAACTGAAGTGACCCGCCCCCAGGAAATGAGGGAGGGGTCTGAAAATGTGAACCCCATTATTTTCTGATAGTTTGGTCCCTATAGAAGCCAAAACAGAAAACAAATCAATTTTAGCAAAAAGATCCTATGGGGAAATTGGGAATACATAGCCGAATAGGGCCACAACTGAAGTGACCCGCCCCCAGGAAATGAGGGAGGGGTCTGAGAATTTGAACCCCAACATTTTCTGATAGTTTGGTCTCTAAAGAAGCCAAAACAGCAAACAAATCAATATTATCAAACAAACCTATGGAAAATTGGGGATACATAGCCGAATAGGCCAAAACTGAAGTGACCCGCCCCCAGGAAATGAGGGAGGGGTCTGAAAATTTGACCCCCGTCATTTTCTGATAGTTTGGTCCCTATAGAAGCCAAAACAGCAAAAAAATCAATTTTAGCAAAGAAATCCTACGGGAATACATAGCATACCGCACTAATAGTTCATATCGTCGTTGTCGGGTGGAAACCTTGACATGTCCAAACACGTTTGTTCCGTATTTATCGTTTAAAAAATGAACTAAACTAGTGAAAACAGCCGATCTACAAGCACACAACGCCTCGCACTGCAAGGCGTTGTGTGCTTGTAGATCTGCTGTTTTCACTACTTTTGTGCGACGGACTTGTATGATAAAGCAGGGCTTTACTTTGCGAAAGAACATACACATTTGAAACTTGGAAATACAAGGTTTCTGCCCATCAGTGACAATATTGTTGTTAGATGTGTAATATATTAGGCTACTGAAGTTCCTCAGATTATTTGCCAAATGTTGCAAGGATGTTTTCTATTAAGTTAGCGGTAAGAGTAATATAACAGCCTGCCATGTGATTATTCTATAGCAGCCAGTCAATGGTGTAAGGCTTCAGCTCAGAAGCATGCGAGGGACTGGTGTGCACGGTGCCTGCTGGTACACACACACACACACACACACACACACACACACACACACACACACACACACACACACACACACACACACACACACACACACACACACACACACACACATTTTGATTGATTGAAGACTTTATTAGAAGTTTGCATAGGAAAAGGTACAGTTTCATGACGGTACAGTTCACTGGTACAAGGTCTACTAAAAGGAGATCCATGAAAAGACTAAGCTTATTTCCACTGGAAACCATTGAAGTATCTCATATAACATTGAATGACAGACAAATAGAACACAGTACTATGCAGTAGATATGTAAAGAAAAACAACACACACACACACACACACACACACACACACACACACACACACACACACACACACACACACACACACACACACGCGAGAATAAAGGTGAGAAATGGGACCAATTGTAATTGATGTTATCCTATGAAATACCGTACTCTGTTCTATCCGTCTGTCGTTCAATGTTATGTGAGACACATAAAGTGGTTCCTGTGTACCAGTGATTTGTGCTGTAGTGAAACTACTTTTTCCTATTGCAAACTTCTAATAAATTCTTCAATCAATCAATCAATCAACACCAGAACAGGTTACAGAACCACCATTTGATGACATTTAGCCTCTCAGACCCCACTGGTCTTTTAACAGTGGTGTAAAGTAACTAAGTACATTTACTCAAGTGCAGTACTTAAGTACAATTTGGAGGTATTTTACATTATTAATTTAGTATTTCCAATTTTCTGTTGTACTTCCACTCCACTGCCTCTCAAAGGCAAATATTGTACTTTTACCATTATACCACATATTATTATATTATATTATTTGAAAACTTTAGTTACAAGTTACTTTGTAGATTTTGATGATTACAAAACAACTCCAGGCTTGTGACAGACATCTACATGTCTTGAGTATTGATCATTTTACAGTAAAAATAATAATACAAATATGTGTGAATAATTTTACCAACACTGCGCTGCCATAGGACAACCTACCCATTTAGGCCTGACCTAAGTTGTATGAAAAACAATATTATTCAAAGATTTGCCTACAAAAACAAATATGTTGCTACATACTGTACATGTACTGTAAATACACTAAATAGTGTTCCCGGCCTGAATAAGAGAAGCATTATTTTAATGTACCTAGTGCCAGGCACAGCAGGAGGAGTCCAGGAACCAGCAGCATGTCGTCTTCTAGAGGGGTCTCTGTGTGGATGGTCTTCTTGGGGGGTCCCTGGGTCAGAGGATGTTGGGTTGGTGGCCTCACAGTCTTCTAGGAGGCTGTGTGTCTTTTTATCCGTTCCAAATGATGGGCTGTCTTCACAGCTGGCATCGTTCGATTGGTCGTAATGCCCTCCAGCCCCATAAAGCAGGGCTCAGCGACCTTTTTGACATGAAGTACCAGGTCAGACAAACATTACGTTTAATCATGTCACACCAACATTTAGCTGTTTGTACCACATGAGTGACAAATGAACCCTTCTTAAATCTTTTATACAATGTGTTGACCGTCGAGTGTTTCTTTTGCTTATATGTTGAATTAATCGTCAACTCAACTCAGACTGGAAAAGGCACATTTACAGTGAGGTTGATAATAACCACACAAACCCTATATACAATTGGTTGACTGTCCACGATTGGTGGAAAATAGACAATTACATTTACTAGTACTTAAACATACTGTACTTAATTCACTTTGTACTTTTACAAAAGCACATTTTCATTACCAGACTTTTACTTGAGTATTGACATTGCAGTAGTAATACTTTTACTTAAGTAAAGAGTACTTTCCACCAGGGGTCTGTACCCCTCAAGCCCCCAGAACCCTGGGGGCGCTTTGAAGCAAAAAGTACATGGTGGCCGTTTGAGGTACTGCAGTTGGGTCTACTATTCATGAACCGTAATGAACGACGCGCGTTCATGAATTAGAGCCCGAGCGCGTCCATGAACACAAACTATGACGCAAAACGCGTCACATAAGTCAAATAGTAGACCCACTACGTCACTTTTCAGAGGCTTTTCAAACGCGGAAGTACGCTTCATGCGCTGGGTGAGCAACTCAATGCAAGTGGACGGGCGGGGATATCAGTTGCCCTCTCTATTCTTGTCTGTACCCCATCCCCATCCTTTCCCCCCCTCTACACCAAATATCTTTGAGGAGCTGGTAGATTGATAGGGACTCTGGGTCTGGGGTTAATGTGGTTAATATGCAATGTTCATGTAAATTAAAATCACATATCAATGTCCATGTAAAATAAAATCATGTTAAAAGAATATATATATCATATATAACATGTCTTAAAGCCATTAGCCTATAGATCTGAGGCCTGCCTCTTATGTAAAGACATGCAGTCGTGTTTCTCTGGCACCGTGGATTAAAGTCTCAACAGAATGCTGTACATACAGTGGGTTCTCAACCAATGATCCCCAGCTAAATGGAGAGTTGGTAACTAAATGGACCCTTACAGATCTTTAACTCTTGAGTTACATTATTGTTCACTGCATTATTTAATTTACCACACTATTAGAGAATGTAGAATGTTTTTTCTTTTGATCAAGCTTTGCCTGTTATCTCTCCTATGGTGCCAACATCAATACAGTATGGAATTGTGGACACAATCTCTAAAATATTAGTTTTGGGCCCGAGAGACAACATCTGGGTTAATTTTTAATCACATTTGAGTCTGCAGTGGGGTAGAGAGGCTCTCATGATCTAGAATGCAAGCTTTTAGTGTGTGTAAATATCTTTATTCTGATAAGACGCCTCAGGGCGACATGCGACCTCACCTCAATTCTTGGCCATCTGGCCAGTGATGTATATCGAACCAGTTACCCATATATGGAGACCCCTGCATGATAGTCAACAATGTTATGTCAGACTCAGAACACTGCCCATATATGGGAATTACCAAATATGGGCATTCCCAGATATGTCCTTAATATTGATGACATTGGGACAGGGATTTCCATATATGGTCATAAAATGTATGTTAATTAGTAAAGCCAAGCAGGGCCTTGGCGAGTTAAGCAGGCTCTTTTAGGGCCTGGGATTGATGACATCAGAAATTTCCATGGGCATAAAGGGATTTATTTGTTTCTGGGAATGCCCATATGCTATATGGACTTTTTATTTTATCCTTTATTAATAATAATATGTATCCATATACAATACATTTTAAGCCCATACATGGAGATACCTGTCTGAACCAGCCACACAGATATGGCCATCTGGACCGTGATATATATCGATGACATCAGGGATCTTCATATATGGGTATAAAAGGGATTCTGGGGAATACCCATAGGCTATATGGACTTTTACACAGGTGATGTCACCTGTGATGTCAGAGGGAACCAACCCATAGACAGTAAAAATGTGTAGTCTACTGACTGATTGACTGACTGACTGACTGACTGACTGACTGACTGGAATGACTGGAATGACTGACTGACTGACTGACTGACTGACTGACTGACTGACTGACACAGAGACAAGCTGCAACATTTCTCATGGTATAACTGCGACCTTCGGTCGCAATCAGACAAGTTTTAACAATTTCACAATTTAAATCAGAGCATACGGAATTATTTTCAAATAGCAGATCTAACTATCCTTTCCAAAGACTTGTAACTATTGAGTAGAAGTAGGTTATAGCCTACAAATATAGTCAGATTGATACCCAGAAAGCTCAGGCTAACGTTAGACAGATCAATGTATCCATGCCATGGTATAAACTCTGTGTTCATCATTATCTCTCTCTCCTCTACTTGCCTATCTTAGACGGCGGAGCTCCGTCCAGCTGAGCTGATCCCAGGTCAGCGTGGAGGACCGACGCCCCCATCATCAGGACCAGAAGTAGCAGCAGCATGGGAGGCAGCCAGAGCAGCGTGATATTGAAACGTAACGGCATTGCCGCAAGTCCCGGAAAAGACGCGCTGTGATTGGCTGAACCGGACGTAGGGAGCGCTCGGTTGTAGTCACTTGGACCGCGCGAGGTGCACCAAACGTTGCGTTTATCGTGCGCTTGCCCAGGCCTTATGGCCTGGGCATAAATATAACGATTGCATTCACCACGGCTTCGTAACTCGCGCGGCGCTCCGCCGGCCGCGCGGCCCTGGCCCGCTCTTCGCGGCCACTCGCGCCTGCGGCGCTCGGGGGCGAAGAGCAGGACCAAGGTCCGCTGGCCTTCGCGCCGCTTGTAATGTCGTGAACAATAACTTAATGTCGTGGACAATGACTGTGACATCTAACCATAAAACGAGCGCTCCCTTCGGTAATGCCGTTACCTTTAGATATCACGCGCCAGAGCAGCATCCCTATGGCAGCATCATGGTGGCCGAGAGAGAACACACACACCCCGGCCCCGGGGACCACACAAACACCGTGCTGCAAGCCAAGGGCGCCGAAAGGCGATCCCTGCATTGTCATCATTGTAGACTATAGCCTACGTCTATCTAGTCCTTTATTTAAATACAACAGCACTGTTACGGTAGCTATTTACCTTTCAAACTACGAGGCTCCTACTATGAATATTATTTATGAATCGGGGGCATGATCTCAAAAGAGTGATTTAAAAAGCCTTTTAAAGAGACGGTGAGGTTGGTAGATGATGCAGCAGCAGATCATATGTCAGACTTGCAGTGCAGTAGAGTCATCTTGTCCACGTGCTGATATTCGGCAACATTGACATCATGTGACATTGTGACCTAATCATTCAACCAATCGCATCTGGCTGAGCCTGATGCAGCCAAGATGTAGTAAAGTATGAAAGTATTGGCAACAAAATGTACTTAAAGTACCAAAAGTAAAAGTGCAAAATCTTTGAAAATAGCAGATCTACAAGCTCACAACGCGTCGCGATGCGACGTGTTGTGAGCTTGTAGATCGGCTATTTTCAAATAGCCTAGGTATAAAATAGGTCTAAAGTGGATTCATGTATATTTTTTATAATATTATAAGTTAGAAATGCAGATAACTAGTAACTAAAGTTTTCAAATTATTGTAGTGGAGTAAAAGTACAATATTTGGATCCGAGATGTATTGGAGTAGAAGTAAAAGTATTGGAAATACTCCAGTAAAGTACAAATATATCTCAAAATTGTACCAGTATCCAACCCATTGAAACTATCTAAAAAATAAAAAAATAAAAATAAAAAAGTGACAGTAAAATTTTGACCAGATCTGGCCCAAGAAATGCTTATATCAGCTTTAAGTAGGCCTAAACTTTACACCACTGCTCCTTATGCTTATAATTTATAACCACACATTTTAACGATGGCCAACAGATATTTCTTAACAAGTCCATGACCATGTTATACATAAATGCGATGGGTTTATTCTGAGATGACATGATTGTATTGCACATAGTGACTGACTGTGAAGTATGGTTTACATTCTGTCTGTGGTGGGCTGGAACAAAATGTGAAGGGTAAGCTGTAAAGTTTAAAGTGTTTGAACCAAACTGGTGCAATATAAAATAGGTTAGGCTACTTTATCACACAAAAAACTAACCCACTGTTTTACACCTGCAAACCTGTGATGTGACAATAAAGATGATTCCGAATGACAAAATTAAATTGTTGCTTCATCAAGTATTCAACTTCAGTGCGTTGATTTCAATGCCATTTGCATTAGTCATAACAAACCCATTGATAAATGAACTACTAGGTTTAATTACTTCTAAAGCAGAGGGTAATATGTGCAACACCACCACCTCCTGTCCATAATCCGTTACTGCAATAATGAAGACCAATACAATCAGAATCTGGATAAGACTTTAGCTCAGTTGATTATGCTGTAGTTTATGAGTTAGCTTTTTAATATATTCCCCATGTCTGTTCATGCTCGTGACCAAACATGTTTGGTTTTCATGAATAGATTTGAACAATGATGAGCCAATTTCAAGAAGTAATCATTGATCCCACCACAAGCCTGGTTCCTGCTAAGCACGGTCAATTAGGGATCACCATGGCATGGTCCTTGTATTCTGTTTTACCCAAAACAATTCAGCAGTTATTTTGTTGAACACTGTCATACAGGTTATGCTGTAGTACAGTGGATCTCAACCTCGGTCGGGACCCCCAGGGGGGTCCCCAAATTATTTGGGTGGGTCCCCAGATGATTAACTTAATGTGCAACATTGTTTTCCCACTCAACAGTAAACAAACCAACAAAGTTTAAGTGCATAGAGGGTATCTGAACATTTATAAAGTAACAATTTAAGGACTTTTTAATACCTCTAAATGACAAATTAAACATTGGCCAAATTGTCAAATATTAGAGGCAGAAATTGTGAAACTAGCTGATCTACATGCTCACAACGTGAGCATGTAGATCTGCTATTTTCACAAAAGAACTGTTTTACAAAATGTAAAGACTCAGCTCTTACCGCTCATCAGGGTGGGGTTAAAATATGATTGTTATGGGGGTAGCGACCTAAAAAGGTTGAGAACCACTGCTGTAGTATGCCTATGTTGATTTTTTAGTTGTGTTCACTAATTGAGGACGACAAATAATGGAAAAAAATTGGAGCACTGAGTATACTTGACACCAAGATCAGGATCTTCAATTCTATGGTGAAACCTGTTCTGCTGTATGGAGCAGAAACCTCGAGAACAACAGTTTGCACCATGAACAGAATCCAGACCTTTATCAACACCTGCCTTCGAAGAATCCTCCGAATCTGCTGGCCAAACAAAATCAGTAACCTGGAGCTGTGGCAGCGAACAGGACAGCACCCTGTAGAGAAAGAAATCCTCCAAAGACGCTGGCGATGGATTGGCCACTCTTCGCAAACCTGCAACAAGTATCACAAGATACGCCCTATTCTGGAACCCACAAGGGAAAAGGAAGAGGGTCAGACCAAGAAACACCTGGCGGCGTGACCTTGATGCAGATGTGAAGAGGTCTGGCCACACATGGGGACAGCTGGAGAACCTGGCCCAGGACCGGGATGCCTGGAGAGCTCTTGTTCGTGGCCTATGCCCAAGGTTGGGCGATAGGCGTAAGTAAGTAAGAGTATACTTGAGTCTTGCTACAAAGCTGTACTGTATTATGTATGCATATATTGCTATGATGTAAATTCCAATCTTATTACCTTATTAAAGAGCGCACATCTTAACATTGTTGCAGTTAATGATGATTAAAATAATTCTAAATGGAATGAAATCTCACTTTGTCAGCTTGTAGATTTTTTGCCCATTTTCCCACCAAAGGAAACAGTGATTAACTATTAGCTAAATAAATGAAAGAATGTGCAAATATCACAATCATTTATTTACAAGAAATTTACAAAAATTTAAAAAAAATTACAAGATAAACATAATATATAATTACAACTAAGTACAATAATAATAACAATGACTCATTTTAAAATTACACAAAAGTACACAAACGATGATGTATTAGAACTATCCTAATTATAATACAATATAATGGATTAAAACAGTGATTACAATATCTATTATCATGTATTACGGTACTACGTGATATCACGTGATATCCTGGTCTAAAAGAAAAGTCAGTGATCAGTCATTATGAAGTGTTTGGCCCTGTTTGGCCTAGCTCAGACCTACATTGGAGTGGATACTTTTAGTACCACTTTCACACACATATATAAAAAGCTAGAAGCCTCTTTCACCGCTGCTCTTCATTGGAGCGACGTGCCACAACTGTAGTCTGGAATTCCGGGATGGTCAGAGACCATGCTGCCAGTCATGTGACTACTGGCCTATTTTTCCGGGACTTTTAATTGGAATGTTTCCATCCAGTTTCAATGTTGTGCGGCTCAGCTGTTCTTAAAGGCTGCGTACAAAAAAACCTGTCCCCTCCTGCCTCTGATTGGCCTACCAACTTCTGTGGTTGCCGAGTCCATGAGGCTTGCGCCCCAGAGCCGAAGGAGGCGTCTACCTTTCTATGTCTGTGTTTTCACACCACTCTACCAAGGTCCTTGTTGTGGAAAACCTGGCATAAGTAGGCAACGGTGTTGGGCCATGTCAGTGGAAAGGGGTCACCCGTTGGGAGGTGTGGCGAGAGGCGGGCCATAAAGTTCTGCCAGAACGTCTCCCCAGTTAAAGGTGCGTGGCTTGGAAGGACCGGGTGGCTCGGTGGAACTCCTGAGGGTCTCTCGTTCAAACACCTTCACCTGTGTGTGTAAAAATAAAAAAGGGGTTAGTATCAGAAGAGCATACAAAGATGTGAAATTGTATTGATTCGTTGATTGACTGAATACTTCATTAACAGTTTGCAAAATAGTACAGTGGTATGATTATGTAGCCTGGCATTAGCCACACTGATAACATGGATTCACTGCAACATTCCTCCATGGTATCAGATTCACTCCCTATGGGCCGAAGTCCAGACCGTGGAGAAATGTGTGAGTGAATCCATATCATCAGTCTGGCTAATGATTATGATGCTACAAGGATAACACAAAAAAAAGCCCCAAGGGCTTGTTTCCATTGTGGGGATATGCCTTCAATTCATCAAGACACATATAGACATGCATACAATAAATCTGTAACATTCGTAGTATACAAGTATACTATTATGTGGGCATTTCTGGTGTCGAGCTTAGAAGGCTTTTCTAGGACCAGTTGCAAATTGCAGACCAAAGGGCCTGTTAAGAAGCCGTTATCCTAGTTTGTACATATGTTTTGTTTACATACTTATACAGTATATCGTCACTGTTGGGCAGAAACCTTGTATCTCCAAGTTTCAAATGTGCATGATTTTTCCTAAAGTAAAGCCCTGCTTCATCATACAAGACTGTCGCACAGAACTAGAGAAAATAGCAGATCTACAAGCACACAACGCCTCGTGTGCTTGTAGATCGACTGTTTTCACTATTGTCATCATTTTTAAAATGATAAATACAAAACGAACGGTTTTGGACATACAAGGTTTCCACCCGACAACGACGATAAGCAAACATGACAATGAAACAAACAGTTAGTTTGTTATGCCTGACTTTCTAATAAACATATCAAGGAAACGTGATCATACCTGAACCTTGGTGGCGAATGTCACTCGCCGGCATCGCTGAACTTTCCTTGGCTTGGACTTGAGGATGCCTGGTGGTCTGGTGGTGGTGGTGATGGTGGTGGTGTTGGTGGTGGTGGTGCAGCCGGGGACTCTGTCCAGCGAGCCATAGCCCTCATCGGAGGTGTGGATGGACTGGATGGACGACACACAGGGATGGGGCACAGCATCCTCTGAGGCCAGGGGGCTTTGGTCTGGTAGGACTGCGCCCTTCAACTCCAAATCAACCTGCAAATTATAATGACAAAATAAAATATTGTTAATATTTCATATATTATTTAAAAAATCATAGATTTAAAACCATATTTATTGTTATACTAATAAGTCATGTTTCTGGCAGTTTTTAGTAGTGGTAGCAGTTAAAAAGATTATAGATATGATTAAGATACACATGAATGGTTCTCAAAGTTTGAAATGTGAAGGTTTACAGTGTACACTTTAGTTACAGACTTCAGACTTATAAGAGTCAATTTAGACCCTCATAAAGGAACCTAGAGTCCCTGAAATCCACTTTGAGAACCACTGATCTACACTGTAAAGTGATCAGTTTTAATTTAACTCAGAGTGAGTAGACACAAATGGACCAGTAACGGTCAATTTTCTTTTAAATCAGAGCAATGCTCTGGGTTATACAGAACCGTGATACACTCTAGTCTCCAGTTCAGTCCATTTCCAAATGAAAACATAAACGTAGGCCTGCCATACACACGGATGGACTCGACTGTCTGTATATTTTCAAATCAAAACAACTAGCAACATGAATTATATCCCAACGGTACAAATAAAGCAGAACAAAACAATAATAAAGCAGAGTGCATCTGATTCTGAGGCTCGTCTGTCTGTTTGAAACGGAGAAGTCCACAACACAACGGCTTATTCAATTTTTAAACTTCTGTGTAGGCCGGTCACAATTATTACATAATAGTCTAAAAATCGCAATTATTTGACATAAGTGCACGTTGTGAGCTTGTAGATTGGCTATTTCCACGATCAGCGTTCTTTTTTAAGCGTAAAGTTGTCAAATGTCTGTCATTTCTTTGTATATTTAGGTTATGTGTCATATGTGCCATGTGCAACAACTTCAAAGCCTACAAGCCAAACAGCAATGTAATGTCAACCACAAAAACACAATGTCATAATCGTGACGGCCCTTGTGGCACAACAAGATCCAAACGTGTCGTCTCTCAAGTCTAAAATGTGCATCTTTAACGACATAGAATATGAATATTACCTGATCGGAGGGTTGAGGCTGAGCGGTGTCTCTGGTCGACGGTCGAGGGTCGCTGGGTTGAGGGGGTCCGTCTCTGGTCAACGGTCCAGTGACAGCTGGTCCACGACGACGGGGTTTGCAAACGCACTGACCCATGCTGGTCGGTTCGGTTGGTAAAAAGTAACAACTAACTTCGGTTAGTTTGCTAAAAACAAACTGTTTAGTTAATTGGGTTGGCAGTTGACTCTCTCTCTGACGCTCGCTTCGATGCTCGTTCTCTCTCTTGGTAACTGAAGATTGAACTGCTCTCTCTGCTGGTCTCTCCTGCTCTGCAACGACTCCACCTTCTCCGTTGGCATTTAATCAGCGCGCGACACCGTTCAAAGCCTAGTGGCCATACTGGCCAATCGCTGGGGCTGACGGGTTGAGTTGACCAATCAGGACGGCGTTACCATGGAGGCTCCGCCCCTCCCTCCCCCTAGCGGCGAGAAAACGAACTTCTGGGAAAGTCCCGGAACTTTGCAGTCACAAAAGGTTATTAACGTTATTTTTTTGTAATTATCATTATCATACACACTGCTTTAGTTCAATTATTGATATTTTACCCTCAATTCATAATTAAAACAACATGTATAATTAGACTACGACAACAATTTCGTCATCACCACTAGCTAGCGTTTGAACTTTGAACCGGTCAAGTTGATACTGACCAATCAACGACCAGCAACGGCGCCCCGTTTAAACCAATCACAAGTCGCGGATCTACAAGCTCACAGTGTATTGCATCGCGACGCACTGTGAGCTTGTAGATCTGCTATTTTTGTAAAAAAAAAAAAGCGTCGGAAGCAGAAGACGCGCATCCCCCCAAATCATCACTGACTGGAAAATTCACTCTTGACTTCAAGCAACTCTTACATCTCTCTATTATAAATCCTTATTTTGAGTGGTCTTGTGTAATAATTGTAATAATTTTGAGAAATGGATTTTTTAATATTAATATTTCCCTGCATGCGCAATGTATCTATAATAGTCCTATATATATTTTTTTTCTTTTCCTTTTTCTTATGTTTTTTTTCTTCTTTTCTTACGGAATTACGGAAAATAATGAACTTTCCCCACAATATTCTATACATCGGACGTACGTTACGCAACATGACCAGAAGGGGGCGTTCTAGTATTTTTACTAGCCTTTTTGTGGTGTAGAATGCAGATTGTCCCTAGTCGTTGCCGTACAAAAACAATACAAGCAACATGGCGGCCTCCATGGATGTACACGTCCGAATCTGTGGACAAGAAATCATCAAATATGACCTGGAGATCAAAGCTCTCGTTCAGGTAACCCGCATAATATTCATTCATGTTGTTTTACTATTGTTGTTTAATGTGTTTATTCTACTGAGATTAGTTATTAACAATCTGTCAAGTATTGTGAGGAGCCGCTGCCCCAAGTTGTGAAACAATACAACTATAGTACACATTACAAAGCGTTTAAAGACTAAATGGTGGGGCAATACTATCCTAGTTGTTACGTATTGTTGTAGAATACAAATAAAACGTTGTTTTATTCTATTTACTGAACTTTAGGCGTGTATTCTTGTGTATTCTTTTTTCTCTGTACCTTGATAGATATTTCGGTATATTTTATTATTTCTTTATTTCTGATATTCTAGACCAGGGGTCTTCAACGTTTTCAGGCCACGGACCCCCAAACAAACCGACGGGGAGATTGAGCAGGGAAGGGGTTGCGGCTAGTACAACATATAGGCTCTATTGAATATTATGTATACAATTGTGTTTCATGTGTATAAACATACCATGTTATTGTGCATTCAATACTATGCTATTAAGATAATAGATTACTATATTCATGCTTTTATTTGAAACACATTGTGGCCATACCACTGCCATTTATAAACATACCCTATTAACTGAGAACCAATGTTAATCCTATCAATCTATCACTAGCAATCTGTCAATTGCACAATGATCTTGTATACAAGCTATTCAAAAGAGACAGAATAATTTTTTAAAATATATTTAAAGACAAATTTCATTTTTTCTTAAAAAAAAGAAAGACATGTTTTTTTCCCAACAATTTTGGGGACCCCCTGCAGTATCCCCGCGGACCCCCTGTTGAAGACCCCTGTTCTAGACCACACACATCTGCAACTATATACTTTTTCACGGCAGCTAATAGCTATTTAGACTTTAAATAGTAAGAGTCTGAGATGTTGGTTCACTGACACTGTAAATGCTAATTAATACGTTATAGAAAATAGGACTTGTCTCAAATTAATATTGTTTTATATTACCTTGATAAGACTGTCATATTCATACACTTTCTTGGTTCAAGGCTATTTAGGCTAATATATGTTTAAGCTATATTGCAGCCTACATCATTGACATTTTTCTAACTAGTCTTGTGTCAAAATATCAAAACAATTACATACATACTGTACTGTACATATACTGTATACCGGTATACATATTAGGGCATTAACGACTTGTGATTTTTGCAAGTCGAATCGACTCAGTAAAAAGTTGAGTTGAAGTCGACTTTATCGTTTGGGTTAGGGTTACATCACACACGACCCCCCAATTATTTTGGGGGGTCCCCAGATGATTAACTTAATGTGAAACATTGTTTTCTCACTCAACTGTAAACAAACCAACACAAAGTTTAAGTGTATAGAGGGTATCTTCACATTTCTAAAGTGCCAATTTATAGACCCGTTTCTTGTTTACAAACATTGAGACTAAATGCACAGGTGACTGTATCATGTAATCAATTCCCACCAATCCCCAAACCTGTTGTTTTGCCTGGATTGACCTGCGCGTGCATCTAGTTCTTATCAGTGTAACGTGGACCAGAAATGCGTCTATAGAGGCAGAAATTGTGAAAATAGCCGATCTACATGCTCTCACAATAGAAAGTATTATTATTTATTTTTTTCAACTTCGACTTTCTCTGGTGGGAGTCGACTTGTGTAATGAAGTCGACTCGACTGAGTCGACTCGTCGACTTTTTACCTTTTTACCCTAATACATATGTAGCTCGTCTGGGATATTATACTCACCTATTGATTATTATCCATGACATCTCAATAATGCCATGTTTTGTGTGTGTGTGTGTGTGTGTGTGTGTGTGTGTGTGTGTGTGTGTGTGTGTGTGTGTGTGTGTGTGTGTGTGTGTGTGTGTGTGTGTGTGTGTGCATGTCCATGTGCTGCAGGACATCAGAGAGTGCCCTGGCCCCCAGTCTACTCTCATGGAGCTCAACTCTCTGGTCAAGATGAAGTTCAACCAGCTCAGACTGCGGATACAGGCAAGTAGGGCTAATCCAAGTACCCCCTTTACCCGACAACAACATGTCCCTTATATAACTGCAATTAAAACCATAACTAGTGGTATATGATAACCCCCCCCTTTTCAAGGGGACCGTACCTGTGTTCCCTAGGTTCTATGTTCCCCAGGTAGCAAGGGAAAATTAGCCTCATGCTGGACCAATCTGGGAACTAAATCATTTCCAATATCTTTCTTCACAAATGTGTTCATAAAGGTGTCTACTATCACCTCTGAACTTTCTCAATCGCAACTCCCTCTGGAAATGTTGTGGGAGCCAATCAAAGTTGGGGGTATTGGGATACCCTGAGCCTGGGATTAAAGGGGGAAAAAATGGCCAATATGAGCATATGAGGTGTGTAATTAGGGTATTTTTGGGCTGCTGAATCCATTCCAACCATTCGTTTTCAGTTAAAAAGACTCCTTGGCCATAAAATAGGCCTAATTGGCTAAGGCTTAGCCAATCATGTCATTCGAGTTCACCTGTGTCCTGTTAGTCCCTATGTTTTAAACCCTGTGTTTGAGTGTTCCTTGTCAGATTGTATCATGTTATCCTGTGTCATGATGTGCGCTTACCCGCCTGATCTTGAATAGTTTTCATGAATTCAAACCCTACTCCAACCATTTTTTTATTGCAATTATTATGTCTCATGGACATAGAAAAGTAAGCGTGGCCTATTTTATGGCCAAGGAGTTTCCAGAGGGAGTTGTGATTGAAAAAGTTCAGAGGTGATAGTAGACACCTTTATGAACACATTTTTGAAGAAAGATATTGGAAATGATTTAGTTCCCTGATTGGTCCAGCATGATGCTAACTTTCCCTTACTAAGGTCCTATGTTTCCCATTTACCCCCACAAAAAAGGTTCTATGTTCCCCGCTTACCCAAAAAAGGTCCTATGTTCCCCAGGTTCTATGTTCCCCACTTACCCCCACAAAAAAAGGTTATATGCTCCCCGCTCATCCAAAAATGCAGGAAACATTCATTTCAAATTATTAATAAAACAACTCTAAATACACACAACAACAGAACATAATGAGGAGAACATATGAATACTAGTGGCACAGGGGGGCACTAGGGACATCTGGGCACCATATCCTTGTTATGACTGGGCATCTGGACACGTGGGCACCTGGACATCTGGGTACTAGGGACATGTGGGCATTTAGACGAGTGGGCACCTGGAAGAGGAGGCACTTGGGGTGGAGACATCTGGGCACTAGGGACATGTGTGCACCTGGACAAGTGGGCACCTAAATTAAGATTGCCCACATGTTCTAAGTGCCCAGCTGTCCCACCATTTCCTGCATTTGTGTTGGAAACATATACCTTTATTTTTTGGGTGGGCGGGGAACACAGAACCTTTTTTGGGAGAGGGTGGGTGGGGAACATAGAACCCTTTTGAGGGGAAAGTGGGGAACATAGAACCTGGGGAACATAGGGTGGACCCCTTTTCGGGAATATACCACCAGTAAGACGCCTAAGGGAAAAAAGCGACCTCGTGCCATCTGTCTTCTTTTAGTGTGGTTTTCCTAACAGGGCATCATCTGGGATACAATCCCTTTTATGCCCATATATGGAGATCCCTAACATAATCCATTTTATGCACATATATGGAGATCCCTGCTCTGAGTATCTGACATCACTGTGATGTCACAGTGATTTGTCAGGGGAACACAGTGTCAGGCGTTACCCGTCCAGACGTCTATGGACAAGCTGTGATGGTTCTGATAGTAAACTGCGACCTACGGTCGCAATAACAAAAAAACTATAAAGGGGGTGAGAGTTTCAAACTGTGCCTCCTGAACAGCACTCGGTGCCGTGCTGTGAGCTTGTATATCTGCTATTTTTCAATAGTTAAAATAACTAGAAGCTGGGCCGCCCTTCGGGCGGCCCAGCGTCTAGTCGGCGACCTGGCCAACTCGGAACAATGTAAATAGGGAATGAATGCCCCGCCCTTTAATGCAAACCCCATTATACCTGTTTTTTACCTGGTCATAGGACCCGTTTTGACCATCTGTCTGCCTGTGTCCATTTATGCCCATATATGGAGATATTTGTATCTGTCTGTCTGTCTGTCGGCGTCCATTTTATGTCCATATATGGAGATCACTGCAGTTATAGTTCTGGGTCCATTTTATGCCCATGCATATATGGAGATATCTGTCTATCTGCGTCCATTTTATGCCCATATATGGAGTATCTGTCTGTGCCTCCAACTGTGTTGCAGACACAGTGCCGGTTCCCCCTTTAATGCAAACCTCATTATACCTGTTGTCATAGGACCCGTTTTGAACATCTGTTTGCCTGTGTCCATTTATGCCCATATATGGAGATATCTGTATCTGTCTGTCTGTCTGTCTGTCGGCGTCCATTTTATGTCCATATATGGAGATCACTGCAGTTATAGTTCTGGGTCCATTTTATGCCCATATATGGAGATATCTGTCTATCTGCGTCCATTTTATGCCCATATATGGAGTATCTGTCTGTGCCTCCAATCTGTCTGTCTGTCTGTCTGTCTGTCTGTCGGCGTCCATTTTATGTCCATATGGAGATCACTGCAGTTATAGTTCTGGGTCCATTTTATGCCCATATATGGAGATATCTGTCTATCTGCGTCCATTTTATGCCCATATATGGAGTATCTGTCTGTGCCTCCAACTGTGTTGCAGACACAGTGCCGGTTCCCCCTTTAATGCAAACCTCATTATACCTGTTGTCATAGGACCCGTTTTGAACATCTGTTTGCCTGTTATTTTAACTCGTCGAGTGTACACTCTCATTGTTACACCCCCCCCAAAGAAGGTACATTTTGGAATTGGACCCGGTCCCGCTGGTCCCTGGACCCCCCCCCCCCCCGTTGAGAGAACCAGTGGTGTACGACGACACAGTGTTTGATGTTTTTGTGGTGGTTGTGTTTGGCAGGACCTGGACAGTGTTTGATGTTTTTGTGGTGGTTGTGTTTGGAAGTAGCCTGGTAAGATCAGCCTAGATACTAATGCAGCTAGCTAACTAACTGCAGTAGGGGTGTAACGATACATTTCAACAGCGATTCGATACATATCACGATACATGGTTGACGATACGATACATGGACGATATCGGTTCATTCATGGCGATACGATTCGATTCGATTCAATGATTTAAAATCGATATAGTAACTATTTAGCAAAGACATTAAATCTGTGTGAAAGGTGTGGAGAGTGCAGGTTTTTAAGGGAAACATGTATTATTACGGATATAAATAAGTAAATACTGTGATTATCTGCCAAATACCTGGACATTGTATATTGACAAACCTGCACCTTGACATGAACCCAGAGATTACACATATTTATCGATAGAACAGTGTAGCTATATGGAAAGGAAAAGTAATTAAACCCATCCTTTTAATGTTTTCTTCTTAAAAATGCTAAATACAATGCACAAGTTAGGTTGTATCGATACAATCGATTCTTTGCATTGCCGATTCGATACGATACAAAATCAAACGATACAATTCGATTTTAGCTGTTTTCATTTCGATATACTTCGATTTTTTAAGTTAAAAACTATTTCAATGCAGTTACTATATCGTTACACTCCTAAACTGCAGTATCTAGTCTGGAGGTTGTCCCATTCAGAAGAAATTCATGGGAGGAGGTAACAAAAACTAGGGGTGGAGGGGAGCTGGGGAGGGGGAGTCACTGTCATTGTTTACACAGTGTTTACAGTATACCCACTATCAGCTAAACACAGCAGGTGGCATTCCTATTCAAAGACAGAAACCTCAGGAATGCACTCCCTAGGAGCCTCTGTATGCCAAAAGACCCATGTTATCTGTTGCTGCATGGAGAATGAGATGTGCTCACATGAGACATGCTGCGAGAGAGATAAAGTCCGCCTTATTTTGTGACTAGCCAATCAGGACGAACTCGCGAATCTGGAGCTAAGGAGGCGTGCCTAAGTTGGAGAGCTAGTGCACGACCCTAGACCATCCCCACCATATTTTAACATGGGGGGGATTGTGTCTAGCTGAGCTAGGCTAGTTTGGCAGGACCTGGACAGTGTTTGATGTTTCTGTGCTGGTTGTGTTTGGCAGGACTTGGAGCAGATGGCCAAAGAGCAGGACAGAGAGCAGGACAGACTGGCCATCCAAACGGAGACGGAGAGCCAACGCAAGCAGATGCTGAGGTTTACACAAGAAACATAGACACTAATCTACCTTTGTACACGTTGTGACATTGTGGGATGTGCTCATGGAAAACGTGTTTGTCTGAAACTGACATAACTTGAGCAATAAGCCATCGGGTTGTTAACATTCTTGACAGTAGCCTGTCTGAGCCCAAGTGTCTCCCGTTCTAACAGCAGCAGCACCGCCGTGCTGAATAGGGATTGGGACGATACGCGGTATTATCGTATATCGTGATAAAAACACTCACGATAACGTATCGTGGAGATTTAATTTATCGTGATATTGTCTTCCGTCATGCATTGGGTTCAATTCACCTTTTATTTGCTGAGCTGCATATCCGGCACCACTTAAACGCTCTAGAATTGGTAAAAGTTACTTATGATATACGTGTATGTGATAAATAGCCGATCTACAAGTTCACAACACGTCGCGTTGCGACGTGTTGTGAGCTTGTTAGCAAATGTTCTGCCCAAGGATAATGTATTTTGATTATCACGATAATATCGTAAACCGCGATTTATTTTATCACAATAATCGTGATATGAACTTTTCATATCTTCCCATCCCTAGTGCTGAAATCTTGTTGTTTGCAATGGTAAAAAAGTGAGATAGGACTGGGATTTCTTTGGATATAATACTGTATCGTGATATGGCAAAAGTGTTGTCTGTTCCTGGTTTTATACTTTTAATTAAAAAAGAAAAGAAAAAAAAGCTGATTACAAAGGATTATGACATTGATTTTGTCAATATGGCCCAGCCCTGAGTGACTCTGTGTGTGTGTGTGTGTGTGTGTGTGTGTGTGTGTGTGTGTGTGTGTGTGTGTGTGTGTGTGTGTGTGTGTGTGTGTGTGTGTGTGTGTGTGTGTGTGTGTGTGTGTGTGTGTGTGTGTGTGTGTGTGTGCGCGCGTGTGCGTGTGCGCGTGTGCGTGTGCGTGTGTGCGTGTGCGCGTGTGCGTGTGTCAGTAACCAGACGGCATGGCGTAAAGCCAACCTGGCCTGTAAAATGGCCATCGACAACATGGAGAAAGACGAGCTGTTGTATGGCAAACAAAACCCTGCAGACCCCGCAGTCAGACAGAGGTGAGTACTGCTGAAACCCCTGACATCTAGTAGGCAGTCCACTACAAAAGCCTTCAGGAAACTAAGGGTGCAACACTTAACGGGTACACATTATTTTGTATCATTATTTTGTGCTTTAACTATAGAAAAATAGCAGCTATACAAGCTCATCCTCTTTGGATCAAATCATAACCTCAAAAAGGTAGAGAACTTCACAATCAAAGTGGGTGACAAGGTCATAACACGAAAAAACGAAATCTCCTACTTAGGATGTATCCTTGAAGCTAATCTTTCCAGCGAAAAGATGACTTCAAAAGTAATACAAAAAATCAACCAACGAACTCGTTTCCTACAGAGGATCGCCCCAATGGTCAACTTCAACACACTGAAGACCATAGCTGGTGCAATAATCCAGCCCCTCTTTGACTATGGAGTCCACGTATGGTATCGTGACGCCCCACAAGCCCTAAAAACTAAACTCCAAACAGCCCAAAATAAACTAATTAGGGTCCTGCTTAACCTTCCCAATCAGACTCACCTCACCGCTACTCACCAGTTAAGAGTGGGGTGGCTCAGAGTAGATGACAGAGTACAGCAACTTGCAATGGGCCTGGTGTACAAGATACACTACACCACTATGATACCCAAGTACCTGTCAAAATACTTTAAAAACGTTAAGGATGTCCATAATTACAACACCAGAGGCAGTGCCACAGATCACGTTCAACCCAGAGTCAACTCAAAGAAAGGGTCGAACTCGTTCTTCTGCTACACCACAAAAATGTGGAATGCCTTACCGAAGGCCATAAAGGAGTGTGGATCACTAGCATCCTTTAAAATTGCCCTAAAAAACCACTTACAGGCAGCAGCCGTTCACAACTGGTAAAAACCTAGCCCAACCCTACCCTCCCTGCCCCTTCCTTGTATATACTGTACATACTGATTGTTTAGACTTACTGTTACCTGCCCCTTCCTTGTATATATTGTATATACTGTACTTACTGATTGTATAGACCTACTGTTTTCTTTTTTTCTTTACATATCTACTGCATAGTACTGTGTTCTATTTGTCTGTCATTCAATGTTATATGAGATACTTTAATGGTTTCCTGTTGAAATAAGCTTAGTCTTTTCATGGATCTCCTTTTAGTAGACCTTGTACCAGTGAACTGTACCGTCATGAATCTGTACATTTTCCTATGCAAACTTCTAATAAAGCCTTCAATCAATCAAAACAGCGCGGCTGTGAGCTTGTAGATCTGCTAGTTTTGAAAAATTGTGAAAACTAGAATTTTGACCTGATTCTATAAGTGTCTTTTGAATCCTTCTAAGATTTTTTGAAAAACCCATGTTTCTATGTCAGCAATCTGGCCAGCCATCGTCAAAGAAAAGGTCCTTTTCACTTAAATGGAGCTCAGTTCAGCTCAGTCTGTTCTTGAGAGACTACTATGTCAGTGGTTCTCAAACCTTTTCATGTGAAGGACCCCCAAACGCACAAAAATAATTGTGACAGCCCTACTCTGCACGTCCCTCTCTGTGTGTGCGTGCGTGCTTGCGTGTGCGTGCGTGTGTGTGTGTGTGTGTGTGTGCGCGTGCATGAGTCAGGAAGGTGACCAAGGAGAGCTTGGTTCAGACCAGCAGTGACATCACAGACAGTCTGATGTCCATCTGCCGGATGATGGACCACAACGTCAAGCAGAGCGAAGACTCCATCGGCACGCTGGGTAAGAAGAAACGGATCCAACATCGAGGAACCGGAATCGGTTCCATCACATTTGTAACTGTTTCTTTTTATCACACTGTCAGAGCTGTTTACGTGGACTTCACGTCTGGCACACAATTACAATACCGGTGGTTCTCAAATGACATCATTTCAAGTACAACCATGAATCTGTCTGAGAGTGTACAAATGACATTTTGTTTCATTTGTACACTCTCAGAGTCACGTTTAGTCATGTCTCAGATTATTACATCATCTCCTGACCGCGAATGATATGAGATAATCTCAATTATTTGGCATTATTGTCAGAATAGTTTGATTCATCTGTATCTATCTAATTTCATCTCTCCTCTCCAGTGTTGATTTCGTCGACTAAAACTATGACGAAACTTTTTTGTCGACTGTTTTTTTCCACTGACGAAAACTAAATAAAAACGAAATAAAAACTAAGCTGTGATGATGACTAAAACTAAGACTACATATATTGACAATTTCGTCAACAAAATAAAAACTAGACTAAAACGTTAGGGAGGGACTAGAAGAGAGTCATTTTATGTTTGGTTGCTCACAAGTGTTGCGTGCTGAAAATAGCCGATCTACAAGCTCACAACGTGTCGCGCTGTGACGCGTTGTGAGCTTGTAGATCGGCTATTTCTCTCTCTCTCTCTCTCTCTCTCTCTCTCTCTCTCTCTCTCTCTCTCTCTCTCTCTCTCACACACACACAACATCGTGACAGCTTGGGGACGCTTGTAACGGAACACATTTCATTGTCAGTAACGGTAACAGCGTTGTAACGATGGAAATTGTAATTAATTAGACTACCCGTTACTGAAAAAAATAGCGGCGTTATGTAACGCCGTTTATTTAAACGCCGTTATACCCAACACTGTCTGAGAGTGTACAAATTACATTTTGTTTCATTTGTACACTCAGAGTCACCTTTAGGCACGTCTCAGATTATTACATCATCTCCTGACCGCGAATGATATGAGATAATCTAAATTATTTGGCATTATTGTCAGAATAGTTTGAATCATCTGTATCTATCTAATTTCATCTCTCCTCTCCAGTGTTGATTTCGTCGACTAAAACTATGAAAAATGTTCGTCGACTGCGTTTTTAAATATATTGATAATTTCGTCAACAAAATAAAAACTAGACTAAAATGTTGGGGAGGGACTAGTGGAGAAGAGAGTCATTTTATGTTTGGTTGCTCTCAGGTGTTGCGTGCCGAAAATGGCAGATCTACATGCTCGTTGTTGTGAGCTTGTAGATCGGCTATTTTCAGCACGCAACCAAGTGTAAGATCAGTCATTACGATGCCAACCAAGCCTGCCAAAATACATTTTAGCCGACTAAATCAACTGTAGATTTAGTCGCCTAAATTCTTATGATATTCAGTCAACTAAAACTAGACTAAAACTTTTCAGGTGACTAAATTATGACTACAACTAAATTACATTTTATTGAAAAGAGACTATGACTAAAACTAAATCAAAACTTTCTGTCAAAAACAACACTGTTCCTCTCCTCTCCTGTGCTGTGCAGCCACCTCCTCCCGGACCATCCTGGAGACCAACGAGGAGTTCAAGTCCATGACGGGGACCATCCACCTGGGCAGGAAGCTCATCCTCAAGTACAACCGCCGCGAGCTGACGGACAAGCTGCTCATCTTCCTGGCCCTGGCTCTGTTCCTCGCCACCGTCCTCTACATCCTCAAGAAACGCCTTTTCCCCTTCATCTAGACCACATATGTCAAACTCAAGGCCCGAGGGCCAAATCAGGCCTGTGATTGAATTATCTTCGGCCCACTGGATGATATTTAATTACTATCAGAACTGGCCCACTGGATGATATTTAATTACTATCAGAACTGGCCCACTGGCCACTGGTATATTGCACATGCAATGCCTGGGATTCTAACCAAGGTCTCCCGCATGAAAGTCCAACATCTTACCCATCAGACCAAAGGGATATCCCTATGGACAGGGGGAGATATTATACTTTTGATGCCATCAGGCTGAGGCAATGAGTCACTCTGCTTCACACGCACCACCATAATACTACAAGTCCCACAATGCACTGCATTGGCACGTATTGAGGGCCCGTGACAGCAAGCCCCCCTTTAAATAAACATTGAACCAGTCCGGCCCTCGACTTGTACCATTTGTTTTATTTTGGCCCACTGTGTATTTGAGTTTGACATCCCTGATCTAGACTCAACAGACACTTCCTCCCGTCTGTCTCTGGTTTCAGGGCTCACTACAAATTGCCAAGAAATATTGAAAATTGCATCACTGACTTGTATGTATTTGCAAATTGCAAGAGGCTGTGATTGTTACAGACTAAGAGGCTGTGATTGTTACAGACTAAGAGGCTGTGATTGTTACAGACTAAGAGGCTGTGATTGTTACAGACTAAGAGGCTGTGATTGTTACAGACTAAGAGGCTGTGATTGTTACAGACTAAGAGGCTGTGATTGTTACAGACTAAGATCATTTTGTGTCGCGGTGCCGCCGAAAACTCACGCCAAGGAATGCGGCTGCGTCTCAAACTGAGCACGTTTTGAATCATTGTTTCTGAACTTTTTGGAGCGCATATAAAGTAGTAATATTATTATTATAGAAGCACATTTCCACTGAGGCCCTTGTTTTTATTTTGTTGCTGTTCTGACTTTATATCTCATCGTTTATCACTCTATCAAACATCAGTCTTATCTTTTACTTGCAATTGGCAATCATACAGATTAGTAGTTATGTGTTTCTGTTCAGTGGTGGAAGTGGGCTTTCATGTGTATATGGAGTATGTGATTAAATCAGGGGTCTTCAACAGGGGGTCCGGGACCCCTAGGGGGTCCTCAGAGTGACTACAGGGGGGCCGCCTAAATCTTTGTGTGATAGGATAATTATTTTAAATTAACAACTTGAACCCTCGCACCCCTATTCTGAGGAGAACTTTAGCCAAAAATAGCCGATCTACAAGCTCTCAAGAGCTTGTAGATCAACTATTTTTGGCAAATAGGTTTGGTGTAGAGGTTAAGTGGTTAAATGTCTGAAAAAGATCCAACATAGACGATGACAGTGCTGTCAAACAAGTCTATGAATCCATATATGAAATCTGTGAAAATCTGCTGCACAATTTTATACAATATGTATTGGGGGAATGGGGGTCCCTGCTTTATCTCCCTATCAGCTAAGGGGTCCTTGGCCTGAACACGTTGAAGACCCCTGGATTAAATGAAAACCACCTACCTTAAAGAGGTTAGGGTCTTGTGCGCAACTGAGCCTTGGATTCTGCCGTTCTTAAGCAGTGGTAATTGTGTTCTGTTTACTGAGACATTTATGGAGTGCCTTTCTTCCTATTCAGATACATTGTACCTATTACTCTGTTCACAGGGCAAATGTTCGGCAACTGTCTGCATTTCTATATTCTGGTCTGCATTTCTATAAATGGTCTGTATTTCTATAATCTATAAATGGTCTTTATTGCACCTGTATTCAATGACATCATGAGGCCATCTCGTGCTGCGTTGATGACTGCCGGTTAAAATGTGGAAAGTATACAGTCGTTAATGTATATACTGTATATTGTATGTCTGAATTGATGTATTTGTTGGTGTTTAAGATTGATATAACCTGTTGAATAATGCAGTCATTGCCATTATTTTACCAGTAGATGGCAGCATTCAACATTATATTTCATTACATGAAAGTGAAATAAAATGTTTTTGGTTGCAGCAAGTGAGCTTTGTGTTTATGGGATCTCACTTAAAGCCACAATCCATAACTTTTATGTTCTACCCAGGATTTAAACCCTGTTCTATGAGATGGACCAACATTCTACTGCCCTGTCGAGACCAGCGTCCAGGGTGATAGGCCCTTATGAGCTCATGGCAGTGCTACCTGACGCCAGGGTCTAAATATCAGAATGGAAGAGTTGGGAGAACACCTCCAAACGCTGCAAGTGTATGTATAAATATATGTTTTATTTTTTATCTTGAATGGGGGTCCCTGGCACAAAATATTTTCAGGTGTAGGTCAGCAGAAAATTCATATTAATTTGACAAGTTTGTGAACCACTGGTTTAAGTCACTTTCGGAAGGAAGCCCAAATAAGCAACTACACTTTAGAAGCAAAGCCCAAAATAATCACAACCTGCAACTACCAATATTTACAAGCAACTTTACAGAAAACTAAAAACAAGCCCAAAGTCACTTATAATCAGCAGACATGGCAACACTGACAGACACACTCGTTGGATTCTTTGTTTGATGACTTTATTGTGTTGCACCATACATACCATGTAGACAACATGATTCAAGTGCGCTGCTTTTAGTAAAGTATAAAACATTTTTAAACAAATACAACTGTAGCAAAGGCACCGCATAGGCACTATACATGTAGGTACCAAATGGACCCGTATGGGTTTGTAACTGGACCTATTCCATTGTGTTCACTCTTGGGGAAAGAAACACTGAGGATTAACATTACAGTGCATGATCAACTAGGGGTGGGCGATATGGAAAAATACAATATCGCAATATTTTTCCAAGTGGTATCACGATACACGATCTTATCACGATTATTTTTCACGTTGGTTTTTATGGTTATTTCTCAAGTTACCTAACAGTACAACCACATATAAGGTCATTAAAACTAAAAGAAAAAGGAGTAACAGACCATTTACACCAGTTATCCTTTTTTTCTTAAGGTCAATTGACCCTTAAAAGTATGTAACTCTGACAGTATACAAATGAAGCCAAATGGACCCTTACGGGTCCATTTGGTTTCATTTGTATACTGTCAGAGTTAAGGGGAGACATTTTTAAGTTTGAGAACTACTGATTTAGACCAAAATGCAAGTTTAAATTAATTCTGCAATGAATCTCTGTATTACAATTCAACAGGATTCATTCATAAGGCTCCTTCATTGTATCACGATATATATGATATCTCTGAAAAGGCATATCGTGGAGACATTGTATCGTCTAAACGATATTTATCACCATATCGCCCACCCCTATGATCAACAATGGATTTGGACCAAAGGCTGCTGGCCCAGACAGCAAAAGGTGATGTTGCAAAACCATCCCTTTATAAATAAAGACTTATAAATATCGTCTGACACATATTAGGCAGTGAATCTTCAGCTGTACATTAACCGGAAACCCATTTCCCGTAGGTAAAGTATTCACCCGTGTGTGTGTGTGTGTGTGTGTGTGTGTGTGTAGTGTGAACATCCTTGCTGTAATCAGGGACGTGCTGGGCCCATGATTCAGAGAGGCCCTCATTGCGCGCTATAGAGAGAGATCTCTCTCTATAGCGCTGCTGCTACTCAAAGATTTGACATTTCAGATCATGACAAGTGACAAGCCAGTGGGCCAATTACTGTACATGAGTTATATTTCGTCGTTGTCGGGTGGAAATCTTGTATGTCCAAAACCGTTTGTTTTGCATCATTTTAAAAATGATTTAAACTAGTGAAAACAGACGATCTACAAGCCCACAACGCCTCGCGGTGCGAGGCGTTGTGGGCTTGTAGATCTGCTGTTTTCACTACTTTTGTGCGACGGCCTTCTATGATGAAGCAGGGCTTTGCTTTGCGAAAAAATCTACAAATTTGAAACTTGGAGATAAGAGGTTTCTGCCTGACAGTGACGATTTACTTTGTTGGCTGCCCAGCCCCCAAAATGGAACGAAGGCCGACATTTTATTTTAATTCCTTTTCCTAATGGCCGGCCTGGACCGGCGGTTCGGGAGTTGTCCCGCTTTTCCCAATGGCCAGCACATCCCTGGCTGTAATGTACATATTGGTTATGACTTCATATGATGAAGTGAGGTAGATAAATGGTTTCATCCCCATACTGCACACAGTATATCATTCATAATGATTCATAATATATAAATATATGTGGATATGTGTATATATAAACATGGCACAAACAGTTCAGGAATTTCTGTCTGGTATATTATTTCTCTATTATAACAATGCCCTCTTAGAAATAACTATTGTTATTACACAGCTTGGTAGCAACCTCCTCTTTGCGTCGCTCCGCGTCGGTGCCTATCATCCTGACAGCAGTTCCCTATTAGTTGGGGGCGTTAGGGAGATAACATGGTAATTTCGTGCTAATTAGTCTAAAAGCGCCAAGTTTTGCACAGATGTAGCCCATGGCTACAATCCTCACTTTTCACAGTGTTGTGGGCGTTTTCTGGGGCCATTTATAGCCGACTCGGGCGCCCTAGCTAAATCATTAGAGCATGCCCTGGGCTACATCTGTGCAAAATTTGGAGCTTTTTTTTTTTTTTTAGACTGATTAGCACGAACTATCCCTAACGCCCCCGACTATATAGAGATACAAACAGTCTCCTTTGTGTCACCATAGTACAGTGGTTCTCAACCTGTGGGTTAGGACCCCCAGGGAGTCCCCAAATTAGTTTGGGGGGTCCCCAGATGATTAACTTACTGTGCAACACTGTTTTCCCACTCAACAGTACAGCAGTGGTTCTCAACCTGTGGGTCGGAACCCCCAGGAGGGTCCCCAAATTATTTTGGGGGGGTCCCCAGATGATTAACTTAATGTGCAATATTGTTTTCTCACTCAACAGTAAACAAACCAAGTGTATAGAGGGTATATGCACATTTCTAAAATCACAATTTAAGGACTTATTAATAACTCTAAAATGAAAAATTAAACATTGGCCAAATTTTCAGATATTAGAGGCAGAAATTGTGAAAATAGCAGATCTACATGCTCACATATATGCTCAGAAATTGTGAAAATAGCAGATCTACATGCTCACATATATGCTATTTTCACAATAGAACCGTGTTATACAAAATGTAATGCGTCAACTTTTAGTGCTCGTCAGGGTGGGGGGTCCCCAGTTAAAATATGATTATTTTGGGGGTCTGAAAAGGTTGAGAACCACTGATCTACAGCGCCGGTACGCCTGTGTGTTCGGACGTAGAGACTCCACCGGGGTCGGTTGTGTTGTGGTTGGTCTGGTCCCTCCTCCTCTCCTGGTCGTCTTGTCTGGTTGGCTGCAGCGCGGCGGGGTCTTCCTGCTCTGTGATAGGCTGGGCTGTGGCGTAGAGCAGCGAGTCATTGGCGGCGGCGAGCGGAACGTGCGATTGGTTGAAGGCGCAGGCTCCGCTGAAGCTGCCGCACAGTGCGCCCCACTGCTGCTCACACTGCTCACGCAGCCGCCGGCCCACCCAGGACCCCACCCCCTCCCCACAGCCCAGCAGGAAGTTGACCAGCTCTACGTACGGCCTGGAGGTGAGACACACACACACACACACACACACACACACACACACACACACACACACACACACACACACTAAAATGATTTACTGAAATAAAAGTATCAAACAATCTGTTACAAGTAAATGTCCCGAATGAAAGTTTTACTTGAGTAAGTGTACAAAAGTACAAAAGTATCAAAATGGTATCATAAAGTGCCAAACGTAGTAGTCCTTATGCAGAGAATGTCCAGTGTCACAACTTTTCAAATGCATTAAAAATATTTTGAAAATATTAGATCTACAAGCTCACATTGTTTTAATGGGTACCATTAAAGGCTATTGGCTGCCAACGGTCACGTGCAACCACAGGGATACATGGGACATTGTCTTGAGCTTGCCAAAAATAAAGCACACAAAGGAGAACCAACACAAGCCTTTGGCCTATGACTTCAAGGTAGGGGTGTCTTCAAAAATTTGACGAATCAACGCGTCGTTTTAAGCCCCCGGAATCGACGCCAATTGTTTGAGTCGAGCCGTCAAAAATTTATAATTTTTTATCACACCGGTGCGGTATGAGAGCGCTGGACTGTCATGTTCTTCCTATTTAGTCCATACTTCCTACTGCTTGCAACTAGACTTAAAAATAAAACCAGTTCACGTGACTTGAAAGTTGCCTTGATCATATAACAAGGTGCTCTTATTTTGAAGTTAACCGCTTTGAGAGGAAATGCGTCGACTTGTTGTTATTCTACTTGTTAAAGCTGACCTAGTCTCGCGTGGCCAGACGGTTGCCTCCGCGATTTTGTCAAATGCTCCCAGCATACAGTCTGGCAAAGCAGAAAGATAAAAATGAGTGCGAGATGAAAGCGGAAGTGAAGCCCCCACGTCACTTCCGTTTCAGTCTCACATCGCTCACATTTATCATTATATAAATAAAAATCATATAAGCATGTTTAGCTTGCTGCTTAGCAGAAATGACATTTTAAAATATATTTTATTGAACGGTAATGCCCGTTTCCGATACTCGCCGTTAGGGAGCTGCTGTTCCAGACTCTATATAGCATTCAGAGATTGTGGAATAGTTGTCTGGCTACGCAAGACTAAAGCTGACCAAGAAGCAGCAGCGCGATGTGCTTTCACTTTCACTCACTGCCGCTGACTCGCTGAGTGTGGCTCTGTGGTGGTGGTCTAAGGCAGAGGACTGCGGTGGAGTAGAGGACTTCTTAAAAAGTTTTAGATTATGACAATTTGCTTGCATTGTGATGCAGCTGTGTGCCGTTCTGCATCGACGCAGTGATGTTACATTATTGTTACCTTTAGCCTACTTTGGTGTTGTTTTTCCTCCTGAAGGAACAGGGCTAAATCGTTAGCATGCTAGTGCTTTAGCCCTGTTCCTTTAGCCTTGGAGAGGCATAACATCATTACAACCAGGCAGTTTTCAAAGCAGAGAATCCACCAATCATAGTGGTTTACAACAGCTGTTGTACCGGTACTCGCCTCCTCGCGCCTCCTCTCCAGTCATTAAAGCACAACTTTTTTTTTTTTTCTTTTTTTTTTTTTACACAAACGATTCGTCGACGCGTCGGATTAACCCCCGCGACTCGAGTCGACTTGATAAATACTGAGTCGAAGACAGCCCTTCTCACCCAGGGGTCCAGTTGTCCGGATTTAAAATTAAACACAGAACTAAAGTTCCTTTGATTGGCCCCTAGTTGTGATGTTCTGGTACCAGAAGCAACATGTTCTCCATAGGATTCCTTTAATTTCCCCCAAACTTTTACATTTGATTTTCTTACCTTAATAAACATTGTCATAAATACTTTATGGCCCCTGTTGCTAGTTTAAAGCCTCCTTTCAATCACCATGATATGCGTTTTGTGAAAAGATGGTCCAATTCATGTTATAATTGATGTTAAAGCAGGGTATGACTTGTGATCATAGGCTTGTGATGATTCTTCTTCATGTGCTTTATTTTCGGCAAGCTCAACACCACATTCTCTCAAGTATCCCTGCGGTTGCACGTGACCGTTGGCAGCCGATTAGCATTCGAGATGGTACCATTTCTACCAATGAACGTTGATTTCTACAATGATGGCGGCGCCCTTACAAGGGCCAAAAAAGCTTCATTTTCGCGGGATAGAAACCAATGGACCTTAGGATAAATGAAGAGATGGAGTATGATAACAAATTGGTGGCAAATCAATTTAATAACTACTTCACAAATGTAGCAGCAGATCTGGTCTCCAAATTGCCGGCCACACCTGGGATATTTGACATAAACAGGGTTAGGGATTTTTATGAGAAACAAGGAGTGAGTTCAAATTCATTCTCACTGCAAAAGGTTGAGGTGGGAGCGGTCTCTAAGATGCTCTTGGAGATAAATTGCACTAAGGCCACAGGCCTGGACGGTATATCTCCTCTCTTTTTAAGGGATGCAGCAATGCAGATAGCTCCCAGTATCACAGACATCTTCAACCTATCCATTGAACAGGGAGTTTTTCCCCATGACCTAAAAAAGGCAAAGATTCTCCCCCTGTATAAAAAAGGAAACAAAAGTGACCCAGGTAATTATAGACCAGTGTCAATCTTGGGTTCCATGTCAAAGATCTTTGAGAAAATCATTAACGGGCAGTTAAATGAGTACATGGATAGGAACAATCTAATGTACAAACTACAATCAGGTTTTAGAAAATCTTACTCAACCGATACATGTTTATTGTATTTAACAGAGAAAATTAGGAAGGAGGTTGACGGAGGGAAGCTCTGTGGTATGGTGATGCTCGACCTGCGACGAGCTTTTGACACGGTGAACCACAACAGGTTAGTGAACAAGCTTGAGGCCCTGGGGGCAGACATGGCAACCTGCAGGTGGTTTAATTCCTACCTGACAGGACGAGAGCAAAGGGTTGAGGTAAGTGGTGTATTGTCAGACCCAAACACCATGGAATGTGGAGTCCCTCAGGGAAGCATTCTAGGCCCATCCTTGTTTTTAATTTATATAAATGATATGATAGATGCCTGTAACTGTGACTTATTCCTGTATGCAGATGATTCGGCCCTGCTAATGTCCCATAAGGACCAATCAATCCTGGAGAGCTCCCTGAGTAAGGAATTGGCTAATGTCAACTCCTGGCTTATTGACAACAAGCTATCTTTACACTCGGGGAAAACAGAATCAATCCTGTTTGGATCAAAAATAAAATTAGGAAGGAACACCGATTTCAAGGTCAAACTTAACTCTGATTTTATAGCAGCTAAAACATCAGTGAAATATCTGGGCTGTATCTTGGAAGGTAACTTAGATGGCCAAAATATGGCAAACAAGGTCTTGAGCAAGGTCTCTGGCCTGACCAAATTCTTAGCAAGGACAGCAAGATATTTAGATAGGGAAACTAGTTTGACGGTGGCAAACTCCTTGATTTTGTGCCATTTTGACTATGCATGTACATCCTGGTTCGAGGGCCTATTAAAGTCTCAAAAGACAAAGCTACAGTCAGCACAAAATAGACTGATCAGGGTCATACTGGGGCTAGAGCCCAGATCCCATATAGGGAGGAATCAATTTAGGGAAATCAACTGGCTCCCTGTGGAATCCAGAGTGACCATGTCAAGACTGACCATGGTACATAAAATTAAATATGGAGAAGTCCCAGAATATCTAAAGAGATGTTTTACGCGAGTAAGTGATGTGCACACACACTTTACCAGAGCTAGCATAGCAGACATGAGCCACCCAACTTTTAAAGGTAAAGTAGGTAAGGGTTCTTTTACATACCTAGGAGCCACACAGTGGAATAACCTAGAAATAAATGTCAAATTGACAAGCAATGTAAGGGTTTTTAAGCAGAAGATAAAAGCAGGTCTTTTAGAAAGGGTACCCCGATAGTCTAAGAAAGACACGGGAGTATGGGTTTATGTTTTATGGTTGTACCGTTTGTAGGTACTGTATATGTATGTTTGTATTGTAATTTGTTTGGTTTTTTAACTTAGTAATTGTTATTTGTATGAGGACCTCAGCGGAAATAAGTCTCACGACTTTTCTGCGTAATCCTCGATTTGCTGTATTGTATTTTACTGCTTTTCAAATAAAATCAAATCAAATCAATGGCTTCCCACCGTCCATATTTCTTAGGGTCTATAGTCTCACCCCGGGGGGAAGAGCAGGTGGAAGTGTAGCAGGTCTCCCATGGTGTCCATGTGGTCTCTCAGGGCGTCACACAGCTGGTGTCTGGAGTAGCAGTCACGCTGCAGGCTGAACACCATGTCCCGCACCGCCGCGCACCTCCTGCTCACACAGCTGAAGCGCTGCCGCAGGCCCACCGCCATGCAGCGCAACGCCTCCTTCACAAACCACTTACCCTGACAGAGAGAGAGAGAGAGAGCGAGAGAGAGAGAGAGAGAGACAGAGAGTCAAGGAACACACGGTAAAATCTCGCTCTTTCGACGTCCCATTATAGTCCGACGTAGGGTTAGGGTTTGGTTTAGGCATAGTTTTACTGAGGTTAGGGTTAGGTCAGGGTTAGGGTGGCGCTGCGACGCGTTGTGAGCTTGGAGGTTGGCTATTTTCGGTGCTTGATACCACACTGAACTAAGCATAATCAAGTCAATACTCCCTCGGTCCATTATAGGGATATCCCTTTGGATCAATGGTTAAAGGAGTAGTTCACCCCCAAAATGACTTTTTTTCTATCGATTACTCACGCCATTGAGACTTGAGTTCAATAATATATATATATATATATATATATATATATATATATATTTCTTTTTTTGTTGCATTATTACGACAAAAGAAATATAGTACATTTACCACCATTGATTCCGGATTGGGACCCAAATGCATTAGTCCCCATCCGGGTCCCCATCCGGAATCAATGGGGGTAAAATTACTATAATCAAATATTTTTCTTAATAATGCGACAAATACAAAAAAATATTATTGAACTCAAGTCTCCATGGCATAACTAATCAATAGAAAAAAAGTCATTTTGGGGGTGAACTACCCGGGCGTTGCATGTGCACGTTCCTGCGTTCCAGCAGCAGCAGCTCACCTGTGAGTCGTAGCGTCCAGCGTTGTGCAGCAGAGTCAGACAGATGTGGTGCAGCCCGTGGACCTCACAGGAGTTGTTGTTGAAGCACTGGAACATCCCGCAGCCCACGTCCCCTGAACTCACCAAGCAGCCCTGGATGTCCACTGACACACACACACGCAGGCATGGTCGCACGCACGTACACGCACGCACGCACGCACGCACGCACGCACACACACACACACACACACACACACACACACACACACACACACACACACACACACACAGTGGCGTAAAGTAACTAAGTACATTTACTCAAGTACTCTACTTAAGTACAATTTTGAGGTACTTTGACTTTACTGGAGTAGTTCCAATGTTCTGTACTTTTACATTTCAGAGGCAAATATTGTACTTTTACTCAACTATAATTATTTGAAAACTTTAGTTACTTGTTACTTTGTAGATTCTGAGCATCTAACATATAATTTTCCGAATGTCTGAGTGTCTGTCTGTCTGAAACAGCGTTTCTCGTCAGTGGCTGGAGCAATTGATCTGAAATCGCATCACCATTAGCATATGAACACACCTGACATAACTTTGAAGCCCGTTTGTCACTTTCACAAATCATATGCTGTATATTAGCATTTTTATGGTGTATCTACTAGCTATTCTGCATCTAGCATGAGGCATATCTATTCTGCATCTAGCATGAGGCAACATGTTTAACCAGCTCTGTGTGTGTGTGTGTGTGTGTGTGTGTGTGTGTGTGTGTGTGTGTGTGTGTGTGTGTGTGTGTGTGTGTGTGTGTGTGTGTGTGTGTGTGTGTGTGTGTGTGTGTGTGTGTGTGTGTGTGTGTGTGTGTGTGTGTGTGTGTGTGCAGGTGGGCAGGCGGGTGGGCGGGGGGGGGACACACAGTATCTCTGTAGCCATTAAACGAAACGGGTATTTCTTACATTGATGCTCCTACATATTATCATGCAAGCACCAGTTAAAGTTACTTTCCATCCCTCATATACTGTGTGCACAGTGCACACATCCCATAACCCACACACTGCACATCATTTCGGAGCTCATATCTTTGAACGGGTAAGGGCTAGTTATTACAAAACCTTAACCTACATCAACAACTTCAGCCCTATATACAGTATATTTTGGACATTTGAAAATAGGCGATCTACAAGCTCACCATGTGTCGCGATGCGACACATGAAAAGATGAGCGTTAAAAAATACATATTTTACTGCTTTCTATTGTTTTAGCCATTTTAGTAGTTTGATTTCAGTGGGTGAGGGCATGCGTACAAGTGGCTAGATGTGTCTTTTTAGACAGAATAGCCCTTACCCGTTCAAAGATATGAGCTCCCAAATGATGTGCAGTGTGTGGGTTATGGGATGTGTGCACTGTGCACACAGTATATGAGGGATGGAGCTAGATGTGTCTTTTTAGACAGAATAAGCCGGCGATTTCTTTGTCGCCCCCATAAGTCACATCTGCCCATGACAGATTGTGGTACATCTTATGGGCTTATTGTGTCTAAAAATACATAATATTTAGCCACATGCATGCATGTCCCAACCTGGGGGCATGCATTTTTACTTGTAACAGTGAGTGCTTCGACATTGCAGTACTTTTACTTAAGTAAAACATTTGATTGCGAAAATGACCGATGACATCTGACATCATACATCCATCCATCCATCCATCTTCAACCGCTTATCCGGAATCGGGTCGCAGGGGTAACAGTTCCAACTGAGACTTCCAGATTTCCTTATCCTGCGCAACTTCCTCCACTCCCTCTGGGAGTGTACCGAGACGTTCCCAGGCCAGTCTGGAGATATAATCCTTCCATCTGGTCTTTGGTCTGCCACGGGGTCTCCTCCCAGTGGGACGTGCATCGAGGACCTTAATCCCTTTTATGCCCATACATGGAGATCCCTGTCTGTAGAACCAGCAACACAAACATGGGCTGTCTTGGCCATATATGGATTCTGTTAGTTTGGTATGTGGCCGATGTGGCCTCCATAGTATGGGCATTCCCATATGAAGTCCTGTTAGATATGGGCTTAATATTGATGACATCAGGGATCTCCATGTATGGGCAGAAACGTGATTCTGTTAGTGTGGTTCCCCTGACATCACAGTGAAGCCAGAGCGTGATGTCAGAGCGGCAAATCCACTCTGGTAGAGTGGTTCCCCTGACACTCAGTGATGTCACAGTGATGTGTCAGGGGAACCACGCCAGGCGTTATAGACAGAGATATGGACAAGCTGTGACCGTTCACATACTAAACTGATCGCAAAATAATAATTATACTAATAAATTAATTGTGACAGGCCTGGAGATGTACTAAACTGGTCGCAATATAATAATTATAGTAATAATTATGACAGGCCTGGAGATGTTTTGGTAAGCAAAGGTCAAATATACCCCGATCAATCATTGACCTACTGTACTTGCTACATGAATGGCCCCCTGGGCATGTCCCACTGTTTATCTGTTTGTACCAGGTGTAGGTTTTTATTTGGAGTGGTCCCTGTGCGTCAGGGACGTGCTGGCCATTGGGAAAAGCGGGACAACTCCATCATCCAGGCCGGCCATTAGGAAAAAAATTCAAATAAAATGTCGGCCTTTGTTCCATTTTGGGGGCTGGGCGGCCAACAAAGTAAAACGTCACTATCGGGTAGAAACCTCGTATCTCCAAGTTTCAAATGTGTACATTTTTTCGCAACGCAAAGCCCTGCTTCATCATACAAGGCCGTCGCACAAAAGTAGTGAAAACAGCAGATCTACAAGCACACAACGTCTCGGCTGTTTTCACTAGTTTGAAATCATTTTTAAAATGATAAATACAAAACAAACGGTTTTGGACATACAAGGTTTCCACCCGACAAGACGAAATATAACTCATGTAATTGGCCCACTGGCTTGTCACTTGTCATGATCTGAAATGGCAAATCTTTGAGTAGCAGCAGCGCTATAGAGATCTCTCTATAGCGCGCAATGAGGGCCTCAACTCTTTTTCCCGGGCTGAATCAGGGGCCCAGCATGTCCCTGCTGTGCGTAGCTACGCACCGGGGGCCGGTTGACACAGCACAGGGGGGGAATGCTCTTGGACAGTTAGTTAGCCCTTCAAAGCTTAGCTAAGTCACCAAGCAAATAAGTATCAAACAAAGTGTTTCAATTGGTCAGGCAAATGTGTTAATGGCATATAAGGGATATCGCACTAACTGCATATCTGTTTTGTTCTTGACATAATTGTATATCCCCCAAAATCATGAAGGCTGATTTGATTAAATAAATAAGTGTGTCCAAAAACGTATACTGTAGTTTTGTATAGGAGCACTATAACTCTTTAGAGTGACTCTTACGGGTCCATTTGGTTACTTGGACACTCTCAGAGTTACAGACCATACAGACCATCCCCCAAAGGAACCCTGAGGGTCCCTGCCTGGACCCACTTTGAGAACCACTGATCTTGGATGAAATTGATTGATTGATTGAATACTTTATTAACAGTTTAAAGAAAATATAAAGAAAGTTGCTAAAAGGATAACACAAAATTACCGGTAAGCTCTGAGGGCTTGTTTCCATTGTGGACCACACACAAAGTGTGATTATTAACAGATTAATCTCATAGCCTACTAGACATATAAGATATAGATAGCCTATAATAAGATATCACAACTGACTATACCAATCCCAGCTATTATATCTTATATCAATAAGGACTATAATCTAGGACGATAAATGGGAGAAATGTAGGCTATAGTATTTAAATTTGACAATTGGCAAAAAAAGTAAAACAATGGTATTGATCTGATATTTGGCAAAAAGTCACAAATTGGAATAGACTATATATATATATATATATATATATATATATATATATATATATATATATGATATAGCCTATAACATCAAAATATAAAGTTAATAACATATCCAATCAATAGGCTATACCTATTTAGTCGTTTGTTATTTTTGATAATATATAAACACTGAGATAGACAGACAGATCAGTCAGATAGACAGACAGATCAGTCAGATCAGACAGTCAGATAAACAGACAGTAAAACACATACAGTAGGCCTACCTATGTTGTGCAGAGTGAGTCTTCTCTTGGCCTGGTGGTGCGCTCTGTCCAGCGGCTCGTTCAGCTCTGCGCTGGTCGTCGGCACGGCCGCTCCACCGGCCAGCAGCAGCAGCAACAGCACAAGCGACACGGAGGACAAGTTCAACCACATCATTCACCCCACAGGTATCCAATGAATCTAAGACAGGCTGCAGTTGTTTAGGTGTCTCTGATCAGGACACAAACACACTGCAAACTAAACAAAGTGCCTTTAGGGTTGACTGGAGGCTACTACAGGAGCTCCCACCGGCAGGGTTGAGTGTTGCTTTCACAGTGACAGTCAGACAAGAGCCTGCACTGCTGGAACCCCCAGCCGACCTGACCTCAAAAGGAGGGAAAAACATTGCGCAACTGTGTGTGTGTGTGTGTGTGTAGACCACATGGTTCCCAAACAATTGGTCGGGGCCCATTTGTGGGCCATGGACACATTTTTATGGGTCCCATTCTATTTTTTTGTTAACTACATTTTGTTTTTAATTAGGCCTATTATTATTTCTAAACATTAAAAAAAAAAAAAACATTTTCTAAAAATGTTAAGTAAAATCTAAGTAATTTCATGAATAAATAAAATTAAAATCTAAAAAAAAGTCTATAAGTCAGAAAACACTTGTTTATCGTTTAAGAACTAGTGAGCTTGTAGATATGCTATTCTCAGTAGTTTGGGACCCGGGCAAATTAACAGCTTATTTCTCTTTTGGGTCTTGGGCTACAAAGAGTTTGGGAAGTACTGGTCTACACCAGTGGTTCTCACAGTGGGGTCCGGGGGCAACCCAGCGGTCCTTGAGGGGGTTTCAGGAGGTCCCCAGCAATAAGTCAGTTCAACACACTTCAGCTATTTTTTGAAAACTGGAAATAGGCCTATTGTAAAGAATTCCTTCAATTCAACACCCAAACATTGGCTCAAATAGGTTTCAGATGGGAGTCTGCACGGCAGGCAATATAGGCCTATCAATGGGGGTTCCATGACATGCAGGGACGTGCTGGGCCCCTGATTCAGCCCGGGAAAAAATATTTGGAGAGGCCCTCATTGCGCGCTATAGAGAGATCTCTCTCTATAGCACTGCTGCTGCTACTCAAAGATTTGCCATTTCAGATCATGACAAGTGACAAGCCAGTGGGCCAATTTCTGTACATGAGTTATATTTCGTCGTTGTCAGGTGGAAACCTTGTATGTCCAAAACCGTTTGTTTTGTATTTATCATTTTAAAAATGATTTAAACAAGTGAAAACAGCCGATCTACAAGCACACAACGCCTCGCACCGCGAGGCGTTGTGTGCAGGCCTAATGGCCGGCCTGCACCGGCTGGGAATGAACCGGCCGTTCGGGAGTTGTCCCTCTTTTCCTCTTTTTGAACGACAGTTGACTCCACAAAGTAAAATCCCACACCTTTAAGGAGAAGTTCACCCCCAAAATGACCTTTTTTCTATTGATTAGTCACAGCATTTGTGGCATTCCTAAGACAACAAAAGTACTATAATTTACCCCCATTGATTCTGGATGGGGACCCAAATAAGGTCCTGGATGGGGACCCAAATGCATTTGAGTCAGAATCAATGGGGGTCAATTTAGGGTCAAGTAAATGTATCCCCATTAATTCTGACCAAAATGTATTTGGGTCCCCATCCAGAATCAATGGGGGTACATTTACTATAATATTTTTTTGTCTTAGGAATGCGACAAATACAAAAAACTATTATTGAACTCAAGTCTCCATGGCATGGAAAAAAAAGTCATTTTGGGGTTGAACTACTCCTTTAACTCTGAGAACATACAGATGGTTCCATACTTATAACTCTAAAGGGTCCATTTGAACCCCTTGAGACAAGGGTTTATTTAATTTGCCAACACTCGCAGAATTACAAAACGTATCTTACATTTTTACTGGTTTTATCTTTACAAGAGCAGGTTTTTGTAGGTATTGAAATTCAAAGGAAAATGGGGGGTGAAATCACTGGCTTTTTTGGCTGCACAAAGCTTTAAACAGCTGTAAACTATTATAAACATGGCTGTTATCAGCAGTCAAACAATGAGTTGTCAATTATTGACTAAATACTACATTGAGTTGGGTCACAACATGCATGGATCAATATTTCAGTGTCCGGAAATGTTTGTGCACCCCTGAGCTGTACAGTTCAAGTAGACCTACAGTATAGTGTAATTGAACCTCAGTTAATACATTGCTGCTCTGCCATACCGGGGATTCCCAAATAACAATTTTGTTCAAACTGGAGCATAATGGCACGGCCGCAAAGCATGTCCACTAACTCCGCATCCAGGGGCGTCACAAGGGGGGGTAAAGTGGGACTGAGTTAATAGAGCCCAAGGTGGAGGGGCCTGGGATTATTTTATGCTTTTGTGCAAGGTTTGTGCAAATCTTTGAACACATGTATTTTTTTAAGCAAACGTTTGTAACTCAAATTTTGCTTCTGGGGCGTCCGTGGAACTCAATATATTGAGATGGGGGTCCGCGGCCAAATACATATAATTTTGGGGGTCCTTCTCATGAAAACGTTTGAGCACCACTGACATAGAAACATAGGTTTTTCAAAAAACCTTAGAAGGATATAGAAGACATTTATAAAATCGGGTCAAAAATATTCAAAGACTTGCACAAATTGTCACAATTTTTCAAAAATAGCAGATCTACAAGCTCGCAGCGTGTGAGCTTGTATATCTGCTTTTTTTCAATAGTTAAAGCACAAAGGGGCCCCCCTATGAAGAACATTCATGGGGGGCCCACAGTGAATACTTGTACCCAGGGCCCAGAATTTGGTGCGACACCCCTGTCTGCATCAACAGACGGCAGGTACCAGGCTTGTATATGACAGTGGTCTCATACAGCTGAAGTAGGTTTTAGGTTCAAGGTTTTCGTTGTACCATAGACTGTATAAAATATATGGACAAAGCGAAGCCATTGGTTTCTATGCAGCGCAAATGACACAATATGGGTCCTTGGCATGGGTGTTGCCATCATAGATTGTAAAGGCACCAAAGGATGCTATTGGCTGCCAACGGTCACGTGCAACTGCAGGGATACATGGGAGAATGTGGTCGGAGCCTCCCGAAATACAGCACACGAAGAAGAACACAGCCGGCTGGTATCAGTTTAGTTGGCCACGCCCCCCACAACTTTATCATTTATTTTAAAGTTGTACCATGTAACTTTTTTTATAAAACAAATCTTAAAATTGTCCTAACTCTTAAATCGCTAAAGTTTTAGAACACACACTCCGTTATTTTCAGCTTCTGAAGCCTTCTCTTTATATGTTTTCTATGATCCTGACCGGGGTCCGGTTTTCGCGCAAAAATTACGTCATCATACACTACCGGCCAATCACAGCGAGGGTTATACACTGCCGGCCAATCACAGCGCATCTTGAAGTGGGGTCGCTAGCTATCACAATAGGGCGGCCATATTTGTAGGCGCCCGTGTGTCTCTATCTATACTCGGGTGAAACACTCCGTTTCTCCGGAATGCCTGAACGCACAGGAACCAGGGACCCCTCTAAAGATAGATCTCGGCGAGGTGGAGGCAGACACGGGGGTGACGCGGGGGTGTGAGGCCCGGTCCGCGGCGAAAAACGGCCAAAAGACGCGGACGCTACTGACCACTAGTTGAGCAACTTACACAGTATAGCTTTAAAATAAATTGGACCAAATTTCGACAAAACGCATATGATGGTGATTGAAAGGCAATTTTTAACTAGCGATAGGAACCATAAAGTATTCATGAAAATGTTAATTAAGGTTAGAACACAAAAGGGGAAAATGAATGGGGTCCAATGGAGAACAATTCTTTTTGTGATCGGCCGGGGGGGAAAACAGCGCAACTAGCGGCCAATCATTGGAAGTTTTACTTCCGTATTGGCGTCATTTTAAATCGGCAGAACTATGCCCCTGGTTGTTACATGCACTTGCAATACATCTGTCACAACATTCCAAGAAGCGATCCTCCTCGATGTTGTGATAACAATAAAAATACCATAAGAACATTCACTGTCTAGTCATTGTTATTGTCCCGTAAAGATATCTGTTGCTCCCTCTCTCCTTTACACTGACAAACCCTGTGTGTGTGTGTGTGTCTGTGTGTGTGCGTGCGTGCATCAGATGTATGAATCCCCTCATTCAATGGAAAGGAATTGCGGGGTTGTACAGATTGTACCAATTACACCCCAAAGATTACATTCCTTTCAGTTGAATGGAGCGATTCATAAGGGGTCATCCTACATCTGTGTGTCACCGTTTGTTCAGATATCAATAGCACATGCCCAGTAGGGCGGCTGACATTTATTCAGTCTTTCACTGAGAGCAACTTGTCAGTGGTCAATAATGGATTACCAAAAGCAGGTAAGAAACTAGAAAGGCATATACCGGGTCCGGTTACATCAAATTATGGTTTCAATTGCACAGAAAGAATAATGTGATGTTACTGTGGCTAAGGATGTTGTGTCTGTTTGATGCCTAGCCAGGGAGAGGTGAATAGTATAGTGTTACTTATGGCAGCAGGTGTAAACAGTGAGTTGCTTGCACTGAGATTGTAAACCTCTCAGACTGGGGCGTCAATTGGGTATGGCAGGGGTATGCAGCTGCCATACCCTGGGTCCAGGGGGAAAAATAAAAGTTACTTTTAAATATAAATCCATGAATATCTCTTTGTCTATCTGCACTGGTTATTATGTTGTTAAATTACAGTAAAATAACTAATGCAAAATGTAACAAAATGGTCACTTTAAGTATTCTCCACACTTCTCCCCATCTTGACAAAATGGTATATTCACAGGTTTCGCAGGTCAGCTGCACAGGTGCAATGCATTATTGTTAATTGTGGCACATTTACTAACATGCCTTGCCAAGTTTAGTTACCGTAGAAACCTGTGTAAAAAACGGCAGACATTGTGAAAATAGCCGATCTACATGCTCACAACGCCTCGCAGTGTGAGGCGTTGTGAGCATGTAGATCTGCTATTTTCACAATATAACCGTGTTATATAGAATGTAATGCCTCTTATCCATGAGGACTCCCATCTTTGCCATACCCTAGCTTTTGCTGAACTGACGCCACTGCTCTCAGAGGAAGAAGGAACATCTACTATAAGCAAATTGTAGATGTTTTATAAATATTACAATGAAACAAGCAAATAGGCTGTTAATCAGGCATGGTCTGACAGGGTCAGATTGATAGATGGATTCACTTCCATACAAGATTGAATGAATATTGGTGCAACATTGTACAAAGACTACAATAAAAGTGATTATTTGCAAATACAATAAACATCCACCATCCCTAAAAACATAAAGCAAAAATACATATTATGCATTCACCTCACCTACAATGCTGCCAAAGCTTTAAAACTAGACAGGTAAAGTTTACCAGGGTGGATCTCAGTCTTCCAAGGGTTGAGGTTTGTTTTTCTATTGTTTACATGGTGTTTGTTTTATGAACACAGATTGGTGAAATTAAGTCCAGTGCCAAGTTCGGAGACTTGATAGAATTTCACTACCCTATTGGATACTCCCACTGGGCAGTATATGAAAAGGATGGATATGTGATCCATTTCGCTGTAGCAGGTGGGACATGCAGATGATGTAAATTGAATTTCTGTGTCGTCATGGTAGCTTTACATGAAATCACCTGTTTCCATTTTAAATGAGTTGATGACTTGCTATCTAAATATTTATGTATTGTAGCGGATAGGCCTAATTTAGAATACAAAACTTAATTAGGGGGAATAGTATTTCGTGATATATAGGATTGTTCATTTTATTTAGGGCTGAATGGTTATCAACCTTTTCAAGCAGTGAACTCTAAAATAATCATGGTTGAACTGGCAACCCCGCCACCCTGACGAGCACCAAGTGTTGATTACATTTTGTATAACATGGTTCTATTATCACTACGCGAGGCGTTGTGAGCATGTAGATCTGCTATTTTCACAATTTCTGCCTCTAATATTTGACAATTTGGCCTATGTTTAATTTGTTGTTTTAGAGGTATTAAAATTCCTTAAATTGTCACTTTAGAAATGTGCAGATACCCTCTATATACTTAAACTTTATGTTGGTTTGTTTACTGTTGAATGAGAAAACAGTGTTTGCACATTAAATTAATCATCTGGGGACCCCCCCCCCCCAAAATCCCCTTGGGATTGTTCATTTTATTTAGGGAGACGCAAAATGAAAAGGCAAACATATGAGTATGTTTAACATCACATTTGTCGATTTTACATCCTTTCTAATTCCTCGTGCTCCCATATAGATGAGAACAGATTGATGGAAAGCGTGCGCACTCACCTGCAGTCAGCCTTCCCCATGAGCGGAGACATCCTTCTGGGGCAAACCAAGATCCGCAGGATGCCTCTTGAGGAGGTGAACGTGCCCCCAGGGGCCCGCGTCTCCATCCACAACCACAGCCACCATTTCCCACCGTCCTCAAAGAAAGACATGCGGAAACGCCTCAGTGTCCTTCTCAACGTGGAGTTGACATATCATCTGTTCTCCTGCAACTGTGAACACTTTGTCACGTTTGTACGCTACGGAAAGGCTGTCTGCAACCAGGTATCTAATCCAGGGGTTTTCAAAGTGGGTGACGGGGCACCCTGGGGTAATAATATTTGGAATTCATTTGGACACTTGAAAAAATATTATTTAGTATAATTTTAAACTTGAAGTAATACGTTATTTTCAGTCAGTTCTAACCAAAATGGCTATTATCTCAACATTTTCCTCGCAACATAATCACTAAAATATCGTCACTGTCGGGCAGAAACCTTGTATCTCCAAGTTTCAAATGTGCTTCATCATACAAGACCGTATCACAAAACTAGTGAAAACAGCCGATCTACAACCGATGCGAGGCGTTGTGTGCTTGTAGATCTGCTGTTTTCACTAGTTTAGTTCATTTTATAGATGATAAATACAAAACAAACGGTTTTGGACATACAAGGTTTCCACCCGACAACGACGATATGCTATAAATATAAGGTGCTGCTGGGAGTGAAAATTATAATGTAGGGGTGCCTCGGATTTAAAAAAAATATTTATGGGGTGCCCTGAGACAAAAAAGTTTGGGAACCCCTGATCTAATCGATACTGTATTATTTACGCTAGAAGGTCCTGGGTTCGATTCCCGCCGGGGGACGCTGTGGGTGCTGGGGGGGGCGTGTTCCCTCCTCCGTGTCATGAGTGCCCACACCCCAGGTGGGGTTGGCGATAGGGCCTTTCTGTGTAGAGTTTGCATGTTCTCCCCGTGTCTCCTAGGGTAGATACCCTCACAACAACATGCAGTAATCCAGCCAGGGCACCTGATGGAGGGGAAAGGAACTGGTTGGAATAACGTGTTCCTTCCACGCGCTACGTCCAAACCGGGGAAATCCCCACTGTCAGGTGAAAAGAAGCAACTTCCTCATGCATAGAAGGAAGCATGTGGTCAGTCTGTTGTCTTCCCAGGCGCGGCAGAGGGGGAGCAGAGCCCAGGATTACATAGGCAATTGGCACTGGGTGAAATTGGGTTACAAATAAAACAATAAAAAAATAAAAAATACTGTATTATTTAGAATGTTACTTATGCCTTTCATAGTATTCATATTCCACCTTATCAGGTTATGCTTTATTTTGATAATCATCATCATCATCATCATCATCATCATAAGTAGTAGTAGGTATTTGATTGTGTAAATAAGCAAACAAACAAACACTTACAGATCCATCTAAAATAAATATATATATATATATATTGTGTAAAAAAAGCATTGCAGATGCCATAGCACCCCAAATCTTAACTGACTTCAGAAGGTTGACATTTCAAATCCTTGTTTTGAGTGGTCTCATGTAATTGTAATATTTTGAAATATGGACTTTTGATATTCATGAGCTGTATGCCATATAAATTCAATATTTTAACACAGAAAGTTTGGAAAATATGGAAGTTTCAAGAAGTATATGAAAGTTTCAAGAACATGTACTATTTTTTTTTTAGATGGATCTGTATGTGCAGCACAAAGAGCAACACAAAGACATTTTTTATTTTTTGTTTTTTTTCCTTCTAGATTCCTGGAAGACCCCACGATACAGAGTGTGAGAAGGCAACAAGATTGTTCCAGGATCCTCTTCAGGACCCATTCAACTGCTGCCTGCAATGATTCATTTACTATTTGCTTTGATGATGATCACTGTAATGAAGTGAAACTTATCTTGGTTATTACAGAGTACCGGTATTTGAAATTAACTGTTTTGATTGTTGGTACTTCAGATCGGTTTCAAATATGCACACACGTCAAAACTTTATGAGCATAACAAATGACACAGCAGATGATCATATTCACTTGCCAGGGGGGGAAATGTTTATTGTAGCTAAGAATGGGTCACATTTGATTTATGTCAATTTTAATCTAACTACCCTAAGCCTTAAAATGATGGGAATATGTGTTCTGATACTAACACACAATGTAAAGATGACATTCATCTCTGAATTCTAACATTTCTTTCTTTTTGTTTAGTGTCAAGCAACGCTTTGCACACATGGTCATTCTTCATCAACAGAGAGCAGATAGGGTTGTATTATGATAATGGTCTCATACAGTCCAAGATGTTTTAATTGTCACATCCACACAGTTGTCATAGCATTACAGGAAGTGAAACTTCAATAATAAAAAAGGATGGCAGATTGATTCAACCATTTTAGTGTTATTGTCCTTAAGATGTGGGTGCGTGAGTATGTGCGTGCATCCGTGCGTGCGTGCGTGCGTGTGAGCGTGTGTACGTGGTGTGTGTGTGTGTGTGTGTGTGTGTGTGTGTGTGTGTGTGTGTGTGTGTGTGTGTGTGTGTGTGTGTGTGTGTGTGTGTGTGTGTGTGTGTGTGTGTGTGTGTGTGTGTGTGTGTGTGTGTGTGTGCGTGCGTGCGTGCGTGTGTGCGTGCGTGCGTGACAACAGAGGTCCCCAAAATGTTTAATATTGGAATACAACAATGCATCCAGCATGGTACTGTAAACATAAGGTAATATTTGATTTAACCAGAATCCAGGCAGCTTAGTGATTGGTTGTTTGTTTTTACAACAACAGTGTTGATTTTGTCGACTAAAACTATGACGAAAAATGATTGTCGACTGCGTTTTTTTCACTGAAGAAAACTAAATAAAAACTAAGCTGCGATGACTAATACTAAGACTAAATATATTGACAATTTCGTCAGCAAAAATAAAAACTAGACTAAAGCGTTAGGGAGGGACTAGTGCTGAAGAGAGTCATTTTATGTTTGGTTGCTCTCGGGTGTTGCGTGCTGAAAATAGCAGATCTACAAGCTCAACGCGTTGCGCTGAGCTTGTAGATCGGCTATTTTCGGCACGCAACCAAGTGTAAAATCAGTCATTACGATGCCATCAAGGCCTGCCAAAATGCATTTCAGTTGACTAAATCAACTGTAGATTTAGTCGCCTAAAATCTTATGATATTTAGTCGACTAAAATTAGACTAAAACAAAAACTTTTTCAGGTGACTAAATTATGATTAAAACTAAATGACATTTTATTCAAAAGACTATGCCTAAAACTAAATAAAAATTTGCTGTCAAAAACAACACTGTACAACAAGCAGACTGGAGTTGAACCCATGCAGCAGACCTCTTGTTGTGTTGCTTGCTGTGTTTTGTTCCTGACCGGCCCTGACCTTTGACTGAGATCAAGGTTTGGACACAACAAGGTCACGTGACACGGTGACCTCTGGCTGTCTCTCCGCTGGGGATACTGAATAAACCCAGCAGGGCACGTGCACACATAGACATCAAAGGGGGCTTGAGCCCCTGCCCTTTTATCCGTCTGTAAAAAAGTGCCCTCAATCTCCAGACCATGCACGCAGTTTTTACTATGGTGAAAGAAATTGATTAAGCTGCTTTGTTCAGTGTGGTATCAAGCACTGAAAATAGCCGACCTCCAAGCTCACAACTTCTTTCTTTTTCAGCTGAAAAGATTTAGCAGGCAGCGCTTTTCATAAAATGTGCCTGTGTGAACATACCCTTATGGGTCCATTTGGTTCCATTTGACAATCTCTCAGGTGTAAATATACACTGAGGATACACTTCAGTTTTGGTTGATTGATTGACTGACATACTGACTGATTGATTGATTGATTGATTGATTGATTGATTGATTGATTGATTGATTGAATATCTTATTGACACATTTCTTTAAAGTACAGCAGTACTTTAAAGAGTAAAAAAACAATCAGATCAAAAAACAGCAAAAGGACGACACACAAAAGAAAAGCCAACGGCTTTTTTCCATTGTGGTCCAGTAAACATTAAACAGTCAAACATCATGGACAAAAACAACAACAGAAAACGATACATAATAATAAATAAAAAATGTAAAATCTAAATCTACAGTTTTAACCAATTCATTTTATAAAAGGAGGTGGGGGAAGGGATGGGGCTTTATTGGCATGAGAAAACATACGTTTACATTGCCAAAGCAAGTGTCGACACATGAGGATGCCACAAGGGACATAGAACGCTCGCAGAAGAGTGAGCTGTTTTTCAGAACTGGGAGCAGAGAGCAGACTACTAGCCAGCCAGCCGGGTATTTTGCTAAAACCAATTTGAGTGAGATTGAGTGTTCTCGGCAGAGATGCAGATCTATTGAGGATCCATCCAGGATTCTATAAGCACCAAGTAGGGATGGGACGATAAGCGATATTATCGTTTATCGTGAGAAAAAACACTCACGATAATCGTATGGTGGAGATTTAATTTATGGTGATATCGTCCTCCGTCATGCACTGGAATCAGTTCACCTTTTATTTGCCGAGCTGCATATCCGGTACCATTTAAACTCTCCACTATAATTGGTAAAAGGAAAAAGGTACTTATAATATACCTACTTGATACTTTTTTTGCCACAAAATAGTCAATATATAGCTCACAACCCGTCGCAACGCGACGGGTAGTGAGCTTGTAGATCTGCTATTTTTTGGCAAATGATCCACCCAGGATAATGGATTTTGATTATCGCGATTTCTTTGGTCACAATAATCGTGATATGACATTTTCATATCGTCCCATCCCTAGCACCGAGACAAGGACAAGAAAGAGACAGAAAAAGGTAAAGAAAAAGTGTGTGTTTGTGTTAGGCCCATCATGCAGGCAGGGCCTCATGTTTGATGGGGACCCCCCCTGGGCCTCATGTTTGATGGGGACCCCCCCCCCCCCCCCCCCCCACACACACACACACACACACATCTCTCTCTCTCTGTCTCAAAACAACATCCCAGGCTAGCATGGCTTCCCTCACACAACCCCGGATGACCACCCACACCCTGACCTTTCACCCACACCCACCCACACAAGAAAACACACCACATATACCTCATGCTATGTCTGGTCATGGAGCGTGCACACACACACACACACACACACACACACACACACACGCACACACACACACACACACACACACACACACAGACTAATGGACAAACACGTTCTCGCAGAAGCACAGGCGTTATGCATGTGTGTGCGCGCGTGCACATACATACATCAACGCACCGTGTTGCACACAGCATGTGTGCAGTACGTGCACTCTTGTACTCTCTCTCCCTCACATGACCATGTTATGACAAACCCATAGAATCAACACGGTGCATGTCTGCCTCTGGGACAGCAGCTATGGGACGCACGGGTGTCACACCAAATTCTGGGCCCTGGGTACAAGGATCCACTCACATTTTGTGCTTTAACCATTGAAAAATAGCAGATATACAAGCTCACAGCGCGGCACCGAGTGCCGCGCTGCGAGCTTGTAGATCCGCGCTGCGAGCTTGTAGATCTGCTATTTTTGAAAAATCGTGAACATTTGTGTGGAGTCTGAATATTTCAAATCCTTCTAAGGTTTTCTTTTGTTGAAAAACCTATGTTTCTATGTCAGTGGTGCTCAAACGTTTTCATGTGAGGGGACCCCCAAAATGATAGGTATTTGGCCACGGACCCCATCTCAAAATATTTAGTTCCAGGGACCACCCAGAAGCAAAATTTGAGTTACAAACGTTCAATTAAAAATACATACTGTATATTCAAAGATTTGCACACATTTTCACTATTAGAGGGTGAGAGGGTGCTGTTGAGACTAGGCGGGGGGGGGGGGGGGGGGGGGGGGGGGAGAGACAGAATTCATAGATCTAGAACACATAGCATTCATAGATATAGAACACAGAATATGTACAGTACAGTACAGGGTTGGTGGGTAAACCACCGCTCAGTTCACACGGGTGTGTGATTTTTTACAACAAGGGTTCATATTTTAGATTGTAATTAGAGAAAAGAAAGGTGAGTGTTAAAATGTTTTCATTTGCTTCGTTCTATTGTTTTATTGTGTTTACCGAGCTAAAATGTGGGGCATGCGTACTACGCATGGGGGCATGCGTTCAAGTGGCTAAATATGTATTTTTAGACTTAATAAGGCAGCAGTTTCTTTATTGCTATTTACAGTAACACTTCTAGCCCCCATAAGTCACATCCAACCATGAAAGGTTGCGTTGTATCTTGGGAATGGGCTTATTCTGTGTAAAATGACATATTTAGCCCATATTTAGACATACGCATGTCCCCAACCACTGAAATAAGAATCTCTAAAACAATAGAAAGAAGTAAATGAAATCATTTTAACACTCATCTTTTATATTATTTAATTACAATCTAAAATATGAATCCTTGTTGTAAAAAACTAAAGTAGTCCTTTAAAGGAGTAGTTCACCCCCCAAAATGACTTTTTTTTTCTATTGATTACTCATGCCATGGAGAGTAGAGTTCAATAATATTTTTTGGTTTTTGTCACATTCCTAAGACAAAAATTTGATTCGAGTAAATTTACCCCCATTGATTCCGGATGGGGACCCGTTTCGTACATTTATTTTTATCACATTTTTGTCTTAGGAATGCGACAAAAAACTAAAAATGTTATTGAACTCTACTCTCCATGGCGTGACTAATCAATAGGAAAAAAAAAAAACATTTTGGGGGGTGAACTACTCCTTTAAGACCCCTCCACTTTGGGCCCTAGTAACTCAGTACCACTTTTCCCCCCCTTGTGACGCCCTGATGGTACGGACCAACACTTTGGGTTTGTCTTTATGTAGGTCAAACCCCATGACAACATCATGCATGGGCGATGTGGAAACTCTTTAGCCCTGGAACAAGGGGGTCCAAACTTTTCAGGCCGCGACCCCCCAAAAGAATCATATTTGAACTGGGGGGGACCCCCCACCCTGACAGGCACTTGGAATTTATAGGCACATTACGTTTAGTTTGACTCTGCTCCATAAACATTGTGAAAATAGCCGAACCACAAACTCTGCTATTTTCACAATGTTTTTGCTTCTTTCATATTTGACAATTTGGCATTAAAAAAAGGTCTTAACAGTGTAGGCCTAATTACATTTTGGGGTTTGAATTGCAATAAAATAATAATCTGATTCTGCATAGTACTAGAGTTCTAGTTGTCATTCTCATTCAATGTCATGAGTTATAAAAAGCCATAGTCTTTTTTGAGATTTTTTGAGATCCTATCCTTTTAGTTGACCTTGTAGTAAACTGTAGGCCTTCTGTCACGAAACGGTATACCTTTTCCTAATGCAAATGTCTGATACTTTCTTCAAGCAAGTTCATATTGTGCAATTTGTGCACCTTAAGTTTGAACATTGAACAAAGCAGTCATCTCATCCAGTCGTTTCCAAACTTTTTAGTTGGCCCAAACAAAGGGATTTCTAGGGAATCCCTTTGATTATTATTTAGTTAATACAATTATTTTTTACAGTTTAATTTGTTTTCAACTACATGAAAATGTGTGATTTCCTTTTGTGGAAGATTTTAGAAAATAGTTTAAAATAATAGCCTACATCAAAATGTAGGAAACAATAATAAAGGGTTATTTACTTGTGATCGCGACCCGGTCGAGTCTGACCCACAGTTTGGGTAGTGGTAGTGGATGTGGATTAGAGTCGGGGCTTTTAAGCCGTGACATCAGTTTGTAGGCAGAGGAGAATCTGCCCCCAGAGCATTTTCTGTCCCTCGCTATTTTCAACAGATCCGAGACAAAAATAACGACTAAAGTATAATTCTAACACTTTCCTTTCAACAACAAAGAGAAGAAAATCGAACCTCTGTTCGAAGTGGAGCTGTGTGTGTGTGTGTGTGTGTGTGTGTGTATGTGTGTGTGTGTGTGTGTGTGTGTGTGTGTGTGTGTGTGCAACAGCGCCCCTCCCTTAACATGTGTGGTCAGAAAAGGTTACTGCAGGCTACAGACAGACACGGAGACACGGAGACAGACAGACAGACCCACACACACGGCCACGTATAGGGAGCTTGTGTTCCACACAGCTCCAAAAATGTGTAAATAAGTAAAAATAGTAAAAAGATTCACAGAAACTGGGGGCAGAAATTCTCCTCTGCCTACAAAATGATGTCATACTTAAAGGGACTACACCATGAATTTTCATTTTTCCAATTTTTATGTATTTTCTTGGTGTCCCACCAGCAACTTCTATCCTCACAAAGTCCTATTTCTGACCATTGTGTCTTTCTCAGTTTATGGGCAGATCTATGTTAGCATGTCTCAGAACGGTCCTGATTGTGAAAGGTCAGATTTGTGATGTCACAAGGCCTGAGAAGGAGGCAGGAGGAGCTGGGAGAGGGTTGGGGAGGGGTGGGCAGGCCTGAGAAGGAGGCAGGAGGAGCTGGGAGAGGGTTGGGGAGGGGTGGGCAGGCCTGCTGAGCAGGAGGTGGGGAGGAGTGTGGGGCCAAAACTGGCTCAATAGCGCAGTCCTCCCACTCAGGACAAGGTGGTACTGCAGCTGAAAATGCTCTGAAAGCCAGGCAGAAATGACAGGGGCTCTGTATTCAGAAGTGGTAATTTAGCCTCAAACCTTTTCAAAAACGTTTTTGGGACACAAACAGTGTTATATAAATTATTTTTAAATGCATGGTGTAGGACCTTTAACAGCCCCCGTCTATGACTCTATGGCAGGGGTCTTCAACGTTTTCAGGCCAAGGACCCCTTAGTTGAAGCAGGGACCCCCACCCACTGCACATTGTGTAAAATTGTGTTGCAGATTTTCATAATTTCATGGATAGATTCATAGATTTGTTTGACAGCCCTATGTGTTTTTTTCAGACATTTATGACCACTTAAATCGTTTTTTAACCAAACCTATTTCCAAAAAAATAGCCGATCTACAAGCTCTCAACGCCTAGCGCTTGTAGATCTGCTATTTTTGTCTAAAGTTCTCCTCAGAATAGGGATGCTAGGGTTCAAGTTGTCCATTTAAATTAATTATCCTATCACAAATATTTGGCGGACCCCTATAGTAACTCTGGGGACTGCCTATAGGGGTCCCGGCGGACCCCCTGTTGAAAACCCCCTCCTCTATGCGTTTTGCTCCCACTCTACCTTTTTGTCCCTAAGGACGCACCTTAGCAAATTGAGTCTCCACCCGGAAACGCCCACACTCACGTGGAACGTTCGGAACGTTCTCTGCTCTCCACTATTCCATCGTTAACAGCTTTATTTAGTTAAAAAACTGCTGGTAAGATGCTATTTTTGCTCCACATTACGAAAGTGCTTTACAAAACAGTGTTTGCAAGTTGTCCTTGTTAATTTGAGTTGTGTTTAACAAGTTAGCTAACGTTTTCCAAGCTCCAACTCAAGAATCTTCTGCATGGACTTTATTGACATGAAGTACAGTGGCGTCAGTTCAGAAAAGGCTAAGGTATGGCAACATGAACCAGTCATGTTGCCATACCTTAGCAACAGGCACGATTACAGTACATTTTATTATGTTCCCCTGTAGCCAAGGTATTGCAGCTGCCATAGCTTGCCATACCCAATTGACGCCTCTGATGAAGTAGCTCATGACATTTCTATGGTTTTATGAAACAAACAGGATAATTACAGCTTTCTGCACAGCTGCAAAGACGATGACTTTGTCTTTCAGAGGTGGAAAAAGTACTCAGATCTTGTACTTAAATGAAAGTATCAATACTGCACTGTAGATGTAAAAGTCCAGATTTCAAAATGTACTTGAGTAAAAGTATGAAAGTATTGGCATCAAAATGTACTTAAAGTACCAAAAGTAAAAGTACAAAATGTTTGAAAATAGCAGATCTACAACCAGGCTCACAACATTGTGAGCTTGTAGGTAGCCTTGCGTAGCAAACTCATCTGGCTTGTAGGTCGTCTATTTTCAAACAGCCTAGGTATGAAATAGGGCTAAAGTGGTTTATGTATGTTTTATAATATTATAATTTATGTCTGCAAAGTAACTTGTAACTATAAGTTTTCAAATAATTGTAGTGGAGTAAAAGTACAATATTTGGATCCGAGATGTAATGGAGTAGAAGTATTGGAAATCGGAAATACTCAAGTAAAGTACAGATACCTCAAAAGTGTACTTAAGTAGAGTAGCCTACTTAAGTAAAATGTACTTAGTTACTTTACACCACTGGCAATGATGATGACTTGTCTTTGATACAAGATAAGACTTCTTTTTGGATGCCTGGGCTGTCAAAGGTTTGCATTAGATTCCAGAATCAGATGTTAAACATAGCATCTAGAGTTGCTTGAGGCTAATATAGGCCTATACAATCAATCACATTTTCATTGATACTTATAACGTCTTGTGTTTATATCTTATTATTCATGTTGAACTTATGTTTGTATGTCATTGAACAGGGGACTTCAACAGGGGGTCCGGGACCCCTAGGGGGTCCTCAGAGTTACTACAGGGGGTCCTCCAAATCTTTGTGTGATAGAAACTTGTTTTTTTTTTCTTGCTTTTTTATATTAACCACTTGAACCCTAGCGTCCATATTCTGAGAACTTTAGCCAAAAATAGCAGATCTACAAGCTCACAACGCCTCACAGCGCGAGGCGTTGTGAGCTTGTAGATCTGCTATTTTTGGCTAAGAGCTTTGGAGGGGTAAAAGAGCAGACTAAGTACAGTGAAAGGTCAAGTTTATTAAGTATTTACGGTTCAAGTGGTTAAATATCTGAAAACCCACATTAACATGAATCCAAAATATACTGATGATTGTGCTGTCAAACAATGAAACTATATGGAATCTATGATACGTTTGTGGGGGTCCCTGTTTCATCTCTCTCTCAACTAAGGGGTCCTTGGCCTGAAAAGGTTGAAGACCCCTGTCATAGAAGAAAATCCATAGCTATCTGTCCACATGCATGAAATAATTAAAGCAGGGGAGGGGGGGCTACGCCTTGTGAGCTTGTAGATCTGCTGTTTTCTCATAGTTTGTGTGTCCCAAGCCAAAAGGTTTTGGAGCCACTGCTCCAGGGGGTTCCATGGGGCCCCCAGCTAAATTATTGATAGTGAGGAACCAAATTGAAGCCTTAGGCGCTCTACAGACGGACAGCGGTTGCCGCCGGGGCTCCCGCTCGGATCTGCGAGGACCGCGCCGCGGTGATACACAAACACACTCGCTCTTTGATTAAACGCTGCGCGGTATTTCACAAAGATGAACACAATCCATCTCTCACCGCCCGCGTACGCATGCACAAACGAGCACGCTCGCGGGGATTTTCACGGGACTGCGCCCGCTCGCCTCGCCGCCTCTAAACTTCGCTGCGCGGACGAAATAGCCGCCTGCCTCTCATTGAAAATGAATTACTAGCGGGCGGTGACCGCGTACCGTCTGGAATCTCCTTTACAGGTCAGTAAGTGTGCAATTGGAACCAAATGGACCCTTACAGTTCCCATTTGTAAGCGAGTTATGAGGGTCCATGACCTAATGGCACACCAAACTGAGGTGTCCTTGAAATTAAAGCGTTTGAGAACCACTGCTCTAGTAAAAATTCTGTATGAAAAACTTCCAAGTCAAAGAGGACACAATAATATTATGATCATTTCCACTTGATGTAGTTCACTAACAAACAAACAAGCTGAACAAAAGAGCCTTCACTTGAAGTTTGAGACAAGCTATCCTTTTTCATATCTTTTGTGACATGTAAGCTTGAAACTTGATGAAAATGTTTGCCGATGCCCATTGGGAACGCATTCCACTCATACAATACCTGTTGTATAGTACCCATTGTCAGATATGCTCATTATCTTAGCCAGTCTATGGCGTCGGTATGACCGCAAGCATTTAAAAATTGTGGGAGGCAACAGTCTGGCCATTGGCCACGCAACGCAAGACTACTGAAAAGCGGTTAAAGAGAAAAATGATGGGGCGCCCGCTGGCCTAGTGGTCCAGGTGTATACAGCATAGGCTCTGATGCATGACAGTGTGTCGCGGGTACGAGTCCCATTTCAGTCTACTGTCAACTATCAACAAAGGCATAAAAGCCCCCCACAAATAGGGCTGTCACAATTATTACATAATCGTCTAATCGCAATTATTTGACATAATCACGATTATTTTTCATAATCGTCATAATCGTTTCCATATTGAAAAATGTTCATATATAAGTAAAAAATTGTGGAAATAGCAGATCTGCAAGTTCACAATGCGACACGTTGTGAGCTTGTAGATCGGCTCTTTCCACTTTCAATTTTCTTTTTTAAGTATAACGTCAAATATGTCAGTAATTTCTTTGTATATTTAGGTTATGGGTCATATCTACCATGTGCAACTTCAAAGCCAAACAGAAATGTAATCGTCAACGACAAAAACAGAATTAAATCCTTAATCGCAATTCCAGTGACAATTAAGCGGCATGTAAGATGTCATAATCGTGACAGCCCTACCCCCAAAAAAGAAAAACAATATGGCAAATGCTTCTCACGGGTTGTCTTGACTAATAACGTTGTCAAAATATCAAATGCATTGTTCTCTGTATGATTGTGATGTATCAAAATGCTGTGGTTGTGTGTTTACCACAGACAGTGAGCAGAGATGAGCCGGCAGACGGCGTGGCCCTATCCCTGCGATGTGGACCTGGGTGTGGTGGTCAGAAGTGATGCTGACCTGTCTGCCCGGATGCACAGATACACCCTGGACAAGAACATGGCAGAGATGGAGAAACTGCTCAACAAAGGTACGCAACTCAGGGCCGACAGGCGACAGCGGCGATATGTCCCAGTATATCCACAGATATACAGTGTCGTTACTATCAAAACCTTCACCGGCTGTCAGTCAGTCAGTCAGTCAGTCAGTCACACTTTTCCCCTTCTCATATCTCCGTCACCGTTGCCCCTATCCATGCCAAACTTTGCACACACACTCCTTGGCTGCCAAACCACAACCTCCACTCATTTCTCACATGCCCCTCTTCTAGCGCCACCATGAGGCCGATTCTTGCAAGACACATTTTTGGACAATGCTCCTACAGATTTTGCCCTAAAATAACGCAGAGCGGTACACAGTATCTCGACAGTCATGTCATTAAAATGCATCTGTCCCATCTAGCGCCACCATTTGGCCGATTTTTTAAAAACACATTTTTGGACACTGCTCCTACAGATTTTGCCCTTAAATCACACAACGCGGTACACAGTATCTCTAAAGTCATGTCATCAACATGGATCTGTCCCATTTCCCATATTCCCTCCTGATTGGCTACCATTGCCTTCTAAAGTTTGTGTATGCGACCTGATGGTCGCTTATCTCCCGATTTAGGGAGTCTTACTGGTTGTTGTGTGTTGCAGGGGTGGATGTGGATGGGGACTCCGTGAACCACCTGGGTCAGACAGCCCTGTTCTTTGCTGCTCTCTTGGGTCACACGGCTGTCACTAAGCTGCTGCTGCAACACGGCGCCAACCCAAACCAGTAAGTACGGCCTGCTGAGTTAATAACAATAATACTAATAATATATATAACCTTTTTCCATGACAAATGTTTTATTAGATTTTTTTACACACCATTTTACCCACAATTATAACTATTATTCTATTTTCTACGACACCATGGCACTTTAGGACAGGGGGTTCCCAAACTTTTTTGTCTCAGGGCACCCCATGAATACCTGCAGACGGAGGGCACCCCTACATTATAATTTTCACTCCCAGCACCTTATATTTATAGCATATCGTCATTGTCGGGTGGAAACCTTGTATCTCCAAAACCGTTTGTTTTGTATTTATCATCTATAAAATTAACTAAACTAGTGAAAACAGCAGATCTACAAGCACACAACGCCTCGCATCGTGAGGCGTTGTGTGCTTGTAGATCGGCTGTTTCGTGTGACAGTCTTGTATGATGAAGCAGGGCTTTGCTTTACCCAAAGATGTACACATTTGAAACTTGGAGATACGAGGTTTCTGCCCGACAGTGACGTTATTTTAATGATTATGTTGTGAGGAAAACGTTGAGATAATAGCCATTTTGGTTAAAACTGACTGAAAATAACTTTGTACTTCAAGTTTAAAATGATACTAAATATTTTTTCAAGTGTCTAAGTGAATTCCAAATATTACCAAATTATCTCGCGGCACCCCTGGACTGCCGTCACGGCACCCCAGGGTGCCCCGTCACCCACTTTGAAAACCCCTGTTCTACGACACCATGGCACTTTAGAGGTCCACACTTTAGAGGTTCTCAAACGTTTCGTTTGCAAGGACCTGAGAGTGTACAAATCAGTTACAGACCTTGTTATGGGCATTCAGGGCTAGCTCTGTGTAGCTATGTGTTTTTCTTTTGACAAAAATGTCCAACACAAGCCAGCATGGCGATGACCCCTGTCGTCTGGCTGGTGAGACTCGGGATCACGTGGTCAAAAAACAGAGCTCATACCATGAAACGTGTTAAGTTATGAACTAAGCCTTGGGTAATCTGTCCACCACAATGTAAAACATGACCAATGGTGGACAGTAACAAAGCACTATAGAAGAAGATACTAGAAACACCATAGCAAACATGCATTTGACCTCTTCAACAAACCAACTGGATATAGTGAAACTGGTGCTTACACCAAATGTCCACCGGATGGTGCTCTTATACACGATGAGTGAGCAACAAGGGTTACAGACTAACATAATGTTAATCTTTTTTTGTTAATTTTCTTCTTTTTTTTAAAAACAATGTTGTTAAACCAGTTAATTAGAATATTAATATATTCATTATTTGGTTGAGGTGCTGGGTTGGAAAATATCATGAAGAAAAGGAATAAACCCACGCTCTTATCTGCTCCAATATAATTTAATGACAACGTTTCGAGCCAAGGCTCTTCATCGGATGAAACCTGAAAATATTAGAACCATAACTGTGACAATACTGTGTCATGGATGGTCTGTAACAATGTGGTATTTAGCCAGGCTGTGCATTTTTATAAAAAATCACAACTAGTGTGAAGTGAGCGGTGCTATTTATGAGTTAAATGATTGCGTGAAGCTTGGCCAATGTGACCCTGGGCGCGCAACAAACTTTGAGCAATTTGTGCCAAGATGTAGGCCAGATGTAGGCCACGCTTCAGAGCCCGGACAAACGCCAGATGTTGGAGCTTAGCTCCTTCCAGGAGCACCGCACAAAACAACAGATCCTCATCACATGTAAGCCTACATCTGGCCTACATCTTGGCACAAAGCGCTCAAAGTTGTGTCTTAATAATCTCAATAATCGATGAAATTGATTAGTTTGATGAACTGTTGCACTGTATACTTGGCTTGTTGCCTTCAGACGCTGTGAGGACGGCAGCACGGCGGTGCATGCTGCAGTGTTCTCCTGTAAGCCCTGGCTGCTGGCTGCCCTGCTGGAGGCCGGAGGAGACCTCCGCCTGCACGACCTGGACAGCAGGACCCCGCAGGACTGGCTCACTACTGCTCCTGATCAGCACCAAGCTAGAGTAGGTCTCTCCCTACACATTCACACTAGTACCGCAGGACTGGCTCACTACTGCTCCTGATCAGCACCAAGCTAGAGTAGGTCTCTCCCTACACATTCACACTAGTACCGCAGGACTGGCTCACTACTGCTCCTGATCAGCACCACACTAGAGTAGGTCTCTCCCTACACATTCACACTAGTACCGCAGGACTGGCTCCTTACTGCTCCTGATCAGCACCAAGCTAGAGTAGGTCTCTACAGCTCACCACCGCTCCTGAGCAGCACCACACTAGAGTAGGTCTCTCTACACATTCACACTAGTACCGCAGGACTGGCTCCCCACTGCTCCTGAACAGCACAGCGCCACCCTGGGCAAGATCTGACTTCTGGTTGGTTCTAGCTGAAGTGGCGGAAGTTACGTTATGTGGTGTGGGTCTGTTTACATTCCCCAGTGAAACAAACACAAAGATTGTAGCTCTGTAGGTGTAACGTTGTCCGAATCGAAGTTTTTGTTTTTATTTTTATTTTTCAGCTGGGAATATGTTTGCATGAACACCGCACTGTGAAAAAAAGACAACTTCCGGGAAAATTCAGCCCCAACTCCTAGAACTCTCACCTCATAACTTGACCAGGCTTTTCTCTTGGCAGATGAGTAAGCCTGGCTACGCGAGGCTAGCACCGCGCTAGAGTAGGTCTCTACATTCACATACGAGTGGCGGGAGCTACCGTTCATTTGTCGTTCTTTTTGATATACTAGTGCCCTTAATATTGATGACACTGGGACAGGGATCTCCATATATGTGCATAAAACGGACAAGGATGTAATTAATTTGCAAGTGTGATCTGGGAATTCTCATATATGGGCATGCCCTGACATCACATTGTGGACTATATATGGGCATAAAAGGGACATGATGATCACGCACTGGCTTCATGTCCCTTTTATGCCCATATATAGTCCACAATGTGATGTCAGGGCATGCACAAAATGTGTGTCAGGGCATGCACAGAATGGGTTTGCTGCCTCTGACATCACGCCGTGATGTCAGAGGCAGCAAACCCATTCTGTTAAGAGTGGTTCCCCTACATCACAGTGACATCAGAGCATGATGTCAGAGTGATGTCGCAGTGACAAGGGAACCAATAGACTGTAAAAATCTGTACTGACTGACTGAATGACTGACACAGACAGACGGAGACAAGCTACGACATTTCTCATGGTATACTGCGACCTTCGGTCGCAATAAAACGGTAGTTCTCAAACCTTTTCATGTCGAGGGCCCCTGACATGATATCATCGTTGTCAGGCAGAAACCAGCTATAACTTTTTCAGGTTTTAGATTTTTTTTTTTAATCGGTGCTATTGAGCACCCTTGATGTCTGTGTGTTGGTTAAAAAATCATACCCAGTGTGAAGTGAGCAGAGTGCTTTGAGTTAAGTTCATTAAGCGTCCTGGCCAATGAGCCAAGGAGCGGTTAAATAATAATAAGAAAATAAATAATGGCTAGTTGCAGGCCCTACTGTAACCTACTCTTTGCTGTGGTCCTACAGATGGTGGACTTTCTGCACGGCTTGACGTTAGAGGTGCACCAGCGCTTGCAGAGTCCAGTGATGAAGGAACCCTTCCACACGTCCAACTCCATCTCGCGCTTCTTCAAGGCCCGGTACGGTCCAGAAAACTCGGGGAAACTCGGGCCATGGCAGTATGGGGGTACTGTAATAACTCAGGAAACTCGGGAGGGGGCAGCAAATGAGTTAATATAGGACAGTTTTTCTGAAATCAAAATTATTTTATCACAAAAGCAGAAATAGATATGTTTTGCTATTTGTAACCAACAACATAAGTGGTTGTTGTTGGTTAGGTGTCATGTGAACTTGTAAGGTGACGTTACTTGCTTACAGGTAGTTTACTACTATAATTGATCCTCCACAGAGGCTGGGACTTGAACAGATTGCTGGGCAGCAAGTCTTCCGTGTCTAACCAGGTGCCGTGTCGAGGTTTCGGAAAGGTATTTATTTTAATCTTCATACTGAGATACATACTATATGTATTGTACGTGATGTAAAAGAAAGGTCCGCAACGCCTATACTGTTTGAGGAAACTGGCTAAGTTCGATGTCGACAAGACTCTGATGAAACTGTTTTACATTGAGTCTGTCATTTATTTTTCAATTATCTGTTGGTATGGTAATGTTTGTATCAGGGATAAGAATGATGTATACAGGTCAGGAATAGGTATGGTAATGTTTGTATCAGGGATAAGAATGGGGATGGGGCATGGACTTTTCTTTTTTTAGCGACAGTACTTTAGCCATTTGTGATGGGTAAGGTAAGGCAGGTCGTCTTGACTTGTGACCAGTCTGACCGCCTGCTTGTTATTGAGACAACATCCAGTGATCACGATTCACGAACACGTGCTGATGTACGCATTGCGTCCATATGTACGTGAATAAAAAACTTCAAAATAAAAGAAATGCATGCTTTAGGTAAAATTAGAAAATGTTTTTTTTTTTTGTAATTTGCCATTAACCTTACAAGGGCAGGTTAGAGTGAACCAAAGGGACACATATGGCCCCTGGGCCGCACAATGCCCAGGTCTGGTATAGAGGGTATCTGCACATTTCTAAAGTGACAATTTAAGAACTTTAAAGAAGAACTTTTAAGAACGTTTTAGTACCTCTGGTCAAACATTGGTAAAATTGTCATATAATAGAGGCTGGAATTGCCTCGCAACGTGAGGCGTTGTGAGCATGTAGATCGGCTATTTTCATAATGGAATAGATCGAGTCAAACTAAATGTAATGCCAACTCCTGCCAATTCCAAGTGCTTGGGGGGGGGGGGGGGGGGGGGGGGGGGGGGGTCCCCAGTTCAAATATGATTATTTTGGGGGTCGCGGCCTGAAAAGGTTGAGAACCACTGATCTAGTCTACATATTTATGGAGTCCATTTTCTAGATCCCACACACCGCTTCGCTTATACAGCGAGAGAGAAAGGACACGATGAAGACGATACCAAACTAAACCATGTCCTGCTTTGTGTGCGTCTATAATCCAGATGTGTGTGGACAGGCCCTGCCAGCTGCTGGGTGTGTCCGCACCAGTTCCAGTGATCGTGGACAGTGATCTGACACCGGATGAGGATGAAGCTCCCTTCTCATTCAGCTGTGGCTCTTTCACCTCCATGACCAAGTGAGACCCATCAGTATGCCTGATGTTTTAACCCATTTAGGCCTAGAATTATTGAATGCTTTAACCAGTGAAAAATAGCAGATATACAAGCTCACAGCGTGGCACCGAGTGCCGCGCTGCGAGCTTGTAGATCTGCTATTTTTGAAAAAGTCGTGAAAATGTGTGCAAATCTTTGAATATATGTATTTTCAAAGCGAACGTTTGTAACTCAAATTTTGCTTCTGGGTGGTCCCTGGAACTAGATATTTTGAGATGGGGGTCCGTGGCCAAATAAATATTATTTTGGGGGTCCTTCACATGAAAAGGTTTGAGAACCACTGACATAGTAGTCTCTCAAGAACAGACTAACTGAGCTCCAGTTAAGTGAAAAGGACCTTTTCATTGACGATGGCCGGCCAGATTTACCTGACTTTCGCCAGATGGTGGCAGCATTGCTTATGCATTGCTTTACCATCTGGGTTCACTTGCGGAGGAGGGGTTCCCTTCGGAATGTCCCTGGCCGGACCAATCAGCGGCAGCTATGGGCGGGCTCTGAGCGGCTCTGAGCCAATAGAGTCTGATTGCAGACCACGTGGAAACCCAGGAGGCGGATTCTGGGTGCAACGTCATGCAGACAGGCAAATATGAGTCGTTGGAGTTGGCACGGCCATATCCAATCACCTGCTTTAGAATTTTAAAAAATGGCCCGCCCCTTACATCGGTTGTGCTGGACCGAGTCCAGATGGTAGAAGCAGAGCGTTATGCAGGCATACGCAATGCTGCAAACCATCTGGCGAAAGTCAGGTTACGGCCAGATTGCTGACATAGAAACATTGGGTTTTTCAAAAAATCTTAGAAGGATTCAAAAGACACTTATAGAATCGGGTCAAAATTCGAATTTTCACGATTTTTCAAAAATAGCAGATCTACAAGCTCACAGCGCGGCACTCGGTGCCGTGCTGTGAGCTTGTATATCTGCTATTTTTTTTTTATATTTAAAGCATAAAATATTGCGTCATATTGTGTTCAGGCCTAAATGGGTTAAAGGACGGCTTTGTTTTTTACAAAAAGGGTTCATATTTCATGCTGTGTCCAAACCTGAAGCTATTTCTTCTATTCTAGTCACTTCTATCGCTTCACTTTGGTCGCGCAGGTCCACGTTGGTAAAAAATCATGTCCCGCTGGAATCAAGGCGAAACGCGGCGTACCCGCGTGCGCCGAGCTCGGTCGCGCGTCGTCTCGTCTTTGCATTCACTTTGTATGTAATCGTGCTGCTCGAACCATCCAGGTTTGAACCCAGCTTCAGATTGTAATTAGAGAATAGAAAAGATGAGTTCTATCGTTCAAGTGTTTTTTTTAACGTGAGTTCAGTGGGTGGGGGCATGCGTACAAGTGGCTAAATATGTATTTTTAGACACAATAAGCCCATTCCAGGGATGCACCGCAATATTTCATGGGTAGTGTTACTGTAAATACTAATAAAGAAATCTCTGGCTTATTGTGTCTAAAAATACATATTTAGCCAAATCAGAATCGCTAAATTGACAAAAATGATAGTAAGCAGTAAATGAAAACATTTTAACACTCGTCTTTTCTTTTCTCTAATTACAATCCAAAAATATGAACCCTTGTTGTAAAAAAAACAAAGACAAAATTGCCCTTTAAAGGCATTTCTTTATGGAAACATTCATTTACACAACACCGATGATAGTGCTGTCAAACTGTATCTATGCAATCTATGCAACATGAACATGTAGTGTGGGGGTCCCTGCTTCATCACTCCCTTTCAGCTAAGGAGTCCTTGGCCTGAAAAACATTTGGAGAGCCACTGTGACTGTTCTAAATGTCCTTTCATACAGTACATGTGCAGATTTAAGCAGAGAGAACCTGTGTGTTTCAGATGCATGTGGAAAGACTCTCGGGTCACCGTGAAAGAACTCAGGTCAACACCGGCGTCTTACCTGGACCTCCTCCTGGTTGAGCAAGACTACTGCTGGTGAGATGGATCAGAGTGGTTTAGACCACTGGTTCTCAACCTGTGGGTCTGGACCCCCAGGGCGGTCCCCAGATTATTTTCGGGGGGTCCTCAGATGATTAACGTAACGTGCAACATTGTTTTCTCACTCAACTGTAAACAAATCACCATAACGTTTTAAGTGTATAGAGGGTATCTGCACATTTCTAAAGTGACAATTTAAGGAATGTTTAATACCTATAAAATGACAAATTAAACATTGGCCTAATTGTCAAATATTAGGGGCAGAAATTGTAAAAATAGCAGATCTGCATGCTCACAACATGTAGATCTACTATTTTCATAATAGAACTATTTTATACAAAATGTAGGGTTAGGGTTAGGGTTAGGGTTAGGGTTAGTCAGGGTGTGGGGTCCCCAGTTAAAATATGATTATTTTTGGGGTCGTGGCCTGAAAAGGTTGAGAACCACTGGTTTAGACTACTGCTGGTGAGAGAGATCAGGGTGGGCCAGCAAGTAGGGATGGGACGATATGAACACGATAATTGTGACCAAAGAAATCATGATTTACGATATTATCGCAAATAATCAAAATATCCCCAACATCCATTATCCTGGGCTGGAACATTTGCCAAAAAATAGCTGATCTACAAGCTCACAACACGTTGTAGAGCAAAGACATTTGATAGAGTGAAAAATCAAAAAAAAGACTGTATCGAGTACGTATATTATAAGTACCTTACCAATTATAGAGGGTTTTTTTTGGGGGGGGGGGGGGCACACCATTATACACCATTATACACCATTACACCAATTACTGAACTCCAGGTTTTCAGAATATGTATGACGCTGATTTACCACGACACCATGGCAAAATGGGAGTCTAACTATTCTAGTGTTCTCAAATTTCTATTTGCAAGGAACCCCTTAACACTGAGATTATACAAATGGAACCAAACGGACCCGTACGTACAGGTCCATTTGGTTCCATTTGTACACTCACTGTGTGTGTGTGTGTGTGTGTGTGTGTGTGTGTGTGTGTGTGTGTGTGTGTGTGTGTGTGTGTGTGTGTGTGTGTGTGTGTGTGTGTGTGTGTGTGTGTGTGTGTGTGTGTGTGTGTGTGTGTGTGTGTGTGTGCGTGCGTGTACAGTCAGTTGCCCCACCCCCAGCTGTTACAACTCGTGGCGGTGAACCTGTCAGATGACCTTCACAGAACCAGGCTGGTGTTTGAGAGGGTCCATGTTGGTTCCCTCTACAACCTGCTACACCACAAGGTAACACACACACACACACTACCCTACCCCCCCTTGACTCCACACGCACACACCCTTTTTTCTATTTTTGCATAATTGACTAAATGGATTAGTGTGAAGCCCTATTTTATTCTTTGTCAGAGTTTCACACAAACACGAGAATAGCTGTCAATCTGCCCAAAGTTGATTATTTTATTCAAAATCGATTAGCACTGGTCCCCGTCCGGGGACCACCAGTGGTCCTTGATGGAAATGATGGAGAGTTAAATCATTGTTAAACATCTCTGCAATACTTGATTTACAAGAAGTCAACACAGTTAGAGAATGTAGAAGAATTGTTATTTTGATCAACATTTGCCTGTTATCTCTCTTATGGTACCACATCAATACAGCATGGAATTGTGGGCAAAATCATATCCAACAACACAGATTTTTTTTTCTCTCCAAGTCTTTGAATATATATTTCTCAAAGCAAACTTCTGTAACTCACATCTCAGCTTCTGGGGGTGTCCCCGGAACAACATATTTTGAGATGGGGGGTCCGCAGCCAAATACATGTCATTTTGGGGGTCCTTGACATGAAAAGGTTTGAGAACCACTGATTAACTCATTTAGTGCCAGCGCCCTCTAGGGGCCATAGAATGCCAGGGTATCTCTCATAGGCGAGCGCTTTAGCTTCCAGGACCTCACCTTCCAGGACCTCACGTGCTCACGTTCATGCACGTCATGGAAAGGTCCCGGATGATAATGCTAACAGAATGGCTATTCCCATTTTGTCATCTAAAAGATCATTTTTGGGCGATTTCGCCGTAAATAAACCTTGCGCCGCTTCCCTAAAGACACAATCCAGAGATATAAGCCTTCAAAGATGTGGTCTTTCATTGGATTAGGCGGAGATTGGCGATTTCGTTCGCAAATAACGGCCGGCCGGGAGGTTGCTAGCTTTCGGCTAGTAGCTAGAAAAATCAGGCCAGGCTTCAGAAGGCCTCTTATCATTTTATTCATTTTATTAAATATCCCGGACTAGTTCGGGATAGGCAACCTGGAATACGTTGCGCCGCCTACAATGAACATTTGGTGAACATTGGGGGGGGTCTAAACTTTATTTTAAACCATTTTCAATGGAATAAATCGTCGGAGCATCTAGCGTCTCTCGTTGGTGAGCGCTGGGCGAGCCGGGACCACCCACGTTGCTCCAAGCAGCTCGGGGTAAGTAAAATAGCAAATAAAAAATTGATTTTGATCCCGAATATCCCGAACTAGTTCGGGATAGGCACTCAATGAGTTAAGAAGAAGGATTTATAAGACATTTATAGAATAGGGTCGATATATTCAAAGACTTGCAAAATTGTCATGATTTTTCCAAAAAAATAGCAGATATACAAGCTCGCAGCGCGGCACTCGGTGCCGCGCTGCAAGCTTGTATATCTGCTATCTGCTATTTTTTCAATAGTTAAAGCATAAGATAATGGTTGAAGTGGTTCAAATCTAAATGGGTTTAAACTGTGGCGTCTCTCTCTCTCTGTCTTCCGTAGCAACCAGGCGTTCCTTGGCGGCAGGCAGAGGACCTGCTGTGGACGGTGGCTCAGGTGTGTGAAGGCCTGATGTTCCTGCACAGCGGAGGCCTGGTGATGAGAGCTCTGTCCTCTCACAGCGTGGTGCTCACGCGTCCCGGCCTGGCCAAGCTCACCGGCCTGGGCTTCATGGTGCCCAGGTAGGGAAACAAGCCTGACACACGGGGCGTTGCGTTGTGTTGTGTTGTGACCAGGGGCCAGTTGTCTGGATTTAACCCATTTAGACCTAGAATTATTGAATGCTTTAACCAGTGAAAAATAGCAGATATACAAGCTCACAGCGCGGCACCGAGTGCCGCGCTGCGAGCTTGTAGATCTGCTATTTTTGAAAAAGTCGTGAAAATGTGTGCAAATCTTTTCATATATGTATTTTCAAAGCGAACGTTTGTAACTCAAATTTTGCTTCTGGGTGGTCCCTGGAACTAGATATTTTGAAATGGGGGTCCGTGGCCAAATAAATATCATTTTGGGAGTCCTTCACATGAAAAGGTTTGAGAACCACTGACACAGTAGTCTCTCAAGAACAGACTTAACTGAGCTCCAGTTAAGTGAAAAGGACCTTTTCTTTGACGATGGCTGGCCAGATTGCTGACATAGAAACATAGGTTTTTTCCAAAAATCTTAGAAGGATTCAAAAGACACTTATAGAATCGGGTCAAAATTCTAATTTTCACGATTTTTCAAAAATAGCAGATCTACAAGCTCGCAGCGCGGCACTCGGTGCCGCGCTGTGAGCTTGTATATCTGCTATTTTTCAATAGTTAAAGCATAAAATATTGCGTCATAATGTGTTCAGGCCTAAATGGGTTAAAATGAAGCAAACACAGAACTAAAAGTTCCTATGATTGCCTGCTAGTTGCGCTGTTCTGGTACCAAAAGGAATATGTTCTCCATAGGATTCCATTCATTTCTCCCGAACTTTTACATTTGATTATCTTATTGATTGATTGATTGATTGAAGACTTTATTAGAAGTTTGCATAGGAAAAGGTACAGTTTCATGACGGTACAGTTCACTGGTACAAGGTCTACTAAAAGGAGATCCATGAAAAGACTAAGCTTATTTCCACTGGAAACCATTGAAGTATCTCATATAACATTGAATGACAGACAAATAGAACACAGTACTATGCAGTAGATATGTAAAGAAAAACAAAAAAAAAGACAGTAAGTCTAAACCTTAAAGGTGTATTCAGTGATAATGAAAGTGGCCGGGGGTCATCTTGTCCCTTACTGGCCTTACAGCGTGGAAATGTTTAGTTTTTTATAGATTTTTTACACCATTATAATGTTCTCGTTTTGATCATTAGATCCAATCACTGATAATCGGTAGGCCTACGTCTCCAGCTTCAGGATATGTATGATACTGATTTACTACGAGACTGTGGCATTCGATGAGTTCAGTAGTTTACAATCTAGGCATTTAGCAGACGTTCTTAATTCAGAGCCACTGTGGTTCTCAAAAGTTTTATTCTGACCTTCATAACTAAACATCATAACATAACTACGGCCATACTCTACCCTGATTGGTCGAGGACTGGCTGGCCACCTCTGAAAACCAAATCTAGCTATGCTCGTAACACGGGCAATGGTGGAAGTTCTTATATGGTCAGCACACATTCTAGTGAGGAGAATGAATGGAAAATGTACCAATTATATTTTTATTTGAATGAAATACAATCACTGAATATACCTTTAATAAACATTGTCATAAATACTTTATGGTTCCTGTCGCTAGCTTAAAGCCTCGTTTCAAACACAGTGATATGCTTTTTGTGAAAATATGGACCAATTTATGTTATAATTGATGTTAAAGCAGAGTATGCTGTAGGAGGGGCTTGTGATCATAGGCTTGTGATGATTCTTCTTTGTGTGCTTTATTTTCGGCAAGCTCAATGTCCCATGTATCCCTGCGGTTGCACGTGATCGTTGGCAGCCAGTAGCATTCCTTGGGTAGTAATGGGTACCATGATGGCAACACCCATACAAGGGCAAAAAAGCGTCATTTTCGCTGCATAGAAACCAATGGGTTCCCACCCACGGTCCATATTTTTTTACAGTCTATGGTTGTGATTGGTCGAAAAAGACCAGTTTCCGCGGGAAGTATTAGGCTACATGCGGTGGAGGTTTTCTGCCATCCGTCATTTGGGGACCTCCCCTGGGGGTCCTGACCCACAGGTTGACAACCACTGGCTTAGAATATCTTTGAAGAGCCCGGTTTGATGTTAGCGTAGGTCACCTTATCCTCATCATCTTGTGTCCTCCTGGCTCCTCCCACAGTGTGGATGATAGACGCGTAGGTCAGACCGCCATCAGGGTCCATCTGATTGGCCGATAGTCTGGCTTGGCTCGCTGTTGTTGTGCTCTGATTGGTGGAGTTCAGGGAGTTGTTCCGGGTTGCCATGTTCTTCCTCTTGACAATGAAGATCGCAAAGGCTGTTGTTACGACTCCAACCACCGACACCACAATGGTCACCTTGGCAACGACATGGGGACCCCCCACATGTTCTGGTGCTGGTGAGAGGAGACAAGGGTCAGTTGTTACTTATTTTATCTTACATTTTTATCCCACAAATTTGTAACCCATTTTTCATCCGGTGCCAGTGCCTAAACTGTAATCCTGGGCTCTACCTTCCCTCTGCCAACCTGGGGAGAGCCCTGAACTGGGCTCATGCTTCCTTCTGTGCATGAGGAGTGAGCTGGCCGCTTCTTATTATCATCTAGCGCGTGGAAGGAACACGTTATTCCAACCAGTTCCTTTCCCCTCCATCAGACGCACTGGCTCGCCAGGGGGAGGCAGTATAGAGACCAGGATTACTGCATGTTTTGTGTGTGAGGATACCTACCCTAGGGGATATGGGGAGAACATGCAAACTCCACACAGAAAGGACCTTTCGCCAACCCCACCTAGGGTGTGGGCGCTGATGACGCGGAGGACCTTCTACTGTAGCTGTGAGGCGACTGCATCACCATGCACCCTAGTTGTTACACTTTTACACACAAAACCGAGGTGCTGATTTTTATATATTGTTTTATAATTAACGTGATATTTCTTTTTAGGAGCAAAGTGTTACACCTGTCCACACATACAGTACAACTGACCCAGTTGTGACATGCTCTCTCCACTCCACTCCTTTTAGCAGTAACTAGTTGTGTAACTGTCTGATTACTATTCCAGTTCAAAAAACAGTTTCAATTACCGACATTTAAATTAGTTTGTTGCTTAGTCTTTACGCTACTTAAAAATAGCCGCCACCTTCAGAGGATTATGGGAGGTGGGTTTCCCTCCATCCAGGCATGGTAATATAAGCGCTGCATTGTCAAAGCTCATCAAGCAAGCACGCTTTACGGCAGTATCAAGAGCCAGACCACCAGATTTTGGAAATTCCATTCCACTCCATTAATTTATTAGGTTCAGCCGTCCGTCCAGTGCAACCTGGTCGCATTCGGAAAATATGTCAGGTTGATTACGGCACAAAATCAAGCAGTGCAGCAGGTGGTTAAACATTGGGACGATGATTAAACACAGAGACGAAGAGAGGCGTTTAAGATCGCAACAACACGCATGAGTCTCACATGTCTAAGTAGGGATGGAGCTCGTTATTCTTTATTGATAATGAGCACCTTATCAAGCCCACTATTGAGCGCTTTCTAATATTTTGTGGAGAGATTTGAGATGACAATTTCTGAACAGAACTGTTATCTTATAAGTTGAATGGCTTTATAATATGAATAGTACTGTATCATTTCTTGATCGCCTCTTGTCTTGATTGTTTTAACATGACATCATGGGCCGCTATGCTCGATAACAGGCCGGGTACTCAATACATTTTTTATCAAGTTTGTAACAGGCCCTTGTTTGGAGCTCCACCCCTATGTCTAACTGACACACACACACAGAGCGAGTGCGCGAGAGGCAGGCAGAAGGAGTAAGTGTCCCAACTCTCCAAACGCTGACTGTACAGTATTTCTTCCTGCTCCATTCTGCCAGCCAGTGAATGACACTTGTAGCCACACTGCTTGTTGTGCAACAACAACTACAGAAACTAGGAAACAAAATTATACATACTACAAACATGTATATAGAGATCACTGTTTTTACATTATTTTACATCCCCCAGTCCTAGTTGCAGTGGTGGAAAAAGGTCTCACATTTTATACTTAAGTAAAAGTATCAATACCGCAATGTAGAAATACAAAGTAGAAGTCCTGAATTCAAAATGTACTTGAGTAAAAGTACAAAAGTAAAAAAAAAAATGCATCAAAATGTACTTAAAGTACCTAAAGTAAAAGTACAAAATGGTGCAGATACAATACTAATATACAATAATAGCAGATCTACAAGCTCACAGCTTGTAGATCGTCTATTTTCAAGTATCCAAGGTATAAAATAGGGCTAAAGTGGTTTATGTAAGTTTTATAATATTATAATTTATACCTGCAAAGTAACTCGTACCTAAAGTTTTTGAATAAATGTAGTGGAGTAAAAGTACAATATTTTGATCTGAGATGTAGTGGAGTAGCAGTAAAAGTAGTGGAAATTAGAAATAGTCAAGTAAAGTACAAATAGCTCAAAATTGTACTTAAGTACATTACTTGGCAGTTACATCCCCTCTCCCCTACCTCGTGGGAAGTCAACAGACGCCTGCACTTCTCCAGAGACAGTCACCTGACATGTGATCTTGGTGGGGTGGTCCTTTGTGATGGTCAGGGTGCTAGAACATCCAGACACTGAGTTTATCAGGGTATCTTCTTTCATCCAGCTCAGAGTGTGATCTCCACAGCTTCTACTACCCGTTACAAACAGAGAGCACTTCAACGTTTGTTCAGTCAAACTGCTTCCTCTGGTGATGTTTCTCACTTCCATCACAGTCAAATCAATCCATAGATTTTCTCCGTGTTTGGCGGTGTTTGTGTATAGTCGACAGCCATACAGACCCACATCTTCAGCTCTGATATCTTTAACAGTCAGAGAGCAGTCGGACTCCAAGCTCATTCTGTCTCCTTTAGACGCGCTTATTCGACTCGTTCGAATCGAACCGCCTTCGGCCACGCGGACAGTTTTGAAGTCTTTTCCCTTATAAAGCCACACAGTTGAAACACAGCCGGGGTCCTCGGGTAATCTTTTGTTAAAAGGCAGATTGACGGTATATCCAGATCTACCGTAGAGGTGAGTGAGCGTCAGGCGGTGGGTGTTGTTGACTCCGAGCGGCAGCAATAAAAACAGTTGAATCCATCTGATGATGCCAGACATTCTGACGTGAATTATCTCTCTTTGTGTCACTCTGGGCTGTCTCTCTTGACTGTCTGTCTGTCTGTGTGTGTGTGTGTGTGTGTGTGTGTGTGTGTGTGTGTGTGTGTGTGTGTGTGTGTGTGTGTGTGTGTGTGTGTGTGTGTGTGTGTGTGTGTGTGTGTGTGTGTGTGTGTGTGTGTGTGTGTGTGTGTGTGTGTGTGTGTGTGCGTGCCGTGGAGCTGACCTCAAACCAGCATGTGTACTGTGGCTGATATTATTTCCTCATGCAGTAACACGACATTCTGCAATGTGTTTCCTGTTGGAACGTTCATGTTGCAGAATAGGCTTTAAAAGAAAAATCACACCCAATGTGAAGTGAGCGGTGGTCGTGCTTGCATAACGTCTTCAATTGGTAATTGGTGATGTTATACAGGCTACACACACACACACATTGCTATGGCAAAACGCTGAGGAAAAAGACTAGGATATAGGTCTAGGATGTAATTGGTGATGTAATATGGCTACACACACACACACACACACACACACACACACACACACACACACACACACACACACACACACACATTGCTATGGCAAAACGCTGAGGAAAACACATTGCTATGGCAAAACGCTGAGGAAAAGTGGCTACAGATAGCTCTAGGATGTAATTGGTGATGTAATATGGCTACACACACACACATATTGCTATGGCAAAATGCTGAGGAAAACACATTGCTATGGCAAACGTTGAGGAAAAGTGGCTACAGATAGGGCTAGGATGTAACTGGTGATGTAATGTGATGTAATATGGCTACACACACACACACACACACACACACACACACACACACACACACACACACACACACACACACACACACACTGCTATGGCAAAACGCTGAGGAAAACACATTGCTATGGCAAAACGCTGAGGAAAAGTGGCTACAGACACACGCACAGCCACTCTATGGAGCGGTTTACCACCGCTCAAAAAGCCTCTCTCAACACTTATGCTTGTGATCACCCTCCCCTTTGCCAATTTTGGCACCCAAGGTTGCCTACCCCTGAAATACAGAGACATTGGGCCATTTAGGCCTAGAATTATTGAATGTTTTAACTATTGAAAAATAGCAGATATACATAGAAGGTGAACATTTGTAACTCCAATATTTGCTTCTGGGTCGTCCCTTGAACAACATGTTTTGAGATGGGGGTCCACGGCCAAATACATGTAATTTTGGGGGTCCTTGATATGACAAAGTTTGGGAACTACTGATTTAGAAGAAGGATTTAGAAGACGTTATAGAATTGGGTCAAAAATATTCAAAGACTTTCACAAATGTTTGATGTTTGATGATTTTTCGAAAATAGCAGATCTACAAGTTACTTTTACAGTATATCTGCTATTTTTGAATAACACACACACACACACACACACACACACACACACACACACACACACACACACACACACACACACACACACAGAGCTGGTTAAACATTTTGCCTCATGCTAGATGCAGAATAGATATGCCTCATGCTAGATGCAGAATAGATAGTAGATACACCATAAAAATGCTAATATACAGCATATGATTTGTGAAAGTGACAAACGGGCTTCACAGTTATGTCAGGTGTGTTCATATGCTAATGGTGATGCGATTTCAGATCAATTGCTCCAGCCACTGAGGAGAAACGCTGTGACAGACACTCACTCACTCACTCAGACATTCGGAAAATTATAGTATACTAGCCCTTACCCGTTCAAAGATATGATCTCCGAAATGATGTGCAGTGTGTGGGTTATGGGATGTGCACTGTGCACACAGTATATGAGGGATGGAAAGTAACTTTAAAGCTATACTGTGTAAGTTGCTCAACTAGTGGTCAGTAGCGTCCGCGTCTTTCGGCCGTTTTTCGCCGCGGGCCTCACACCCCCGCGTCACCCCCGCCTCGCCGAGATCTATCTTTGGAGGGGTCCCTGGTTCCTGTGCGTTCAGGCAGTCCGGAGAAACGGAGTGTTTCACCCGAGTATAGATAGAGACACACGGGCGCCTACAAATATGGCCGCCCTATTGTGATAGCTAGCGACCCCACTTCAAGATGCGCTGTGATTGGCCAGCAGTGTATAACCCTCGCTGTGATTGGCCGGTAGTGTATGATGACGTCATTTTGCCGGGAAATCCCGCCCCTGTCACTGCTAGAAGAAAATGTATAAAGAGAAGGCTTCAGAAGCTGAAAATAACGGAGTGGGTGTTCTAAAACTCTAGCGATTTAAGAGTTAGGACAATTTTAAGATTTGTTTTATAAAAAAAGTTACATGGTATAACTTTAACTGGTGCTTGCATGATAATATGTAGGAGCATCAATGTAAGAAATACCCGTTTCGTTTAATGGCTACAGAGATACTGTGTACCGATCTGCATGATTTTTGGACAACATCTGTAACAGGGCAAGACAAACGACCCCCCTCCCCACCCACCCGCCTGCCTGCCCACCCGCCCACACACACACACACACACACACACACACACACACACACACACACACACACACACACACACACACACACACACACACACACACACACACACACACACACACACAGAGCTGGTTAAACATGTTGCCTCATGCTAGATGCAGAATAGACATGCCTCAAGCTAGATGCAGAATAGATATAGATACACCATAAAAATGCTAATATACAGCATATGATTTGTGAAAGTGACAAACGGGCTTCACAGTTATGTCAGGTGTGTTCATATGCTAATAATGATGCGATTTCAGATCAATTGCTCCAGCCACTGAGGAGAAACGCTGTGACAGACACTCAGACAGACAGACAGACACTCACTCAGACAGACATTCGGAAAACTATATGTTTGATATCCACGAGTTTCCAACGCCCCATAGTGCATTGCGCAGACGTCTGCACCGAGCTTGAAAAAAAAATATATAGCCAATATTTATTATATTTTATTTTTGGACCCCATTAAATCTAGTAAACATGATTTCAATCGCGATTTTGCATGTTCCACCCCCATACAACCCCATCTTTCATACAGGGCAGCCATCTTTGTTTACATTACATGTAAAACATAATGGCTATTATCTCAAGAATGCCTGAACGGATTTCCAATCGGATTTTTTTGTTTGAAAGCTGTGCGAGGAGCTCATTCGGCTTGATTTTCTTGCAGGTGGGATTTATGGCTCTTTGAAGTGAGCCGAGCCGGATCTCTGCGATCCGTTCCTTTTCAAAGAGCCGTTCAAAATACTGTCTCATTTTAGTTACTTTTAGTTATTTTGTTACCTTCTAGATTTTGATTATAATTACAAATCACTTCAACCCTATATAGGCCTGCATTTTGGCCATATACATTTCCGCCATTTGAAAATATTAGCCGATCTACAAGCTCACAATGTGTCACGTTGCGACACATTGTGAGCTTGTAGATCTGCTATTTTCAAATGATTTTTCCAAATGTTATTAATTGGAAAACCTGTGAAATGTGACGTTCTGCATATTGAGTACTTTCTATTCAATATGGGGCTAAATGTACTATAATCATATTTTTGTCTTAGGAATGCTACAAATAGTCTACAACACATTATTGAACTCAAGTCTCCATGGCACGAGTAATCAATAGAAAAAAAGTCATTTTGGGGGGTGAACTACTCTGTGCATTTTGATACCAATACTTTAGTGATTTTACTCAAGTACATTTTAATTACACTTCTACTTGTGTATTTTGTACATTGTAGTAAAGAATGTTTGTACTTTTTACATGTAGTATTTTGAACGGCTCTTTGAAAAGGAACGGATCGCAGAGATCCGGCTCGGCTCACTTCAAAGAGCCATAAATCCCACCTGCAAGAAACTCAAGCCGAATGAGCTCCTCGCGAAAGCTGTGAACAGCCTGCACAAACATGGTGCATCATATGTGCATGGGCGTGCATGATCTGTGCACTATAAATTACATGGAAGTCTATGGAGACTTATGGCGGGGAGATCCCAAAGAAGGCCTATTCAAAATGGCAGTAGATGAGTTAAAGTGGTTAAAATCTAAAGTGACACGGATTTGCGTTCAGTTCTAAATGGCTTCAGATTAAATACATTCATTCAAACTCCCAGCTGACCGGGGAGGGAGTCTGTCTGGATCTGTCTTATGTTGTTTTGTGTTATATGGTTATGGGGTGATGTTTTTGAACAGACTTGAACAGAAAACTATCCCTTCTGGGACAATAAATATTGTTATTATTATTCTTATCTGACGTGTGTGTGTGTGTGTGTGTGTGTGTGTGTGTGTGTGTGTGTGTGTGTGTGTGTGTGTGTGTGTGTGTGTACTTGCTAGTAAGGAGACGTGTGCCCCAACGGTAGTGTATCTGGTCCTCCCACCCAGCCTGTACAACTGGGCTGCACCAGAGGTCATTCAACAGAGACCATGCGCATGGAAGGCTGACCTGTACAGCCTGTGTGCCCTCATCCAAGAAATACACACAGGTAATAATGATACTACATAATAAGGCTGGGCAATGTATTGAAAAATATCAATACCAGTAAGATACAGGCCACACACACAAAGAGAAATATAGATGTTTTTGAATATTTTCTGGTCGTTTTTCGCTGTTTCTGTCCTGAAATAGGGTCCAGATGTGCTTGAATGTTAAAAATGATGACGTAAATAAATTCCTTGTGTCAAAATCATATAGAAAAATGTGAAAAATTTGTCCCTGTAGGTTGTTTACTTCAAGAGTTAATGCATTTTGTTATGTCCATTGTATGGTCCAGATTGGGGATAGATGTAAGAAAACGTTAAAAATGAACCCCATGGGAAATTAGTTGACCACGGCAACAAGAAGAAATCATAACTAGACACCATAAGGGTCCTAAAAAACATGTGGTATAAAAAGAAAACACGTTAATGTATTTGTACAAAGAGAAATATAGATGTGTTTTGAACATTTTCTGGTAGTTTTTCGCTGTTTCTGTCCTGAAATAGGGTCAAGATGTGCTTTAATGTTAAAAATTATGCCGGAAATGAATTCCTTGTGTCAAAATCATATAGAAACGTGTGTTCATTTGTAGTAAGGGGAACATAAGAAAATCTGCGAAGTAAATCGTTACCAAGAAATTTCTTCACCAATGTGTTTCTAAAGGTGTGTAATAATATGTACTAAAAGGTTGAAATTCAACTCCCGGGGGAAACCTCATAAAAAAAATGATTCGTGTTTGTGTCCCATTAACTTTGCTATACAGGAAAAAATACAAAAAATAAATCTGCTTTAAGTAACATGTGAGGGGTCAAACTAGGGTTTTTTCATGATGCTGAATCCATTGCAAGTATTTATTTTGCACGGAAAACATTCCATGGGTGACAAATGGCCCCCACAAAACGGTAAAAAGCGATGATTCATCACTAAACCCTCGTTTTGTGGGTCCGATTTTAGCCCAAGGAATGTTTTTCGTGCAAAACAAATGCTTGCAATGGATTCAGCATCATGAAAAACCCCTAGTTTGACCCCTCACATGCTACTTAAAGCAGATTTTTTTTTTGATTTTTTTTTCCTGTGTAGTAAATTAATGGGACACAAACACAAATCAGTTTTTTTATGAGGTTTCCCCCGGAAGTTGAATTTCAACCTTTTAGTACATATTATTACACACCTTTAGAAACACATTGGTGAAGAAATTTCTTGGTAACGATTTACTTCGCAGATTGGTCAAATATCTTATAAAATCCCCTTACTATTGTCCCTGTAGGTTGCTTACATCAAGAGTGATGGCATTTTCTGTTATGACCATTGTATGGTTGAGATTGGGGATAGTTGTGAGAAAAGGTTAAAAATGAACCCCATGGGACATTAGTTGACCACGGCAACAAGCAGAAATCATAACTAGACATCATAAGGGTCCTAAAAAACCTGTGGTATAAAAAGAATACACCTTAATTTATCTGTACAAAGAGAAGTATAGACGTGTTTTGAACATTTTTGGGTTATTCTTCGCCGTTTCTGTCCTGAAATAGGGTCAAGATGTGCTTAAATGTTAAAAATAACCACTTTAATGAATTCCCTGGGTCAAAATCATATAGAAAAGTGTGTTCATTTGTCCCTGTAGGTTGTTTACATCAAGAGTTATGGCATTTTCTGTTATGACCCTTGTATGGTTCAGATTGGGAATAGTTGTGAGAAAAGGTTAAAAATGAACCCCATGGGACATTAGTTGACCACGGCAACAAGCAGAAATCATAACTAGACATAACGGTCCTAAAAAAACAGGTTTCGAAAAAATGTCATTGGGGTGCTGGTAGACCCCTCTCTCCTGCCCTACTAATGAACTTTAGTTCAAAATATAGAATTATGAACTATGAAATAAACTAGTTCATTTTAGAAGTTTTGAACTTGAACTTGAACTAGTTAATTTTGAAAGTGAACTTTCCCAATACTGTACCCGTTCTTCTACCACTTTTTGTGGTCACATGTTCAGATACTGGATTCTGATTGGCTTAAAAGTGGCTTAAGTGGTAAATCAGTCAACAACCTTGAGTTGGATCATGGACCCCGCCCACTGTTGTGTTGCAGTTGTATAACTAAATAACCTTGCAAGTTACAACTGTGTTTTCTTTCATTTAGTCTATATGGTAGAAGTGGTAGAAAAGCAATTTACCATTCGAGGGTCGTGGGTTGTTGGCTGATTTACCACTGTTTCAGGGTTGTTTGGCACTCGGCCTCGCCTCGTCCCACAACCCTGAAACAGTGGTAAATCAGCCAACAACCCACTCCCTCTCATGGTAAATGGCTTACATTTTCAATGCCACATTTCTTCAACCAGCGACAAAGACACCAAACGCTTGTACTGTACTGTTGCTGCTACAAATTCTACAAAGTTGAGTTGGCTTCAACTGCAGCTACAGAACTACATAAGCTACAGAAGTGTTGATTAACCATTTCTACTCACCATTTCCGTCCCCTAGTTCCACGTTAATCTTTTAGCCCCAGGCTTTATTTTCCTTTATATATTGTACTCCGCTGGTTCCATCTATTCTATTTGAAACTTTAGTTTAATTGTACTTGTTACAGATATAAATTATAATATTATAAAGCCTACATAAACTACTTAAGCCCTATATTTTATACCTTGGCTATTTGAAAATAGCCGATCTATAAGCGCTTGTAGATCGGCCATTTTTAATCATTTTGTACTTACTTACTTACTTTTTACACCTTTTTTTATACTAAAACTTTTGTACTTTTACTCAAGTACATTTTGAATTCCAGACTTGTAACAGAGTATCACTATATCGCAATATTGATACTTTTACTTAAGTAAAATATGTGAGTACCTTTTCCACCACTGAACAGTGACAAAGTGACTAAATGGCTGTTTTCTCTTCATGTTGTAGAGGAGGTACCGTGGGGTCCAGCTGAACCCAGGTGCATCAAGCAGGCGGTGGAGGGTGGCCGTGCCCTGGACGCCCACTGGAAGGTACAATGAGACACACAACGGACACTTGACAAGGACAACTTTGTCCTTGTCAACTTAAAGTTATACCATGTAACTTTTTTTGTAAAACAAATCTTAAAATGGTCCTAACTGTTAATCGCTAAAGTTTTAGAACCCCCACTCCGTTATTTTCAGCTTCTGAAGCCTTCTCTTTATATGTTTTCTTCTTAGCAGTGACAGGGGCGGGTTTTCGCGGCAAAATGACGTCATCATACTACCGGCCAATCACAGCGAGGGTTATACACTGCCGGCCAATCACAGCGCATCTTGGAGTGGGGTCGCTAGGGCTGCCATATTTGTAGTCTCCCGTGTGTTTCTATACTCGGGTGCACGGTAAGCATGGGTGAAGGAGTGTATCTCCGGAATGGCTGAACGCACAGCAACCAGGGACCCCTCAAAAGATAGATCTCGGCGAGGTGGAGGCAGACGCGGGGGTGTGAGAACCGAAAAACGGCCGAAAGACGCGGACGCGACCGAGGTTTGCTATAGAGCTACTGACCACAAGTTGAGCAACTTACACAGTATAGCTTTAACTGGAACAATAGTTGTACTGACTCTGACCTCTAAGGACTTTTCCAGGGCTGGTTTCACATGGCGTCTTGTTGTTTCATCCTTTCTTATTTTTCTTTTTTGGTGATTCCTTTGCACCGACCAATGGACACTTTTATTTTGGCTCTGCACTAATGGGTTGTGTTGGTAGTATTGACTATTATTGCTTTTGTTTGACAAGGTGGTGAGATACTTGTGTACCACTGACTAGCATTGACTGTTATGAACACTTTTGTTTGGCACTGCATTTATAATTGTGCTTTAAATATTGCTATTTGTGACACTTATGAGCGTTGACAGTTTTTGACACTTTATGTATATATTCTTCTTTTTTTTTTGCGCCTTGCTCTTTTTACTGTACACAATAGGGCATTCACCAAATATTCGAATATTCGAATATCAAAGTGACTACCGTATTTTCCGGACTATAAGGCGCACTTAAAAGCCTTTAATTTTCTCAAAAAACTACAGTGCGCCTTATAGTTCAGTGCGCCTTATATATGGATCATTCATTGACATTGACATTCCCTTTAGCACAGCTCCATCTGTTGGATGCATAACGCAACGGTAGCGTCTATTATGTGCGCCTTATAATCAGGTGCGCCTTATATATGAAAACAGTTTGAAGATAGACCATTCATTGACAGTGCGCCTTATAGTCAGGTGCGCCTTATAGTCCAGAAAATACTGTATTCGACGTTGTTCACCGAAGTCGAATATTCGCTTTTTCAGGGGTTCTCAAACCTTTTTAGGCTGTGACACCCAAAATAAACATTTGAACTGGGGACCCCCACCCTGACAAGCACTTGGAATTGTAGGTATTACATTTAATGTGACTCGGTTCCGCAGATAAATATCTCACAACGCCTCGCGTTGCGAGGCGTTGTGAGCATGTAGATCAGCTATTTTCACAATGTCCGCCTCTTGCTTACTTAATATTTGACAGTTTGGCCAGTCCTGTAGAATATTCGACTATTCGAATACTTTGAGGTCGAATAATTTGAATACTAAAAATCACTATTCGTGAATGCCCTAGTACACTACACAACAGTACTTTTTTTCTTTTCATACTTTGTAAACCTTAAACTGCTGTGCTCCCTCTGGGTGACTGAATTTCCCCCTTGGGATAATAAAGGTATCTGTCTATCTAGGTTCCTCAGCCGCACTACGACCTCGTCCAGAGGGGTCTGCGAGCCAGAGCTGAGGACCGCACGGGTAGCCTGCAGGACCTCTACGACACGCGGCTCGCCCCCGGCAAGGTCTGCCCTAATCCTTATTATCATTTATCGTGATACAAATCACTCACAAAGTGGCACGGTGGCGCAGTCGGTAGCGCTGTCGCCTCACAGCTAGAAGGTCCTGGGGACGCTGTGGGCGCTCAGAGCGTGTTCTCTCCTCCGCGTCATCAGCGCCCACGCCCTAGGTGGGGTCGGCGAAATGGCCTTTCTGTGTTTGCATGTTCTCCCCGTGTTTTCCTAGGGTAGATACCCTCACAAAGAACACGCAGTAATCCTGGTCTCTACAATGCCTCTCCCTGGCCAGCCTGATGGAGGGGAAAGGAACTGCTGGAATAACGTGTTCCTTCCACGCGCTCCTGGTGGCGCTATAAAATGCAGATATGAAAAATGCAGGGCTAAAGGGTTTTCCTTGGCCTCTAGGGCAGGGATACTCAAACTTCTGAACCAGTGGGACACATTACAAAAATGTCAAGCGGCCGCGGGCCAGTTAATAAAATGAAATTACTTGATAACTTCTCTCTTTTATTTGCTTTATTTCCACATAACTTAACTCATTGACTGCCAAGGCCCGAGTTTCCCGAGTTATTACAGTAGTCCCAGGCTGCCACAGCCCGAGTTTCCCGAGTTGGAAGCCATTTTGAAAAAAAAAAAAAAAATCTAAATTTTTTTTATAAAAAAAAATCTAAAAATGCCTCAAATGTATGAGGCATGATCGCAATTGCGAAATTGCATGTTTAGTCCCATAACAAACACATCTTTCAAAATGTCAAAAATGGCTGTTTTGTCTGACTTTGAAGGCTTGTATCTCATGAATGCCTGAACGGATTTCCAAGCGGATTTTTTTGTTTGAAAGCTGTTAAAAAGTACTACACATATGGTGCATGATCTAGGCATGGGCGTGCACGATCCGTGCACTAAAAATTGATCCGTGCACTAGAAATTTAGGAAGGTGGCAGTGTTTGTTTTGTCTGACTTTGAAGGCTTCTATCTCATGAATGCCTGAACGGATTTCCAAGCGGATTTTTTTGTTTGAAAGCTGTTAAAAAGTACTACACATATGGTGCATACTGTATATGGTGCATGGGCGTGCACGATCCGTGCACTAAAAATTGATCCGTGCACTAGAAATTTAAGAACGTGGCATCCTGGTACTTGGTGGCCATCTTGAAAAGGGCATTCAATGAGTTAAGACAAGTGCAATGTGCATTATGTTATGGCTTGGAATTCCATTTATATTCTGTCAATGACACAATTTGTAATCAAAGTAATTTGCTACATTTTCTGTCTTTTTAATAATTCTGTGCAATTAGCATATTCCACACAATCACTAAAACAAATTAATGTACATTTGTCTGCTATTTGTCTGGGTTGATATCTGTCTGCCTGCTATCAAGTGGGATAACATTAAAGATAGCTGAGCACATCTCTCTTATGACTTGGTCCACATTCAACACAAATGGCTTTTTACAGAAAATAAACTTAGAAAATAGATTGTTATGGCTAAGGAAAATCAAATAAAACCAAACAATCTACTTAAAATAGATTATCCAGACTGTTTAGCTACCAAATGGCTAATGATGCAGTTGAGCTACAGTACATTTCATTTGATTTGCATTAATTAGGCCTACAATGACGTTTTGGGTATGCTAATTAGTCAGACAGAGCCACAGGTAAAAAAATAAATAAAGGAAAAATCGGCGACAATCGTCTGGAAAAAATATTAATCGATTTTAATGGCCGCTTTCAAGATATTTTGGCCATTATCACTGGAACGGAAGGTCCAATCTGCTCAGTTTAAAGCTTGAAAGCTCGGAGTTTGAGTATCACTGCTCTAGGGAGTGCACATACAAAGTTTTACACTGATCAGTGGATTTATAGGTTAAAACACGAATCAGCCTGTTATATCGCCACCATGAGGCTGATTTGAAAAATTTACAGTAAAGTGGCATTTCTTCCTCGGCTATTGGGAATGTGCATGGCATGCACAATGTCACCAAAAATTGCAAGCTGCGTTCTGATTCTGCACATAGGTGGATTCATTGCAGGCCCGGAAATATGGAGAACACCCCTTCAGATTTGAAATGCCGTTAACATAAATTTCAAGTCTGCAATGCCTATGATATGTTATTTTCTCTGTCCATTAGACCAAAGGCCGTGCCCTGGTTGAGCTGGAGACCAATAAACAGCGTCTGAAAGCAGAGCTTGGAGGCCTACAGGAGGACCAGGGAGGCCTACAGGAGGACCAGGCTGTCGAGGAAGAGGAACTGACCTATGAGCAAAGAGAACTGCAGCACCTCCGGCAGCACAGCCACCAGCCGGAGATACTGCTTCACAACCAAGAATACAGTCAGAAAGGTACACACACACACACACACGCACACACACACACACACACACACACACACACACACACACACACACACACACACACACACTAGGGCACTAACGACTTGTGATTTTTGCAAGTCGACTCGACTCAGTAAAAAGTTGAGTTGAAGTCGACTTTATCGTTTGATGGCGTCATCACATCACACATGTCCCCAGATGATTATAAGGACTTTTAATACCTCTATAATGACAAATTAAACATTGTCCAAATTGTCAAATACTAGAGGTTCGCGGGCCTTCGGCCCGCTCACATCTAGTTAAAAAAAAATAAAAAAATAAAAAAAAATAAATAAATAAAAAAATTGTAAAAAAAAAAAAAGTAAAAAAAAAAAAAAAAAAAAAAATGGGGGGGGGAACTATTGTGGCGGAACTATTGTGCCGCAGCGCACGTTTCCGGTCGGACATATTTGACCGCCGGACGCACTTCCGGTGTTGTCCGCAAATCTTTCTTGTGTGGATCAGCTGCCTCTGAGATTGAGTGGGCTGAGTGGGGCTGGGCGTGGGCAGCGTGGGCTGGGTGGAGCGTAACCGTGACAACAGCTGCTTGCAGGCTGGTTGTATGGGCTGGTGTAGGGTTACAGATCCATTGGCTGGGCGGACGTTAAGATCCCCTGGACTGGGGGACATTATAGCCAATTGGAGTGCTGCATTTGGTCTGTTGGTGACACTCAAATACCGCTGGCTGCAGTTCTAAAATGTAATATAAGATATATCGGCAGAAATTGTGAAAATAGCCGATCTACATGCTCACAACGCCTCCCATCGCAAGGCGTTGTGAGCATGTAGATCTGCTATTTTCACAATAGTATTTAATTTTTTTCAACTTCGACTTTCTCTGGTGGGAGTCGCCATGTGTAATGAAGTCGACTTGTCGACTTTTTCGTCAATGCCCTAACACACACACACACACACACACACACACACACACACACACACACACACACACACACACACACACACACACACACACACTCTCTGTCTCTTCCCTCAGGGGCAGGCAGGCAGGTGCACACATAGACATCAAAGGGGGCCATTTTATCCGTCTGTAAAAAAGTGCCCTCTCCAGACCATGAATGCAGATCATACTATTGTGAAAGAAACGTAAACGTCCTCTTTCCATGCCATACCTGAAGGCAGCATTCAAGAGAATTGCCTCGTCCAAACTATCTCCTGAACTTGAGCACAGCATCTTGTGTTGAAAGAATTGTCCTCTCTGTGTAGAAATCCATGCCGTTACGCCACACCTCCAGCATTGACTTGATTATGCTTAGTTCAGTGTGGTGTCGAGCACCGAAAATAGCCGACCTCCAAGCTCACAGCGCGACGCGTTGTGAGCTTGGAGGTCTGCTATTTTCGATATTTTCACCATAAGGCCCTTTTTCAAAATTTCAGCCCCTGCCTCTCTAACATTCCCTGCACGTCCCTGCTCAGGGGTAGCGTCTACAGCGCCCCCGCCAGCGGCAGTCGAGGCGGACGGCGAGACTGAGACGGAGAGCCTTGAAGACACGGAGCGGAGGATCCAGAGGATCAGATCCAACCTGGAGCGGGCCCGTGAGCTGCTGCGGCGGACCAACAGAAGCCTGGAGGCGGTGGAGGACGCTCTCCAGCAGGACGCCGCGGACAGAGACGCCCTCCACCATGACGTGTTCATCTTCCCAGCAGTGGGGCCCCCGGCGCAGTACCGGCTCCAGCCACAGGGGCACCCCGTGATCGAGAAGATGGAGGTCCAACTCCTAACAGGTTTGGATTTGATTTATTTGGACTTCCATGTTTTTCTTTTTGAACATATTTGTCTGCCTTTTATTTGGATGGTGCAGTTGAGAACGGCAGGAAAAGCAGAGAGAGAGTGACGGGGAGCCGCAGCAAAGGTCGACGGGCTCTGGAATCGAACCTGCGACTCGCCGTCAGGCTTCATTAGAGCCTATGTGGTACTAGAGGCTTGGGTCGCTGTACGGCCCTCACATCTAGAGTTCAGCCTGCTACAGCAACTTGCAATGGGCCTGGTGTACAAGATACATTACACCACTAAGATACCCATGTACCTGGCAAAATACTTTATAAACGTTAAGGACGTCCACAATTACAACACCAGAGGCAGCGCCACAGATCACGTTCCACCCAAAGTCAACTCAAACAAAGGGTCAAACTCGTTCTTCTGCTATACAACCAAAATGTGGAACCCCTACCGAAGGCCTTAAAGGAGTGTGGTTCCCTAGCATCCTTTAAAATCGCCCTGAAAAACCACTTACAGGCGGCAGCCATTCGCAACTGGCAATAACAAACTTTGTATTTACCTACTGTATGTATTTTTTGCGCTGTTTATTTTACTTTTTTTTTTTTACTATATCTACTGCATAGTACTGTGTTCTATCCGTCTGTCATTCAATGTTATATGAGATACTTCAATGGTTTCCTATGGAAATAAGCTTGGTCTTTTCTAGGATCTCCTTTTAGTTGACCTTGTACCAGTGAACTGTACCGTCATGAAACTGTACTTTTTCTTCTAAAACTTCTAATAAAGTCTTCAATCAATCAATCAATCACGGTCCTCACACCTACGACTACGTTGCACCGCCAATCCGACCAATATGTCCTTATATGGAGATCTCTGTATCTGTCAGTCCTTATCCCTTTTATGAAGAAATGTGAACAACAGGCTAGTGGTAGGTGTGTACCATATATGGGCTCTGATGTAGCCTGACAGCGAGTCCCGGGTTCCTAGTCCGTCTCTCCGACTCTTTGCCCATTTCCTGCCAAATCTCCACTGTACTATCAATAAAGACAGAAAATCGTTGTGGCTTGTTGATATTGCTACAATATGGTATACATTAGGGGTGTAACGATATAGTAACTGTATCGAAATATCGTTTTTAAGATAAAAAATCGAAGTGTACCTAAATGAAAACAGCTAAAATCGAATCGTATCGTTTTATTTTGTATCGTATCGAATCGGCAGTGCAAAGAATCAATTGTATCGATACTACCTATTTGGGCATTGTATTTAGCATTTTTAAGAAGAAAAATGTAAAAGGAGGGTTTTAATTACTTTTCCTTTCCATATAGCTACACTGGTCTATCGATAAATGTGTGTAATCTCTGGGTTCATGTCAAGTTGCAGGTTTGTCAATATACAATGTCCATGTATTTGGCAGATAATCACTGTGTTTAGTTATTTATATCCATAATAATACATGTTTCCCTTAAAAACCTGCACTATCCACACTTTTCACACAGATTTAATTTCTTTGCTAAATAGTTACTATATCGATTTTAAATCATTGAATCGAATCGTATCGTATCGCCATGAATGAACCAATATCGTCCATGTATCGTATCGTCAACCATGTATCGTGATTTGTATCGAATCGCTATTAAAATGTATTGTTACACCCCTAGTATACATGTATCAGGGCCTTATTCAACATAGAACAGACACTGGTACCTATGACATTCTGAAAAGTCCTCTAAGGTGCTGTTCAGACGACGCCGTTTCCACGAGAAAACGCCCAAATGAAATGTCAGATATGCCTTCCCAGCAAGCACGGTCAGGACCGATTGTAACAAACATAAATCCTACCCATGAAAACGGACGTCCTGGATTAATCAAGAGAGGGTCCGATCAAGGCCAGATAAATATCATAACTAGTCAGATATGTCCCAGAATATAACCTTACATGCTCATATTTCAACGAACATTACAAACAACAACAATAATCCTGTGAAACAAAAAATGACGTATAGATCATCCCCATATGGGCTTTGATCTGGCCTAGTTCTGAACGTCACCGGAGGATGTTATCATAACGTCATCATGACTTCATTTGGCTTGCAGGGTTCCGTTCAGATGACAATGGCATTTTCAGGGGTTGGACACGCAAAAAGGAAAACCTCTTCCCAGAGTGAAAATCTTTGAAACGACCCTCCTTGCATTTCCATCTAAACGGGCGAGTTTACAGGGAATCCGCAACATGTGTGATGTCATGGCTATCGACGCTGCAAAGCCGACAGCAGTGGAGCCTGTAGGCTGCCATGGTGATTATGTAAACAAATGCTGTGATAGGAAGGAGAGTGGACATGATGTCTCACACTGCCACCTCGCGACATGGCATGCACACTTTTAGTCATTGTTGCGTCTCCGTCTGAACGCTGGATTAAATGAGAGATATGCTACGACATTTTGCCACTTTCTCTAGAGACCGAATGTCTAAACGTGACCTTAGTTGACACTTTCGTCCGATTTCTAACAGGAGAGTTCTCCCTGCTGGAGCCAGAAGAACTGTCTTTCTGGCTGACCCAGTACCCTGCTGAGCAGTACCCATTGGGTCTGACCCAGTACCCAGATGAGCCGTACCCTTTCCAGGAGGCCACTTCACCACCAGACCTTCTTTCAGACAGAGGTGGAAAAATAACTATTTAACATTTATTTTAACGCATTTAGGCTTAGAATTATTGAATGTTTTAACCAGTGAAAAATAGCAGATATACAAGCTCACAGCGCGGCACCGAGTGCCGCGCTGCAAGCTTGTAGATCTGCTATTTTTGGAAAAAAAAATGAAAATGTGTGCAAATCTTTGAATATATGTATTTTCAAAGCCAACGTTTGTAACTCAAATTTTGCTTCTGGGTGGTCCCTGGAACTAAATATTTTGAGATGGGTGTCCGTGGCCAAATACATATCATTTTGGGGGTCCTTCACATGAAAAGGTTTGAGAACCACTGACATAGTAGTCTCTCAAGAACAGACTAACTGAGCTCCATTTAAGTGAAAAGGACCTTTTCTTTGACGACGGCTGGCCAGATTGCTGAGATAGAAACATAGGTTTTTCAAAAAATCTTAGAAGGATTCAAAAGACACTTATAGAATCGGGTCAAAATTCTAATTTTCACGATTTTTCAAAAATAGCAGATCTACAAGCTCGCAGCGCGGCACCGAGTGCCGCACTGTGAGCTTGTATATCTTCTATTTTTCAATAGTTAAAGCATTCAATAATGATACACAATAATGTGTACCCGTTCTAAATGGGTTAAACAGTACCACAATGTAGAAATTCTCTGTTACAAGTAAAAGTCCTGTATTCCATATTTCACTTGAGTAAACAGAACTACTGTTGTGAGCTTGTAGATTGGCTATTTTTGAATAGCCAAAGTATATACCGGTAATAAGGCTTATTTGATGAATGTACGTTTTGTAATAACTAAAAAAAACTAGAAGTAGATTGTAGAAGTATAAAGCATTGAAACATGGACATAGTCCTACTAAAATAACGTCAAAATTGTACTTAAGTGCAGTACTTGTGTAAATGTCCTGAAGTTAGTTTCCACCACTGCTTACTAGGGTATTCAAGAATAGTGATTTTTAGTATTCGAATTATTCGACCTCAAAGTATTCGAATAGTCGAATATTCGACAGGACTGGCCAAACTGTCATCATATATTAAGTAAGCAAGAGGCGAACATTGTGAAAATAGCCGATCTACATGCTCACAACGAGGCGTTGTGAGCATGTAGATCTGCAGTATGTAGATCTCACAGTATTTATCTGCGGAACCGAGTCACATTAAATGTAATACCTACGTTCCAAATGCTTGTCAGGGCGGGGGTCCCCAGTTATATGTTTATTTTGGGGCTCACAGCCTAAAAAAGGTTTTTGAACCCCTGGTATAGAGCATTAAAAAATTCATCCACCAGGGTCATTGACAACTCATTCTGAAGACTTCTTATCTAGCCAAGCTGTATAAACGATATATTTTTTTAAAGAGAAAACAATACAAAAATAAAAATAAGCGAATATTCAACTTCGGTGAACAACGTCGAATAGTGACTTTGATATTCGCATATCCGATTATTCGAATATTTGGTGAATGCCCTACTGCTTACAGATGCAGACTCCAGCAGCTCAGAGTTAACCTGTGACGGGGCAGGCGGTGGCAGCCAGCAGCTGATCTGTGACGGCCTGCTGCTTAGGGACACGTGTACACTGGTGAGATAACCTAACGCTAGGGCCGGGCAATTAACCAACATTTAGAACCTCTCACCCACGCACTCCTGTTAATGATGGTTAATCGAATAATCGAGAAGCAGCTTTTTAGTTTTCTATTATACAGAATGTCTTTGCGCCTGTGAGGGTTGAGGATAATGCGTGTTTGTGCCTGGTGTTGCTAGGCTAGACATCCCAGAGGACCGGAGAGAACACAGCGCTCCCAGCCACCCTGTGATCTGCAGCCAAAGGCACAGCCCAGGTACAGGCCGCTGTTATTGTTTTCATAGGAGATGGAAGCCAAAGGCACAGCCCAGGTACAGGCCGCTGTTATTGTTTTCATAGGAGATGCGACATAAGGGAGCGCTTGTTTTCGGTGGACTTGATCCACGTGAGACACCGCAGAGAGCGAGTTGCTGAGAGCGAGCTGCCGTGTCGAGCGTTGCAAAGTCAGCTTGAGCCGACTCGGCACTGTCCGATTTATGTCCACTGACAGAATCACAAATCTTTGTCCCCATACTTTCCACACCTCCGACATGTCTACACCGCCTCGCGCGCAGACCAAGTGAACGCAGCGATGCGCTCCCTATCCCTGGTCAGCCAATCACAAGCCATCGCATCTCCTATGAATTATATATTTGCGCACAGGCCACACAAACTACACAACCCAAACAAACACGTTTTGAAGCCCAATCTACAATATATCTTTTCTGTGGGGTTCAGGTCTGGCCAGTTGGCTAGTCAGTTAAGCACAGTAATACAATGGTCAGTACACAAATTACTTGTAGTTTTGGCGCTGTTGGCCAGGTGCCAAGTGCTGTTAGAAAAGGAAATCAGCATCTCCATAAAGCTTGTCAACTAGTGGTGGGACATTCGCAAACGAATCGAGTCTTTCGAACGGCTCTTTGAAATGAACGATGGGATCCGGTTCGCAGTAGGGAGCCGTTCCTTTTGTAAATGAACAGTTGTGGAAAAAGTACAAACATACTTTACTGCAACGTGGAAATACTCTGCCACAAGTAGAAGTTTGGAATTAATATGTACTTGAGTAAAAGTACAAAAGTATCGGTATCAAAATGCACTTAAAATACCAATAGTAGAAAATAGTCCTTATGCAGAATGTCCCATTTCACAGTTTTTCCAATGTAGAAAATGTAGAAAAATAATTTGAAAATAGCAGATCTACAAGTAGATCGGCTAATTTAAAATGGCGGAAATGTAGCCTATATATATGGCTGAAATGTATAGGGTTGAAGTGAATTATAATTTGTAATTATAATCAAAATCTACAAAGTAACTAGTAACTAGAATGAGCCAGTCTTTTGAACGGCTCTTTGAAAGGAACGGATCCTAGAGATCCGGCTCACTTCAAAGAGCCATAAATCCCATCTCTATTGTCAACGTGCGGAAGCACAAAGTGCTCTAAAATATCCTGATAGATGGCTGTGTCTTGACTCTAGACATTTTAGACGATATTAGACTTGATGAAACAACAGTGGACCAACACCAGCAGGTGACATGGCACCCCAAATCATCATGTGTCACGCTGCCATGCGTTGTGAGCTTGAAGGTTGTCTATTTTCGATGCTAGATTTCTACACATTTCTTGATTTCAACATATGATGCTGCATTCAAGTTCAGGAGAGTTTGGACAAGGCAATTGTCTGGAATGCAGCCTTCAGGATTGGCATGGAAAGAGGGCATTTGCATTTCTTTCACCATAGTGAAAACTGCATTCATGGTCTGGAGAGGGCACTTTTTACAGACGGGTAAAAGGGCAGGGGCTCAAGCCCCCTTTGATGTGTATGTGTGCACGTGCCTGGACAATACTGTTTACATATAGCACACAGATGGTATAAATTGTGCTTCCAGACGCTGTGCTTCACCTGACACAGACTGTGTGGAGGAGGAAGGGCCTGAGCCAGCCACATGGACCAGTGAGTTGGACTGAACATTAGATCTGGGCAATTAATAAACCCAAATATATCCAAACCCTACATTTAGCACCGATACCACATTTAATGTTGCTCATGTAGGTTAATCAAATAACTAACACATCGACTGCCCACCAGGTGGCGCCAGTCATCCCCTCTAAGTGCCGAAATCTCCCTCCATCCACCTACATTTTGTTCCACACGGTTCTACAGGGCCCTGTTGCGTCAATGCATGCGTGATGACGTCACATGAGCGCAGACAGGATGTTATTGTGTAACTTACTGTAGGGACCAGTGTTGATCATAGCTGTTCATTGCCGATCAAAATTTGGACATTTTGCCGCACCACGCCACAGTTTTAGCCATAAAACAAACATCAGAGATAAAGGGCGTTAAAGATGGGGAAATGCATTGGAGTATACGGAGAAAAACGGCCGTGCGATGCTCTCAGCGTCGACTCGAAGCGACTAGCGGCTAATGGGCTACATCCAGGCGCAGCCCCAACCTAAAGGTGAGGTTTAAAGTTAATACTGTAAATACAGTAAACACGTCAACGCGTCGTGGGCCTCCAGCGACATCAAAGAGATTGGTGTGTAGACACCTCGTGGGCACCCGCTGAGTTAAGAAGCTGTTTATTTATTTATTATTATTATTATTATTATTATTATATAGAATATCTTCGTATTATATACATTTACAGGTAGTATGTGATTGCTGATATATGTACACAATGTTTGAAACATTTGCATTATTTGCAGGTGTGTACATATTGTGCGACCAAGAGGCTGGGTTAAAAAAAGAAAGAAAAAAGCTGTTTGGAAGGCCAGTTTGTGCAGCATTGTTAATGACCACCTCTGTGCATATGCCAGGCCTGTACAACTGTGCTTACATATAATGCAGTGCATATGCCAGGCCTGTACAACTGTGCTTTACATATAATGCATAATATCACTCGGAGTCAAGCGCATCTGTTGCCACTTGATTTACTCCAATGCATCATTTCCCAAACACTGGGTCGGAGCCCATTTGTGGGGTAACATGTCATTAGGTCGACCACCAAACTCTAACCCAAACCCTAATCCTAACCTCAGTAAAAATATGCCTAACCCTAAACCTAACCTCAGTAACCGTGACGCGGGTGATTATCTAAACTGCCAACGCTTGCGGGTGATTATCTAACCTGCTGACGCTGTTCGACCCAACGGGAGTTCGACCTATGGGGAATATTTTTTTGGGTCCCTGTACTTTCCCCCCCCCCTACATTTAGTTTTTAATTATTATTATTTCAAAACCTTTTCAAAATATATTCCTCCCCCCAAAAAATTATAAGCGTAACTTCATGAATTCATAACAACAAATTCAAAGATTTTCAATGATGAATAAATAAAAGAAAACAATTTAGACATTCATTTCCATGAATTGGAAAATAAATGTTTAAGAAGTAGTGAAAATAGCCATTCTACTTGTAGATCTATTTTCACTAGTTGGTTCCTGGGCAAACGTCTAATTTCTCTTTTGGGTCTTGAGCTAAAGAGTTTGGGGGACCAGTGTTCCAATGCTCCCACTTGTATTCTGTATTTTGTAGATTACATATCGGACTTGGTGGCCAGATGGACTGGATCCAAGGTGCCAGCTAGCAGTGACAGTGAAGATGCGGACCACAATATGCAGGCGGCGTGTGAATCCAACCAGAAGCTCTTAGGCTGCAGGGAGCACAACAGAACGCCCTCCACAGATCCACAGAGGAGAACAGCAGACGATGAGAGCGCCACAGAATCAGAGAACAGATCAGTGGGTAAGAGTGGGGACGTGATATCCTTAACCACTTAAACCCTAAAGGTAATTCACCGTTTTTTGTCAGCCTTCTGATTGGTCCCTGAGACTCCCTGACTGGCCAACCAGAAAAAAACATTCACTTTTCGCTACCGGGGGTGGAGTTATGCAGTGGGAGAATGTCGCTTCAGTCTTCACCGCGGTGCCGTGATGCGGCGCACGGCCAGCACGCAGTACGGCGCTGCGCGGTCATAGCGATTTGATAATTATAATGAACTAGCCCTTACCCGTTCAAAGATATGAGCTCCGAAATGATGTGCAGTGTGTGGGTTATGGGATGTGCACTGTGCACACAGTATATGAGGGATGGAAAGTAACTTTAACTGGTGCTTGCATGCTAATATGTAGGAGCATCAATGTAAGAAATACCCGTTCCATTTAACGGCTACAGAGATACTGTGTACCGATCTGCATGATTTTTGGACAACATCTGTAACAGGGCCAGAACCCCCCCCCCCCCCCCGCCCGCCCGCCCGCCTGCCCGCCTGCACACACACACACACTCCCCCCCCCCCCCCCCCCCCCCCCGTGTGTGTGTGTGTGTGTGTGTGTGTGGGTTTGTGTGTGATTGTGCATGGCCTGAACAACAGCGCCCCTCCCTTAACATGTGTGGTCACAAAAGGTACTGTAGGCTAAATAGATATAGATACACCATAAAAATGCTATTCTACAGCATACGATTTGTGAAAGTGACAAACGGGCTTCACAGTTATGTCAGGTGTGTTCATATGCTGATGGTGATGCGATTTCAGATCAATTGCTCCAGCCACCGAGGAGAAACGCTGTTTCATACAGACAGACACTCACTCAGACAGACATTCGCAAAATTATAGTATAGATAAGCTTCAACAGACTAGTTCACATGAACTATAATGATGTAACTAAGAGATACGATTGGGTAATATATTTTAAATGGGCAGAATTACAATTAAACATTACAATGTTATGTTGACAGCCAGCCTATAATTCCACAACTTCCTACCCAAGATGCACTGCGCTTTCTCTCATCCCTCTATCCTCTGCCTGTTTCAGAGGATTAAACTAATTAAAACATGTATTTTCGGGGAAAAAACACTCTTTTGCAATATAACTACTGTACTTTATCTTCCCTTTTTATTAATATCACGTAGATGTGTTTCTTTTGGTACTTTAAATAGCGATAATGAGGCTATGAAAAATCTTTTTTCCCCATTCATTTCCAATATAAAAACAATCTGCCCTGGTTTTTCTGTCCCACTGGGATTAAACTAATTAAAACATGTATTTTCGGGGGAAAACCCCTGTTTTGCAATGTAACTCTTGTACTTTTGTGTTCCCTTTTTATTAATATATCACGTAGATGTTCTTCTTTTTGTACTTTAAATAGCAATAATGAGGCTATGAAAAATATTTCCCCCCCCCATCCACTTCCATTATAAAAACAATCTGCCCTGGCTGTTTCGTCCCACCTAGTAAGAGCTGAAGGTGAAGAGCTATTCACCGCACATTTTAGGTGGAAAGCTTTCCACCTCAAGTCAGAAAATAAGTGGAGGCCATCATAGTCAGTCACGGTGAAGTCCTATTCACCGTGACTGACTGGTCCAGGTCGACCAATCAGTGAACGGGGTGAAGAGCCTATCTGTCTGAAAGTAAAAACAGAGAGATGTGTCGGGACTCGCGGTGGAAAGCTCTTCACCGTGAGGAATGACGTAACGTTGTAGTTTTATGACTCAATAAGACTACACCGCGGTGGATAGCTCTTCACCGCGGTACCGACTCTGATAGGGGCTTAACAAGAGCAAAATGGGGCGGGATTTGACAAAGAGTGAATTGACTCCGGTCTATTCTTGGTTCCCTTCATTTTTCTTCCTTTACACAAAATCTCTTAGCTGGAAATAGTCGCTGTAAAAGCTTGCAACACGTTGTGAGCTTGTAAATCAGCTACTGTATTTCCGCGAACGTTTGCCTGTATTAAGACAGAATAGGGACGGCAGGGTTCATGTGGTTAAGATTGTGCTCAATCGAACTCGATCCAGTTTAATCCCATTAAAAGTCCAAATCAATACTCCTGAATAAGCTTTGGCGATGGCTGTCTGAACTCTGAAGGCTTGTTTCTAATATGTAGGTGAGAGTGAGTGGGACGCAGATTTCCACACAGTCAACGAGAGCTTCAGACAGAACTGCAGTCCGACTAAAGCTGGGATGAGGTCTGGGATGCAGTCCCAGACGTCAATCTGGGATGAAGAGGCATGTCCACAGGTACTGGCTCACTGCAACCGCTGTACCGTATGTTTTAACCTGAGCTTTGTATAGAGCAGGGGTCTTCAACATTTTCAGGCCAAGGACCCCTTAGTTGAGAGAGAGATGAAGCAGGGACCCCCACAACCTTTTCATAGATTCCATACAGTATAGTTTAATCGTTTGACTGCAAACATCAGTCTATTTTGGATTCATGTCAATTTGTGTTTTCAGATATTTAACCATTTGAACTGTCAATACTTAATAAACTTGACCTTTCACTCTGTACTTAGTCTACGGTACTCTTTTTCCCCTCTACACCAAACCTCTTTGCCAAAAATAGCCGATCTACAAGCGTGTAGATCTGCTATTGTTGGCTAAAGTTCTCAGAATATGGACATTAGGGTTCAAGTGGTTAAAGAAAAATCACACACAAATTTGTAGGACCCCCTGTAGTAACTCTGAGGACCCCCTAGGGGTCCCGGACCCCCTGTTGAAGACCCTTGCGCTTAACCAGAACCTTGTATAGAGAGCGGGGGTCAAAAACAGCGTCGGTCACGTGGTTCATGTATGCCGGAAATGTCACTTTTTCCCCATAGTTTCCAATGCAGTCCGTAAACCTCCGGTTCAGCGCTTTGTCACTATTCACCAATAGATGTGTATGTAGAAGACCTGGCCCCATATTTGCATATTTTGTCATAAGTATTAAGAAATACAAATACTCAAGATTTACAGTACTCAGTAAATGTCCACTACAATAACTTTCAACTCTTTGATGGACAGCCACGGCCTTAATGTTGTGTGACATGTTGTAATGCAGTGGTTCTCAAAGTGGGGTCCAGGGACTCTCAGGGATCCTTGAGGCGGTCTAAATTGACCCTTACAAGTCTGTAACTCTGACAGCATACAAATGGAACCAAATGAACCCTAGCGGGTCCATTCTGATGTTAGAGTTATTTAATTATACAAAGAAGGGGTAGGACTTGATACGTTTTCACAAACTTCTTCCTACTCCTTTTTCGAGCATGAAATGTATTTTAAGGATGATGTTAATATAAGTCTGTTATTTATTTTATCATCTAATTCTTCCTTTTATATCCTTTGTCTTTCCTTACTTATTTTAATACGTTCGAAATAGCCATGCTTTAATGCATGGCTCATTGCAACCTGACGTGTGACGGTGTGTTTTCAGGAGGAAAGTATTTTTTACAGTGTCAACACGGAGGAGAATAACCACGCTGCAGACAGCAGCTGTACAGAGGAGGAGAACCAGCATGGTACAGACCACTGTTCATTTCCTTGACAAATAAAAGCTAAGCTATGATCACTAGAACTAAGACTTTCATCAACAAATAAAAACTAGACGAAAATGCTAGGGAGGGACTAGTGGAGAAGAGATCCAGTAGAACTAAAAGACAAGTCATGTTATGTTTGGGTTGCGCTCGGGTGTTACGCTCCGAAAATAGCCGATCTACAAGCTCACAACGCGTTGTGAGCTTGTAAATCAGCTATTTTCAGCATGCAAGCAATTTTAAATTCACTTCAGACATTACGACGCCATCGCGGCTCGCCAACATTTTTGGTGACAAAATCAACTGTAGATTTAGTTTACTAAAATCATATGATATTTAGTTACTTTTTCAGATGACTAAAATATGACTACCGGTACATTTTCCTTTTTTTTTTCTTCAAAAGACTGACTAAAACTAACTAAAAATCTGCTGTCAAACTCAACACTGGTACAGATTGCCCGGCCAGCACGGAGGAGGAGGACCAGCATAGCACGGAGGAGGAGAATCAAGCGGCTGCATGTCTTGAGGAGGCGTGGAGCAACCTGTCCAGTGTTTTCTACAGCGCCAACGCAGAGGAGAAGAATCAACCTGCTGCAGAGGAGGAGAGTCAACACTCTGAAGACAGTCAGGTCAGGATCATGGTGTATAGCAGTGGTTCTCAAAGTCTGTGGGTTCCTTTAGGGCACAGGTCTTCAAGAGGGGGTCCGGGACCCCTAGGGGGTCCCCAGAGTTACTACAGGGGGTCCTCCAAATCTTTGAGTGATAGAATCCTTTTTTGTCTTTTTTTCTTTTATATTAACCACCTGAGCCCTAGTATAGTGTCCATATTCGGAGAACTTCGCTGCGAGGCGTTGTGAACTTGTATATCAGCTATTTTTGGAAAAGAGCTTTGGTGTAGAGGGGAAAAAGAGCAGTGAAATTTGAAATTTGTGGGAAAAGAACAGACTTTCAAGTGGTTAAATATAGGGAAAACACGGAAATAAATACACTGATGATTGTGCTGTCAAACAACGAAACTATGGAATCTCTGAAAAGTTTGTGGGGGTCCCTGCTTCATCTCTCCCTCAACTAAGGGCCGGAAAAGGTTGAAGACCCCTGCTTTAGGGGGGTCTAAATGGACCCATACAAGTCTGTATTAACTCTTGACAGTGTACTGTACAAATGGAACCAAATGAACGGCAACAGGACTAGAAGAGGTGCTCCACGGAGCACATGTCTCCGCTAGGTTATTATGAGCCATCAAGGTTTGGAATTTGCCAATCAGTATGGAATGTGAACAATCAGACGGATCCTTCTTGATCACACGGCGGATGTCCCACCTTCCTATGCACTCTCTGCCTTTCCTGGATATATTTTTAAATGTAGGAATAGAAGATGACCCATAAAAATTGATCTGCGACCCACACATGGGCCCCGAACGCAGTGTTTGGGAAGCAGTGGGTTTTCAAAATGGGTGCCGCGACGGCAGTCCAGGGGTGCCGCAAGATCATTTGATGATATTTGGAAGTTATTTGGACACATTTTTAGTATCATTTTAAAGTACAAAGTTATTTTCAGTCAGTTCTAACCAAAATGGCTAAATCCCAACATAATCACTAAAATATCGTCACTGTCGGGCAGAAACCTCGTATCTCCAAGTTTCAAATGTGTACGTCTTTTGGTAAAGCAAAGCCCTGCTTCATCATACAAGACTGTCGCACAAAACTATTGAAAACAGACGATCTACAAGCACACAACGCCTCGCGACGCGAGGCGTTGTGTGCTTGTAGATCTGCCGTTTTCACTAGTTTAGTACATTTTATAGATGATAAATACAAAACAAACAGTTTTGGACATACAAGGTTTCCACCCGACAACGACGATATGCTATGAATATAAGGTGCTGGGAGTGAAAATGATAATGTAGGGGTGCCTCGGATTAAAACAAATATTCATGGGGTGCCCTGAGACAAAAAGGTTTGGGAACCCCTGCTCTATAACCCCCCGGCTCCACCGGGCGCGTCGAGCGTCGCGTCAACGTCAACGCTGGGAACGCTCCCGCTTTAATTAATGAAGGGTGCTCCACTGCCGACGTCAACGTCCGCGTCGGACGCTCAAATTCGCCCCGGTTCATTTTTTGACGCCGTCCGACGCCGGCACGACGCCGTCATTTTGGTGGAGCCCTAGGGTAAGGGTTCATGTGGTTAAAAGCAACATGTCCCCTGTGTTCCAGACTGGCTGTGCAGCAGACGTCACGTTGGAGGTGTGTGGACCGGCAGCCTGCGGGACCGCCCCACCGGGGGACACACTGGATGACAACAACAACCAGGGTAACCACATGACAACATCATTTTTCCAGGGTTCCCACGGTCATGAAATTCCTGGAAGTATTTTGAAATTAGAAAAATATTTTTCCAGTACTGGAAAGGTTTTGGAGTTTATCAAGGGTCCTGGAAGGTCCTGGAAAAAATAGCTATGCATTGTCTTTGGTTATTGATTTTGTTAATACCTCTGAAATGACAAATTAAACATGGGCCAAATTGTCAAATATTAGAGGCAGAAATTTTGAAAATAGCCGATCTACATGTTCACAACGCCTCGCGTTGCGAGGCGTTGTGAGCATGTAGATCCGCTATTTTCACAATAAAACCGTGTTATACAAAATTACTCTACTCTTAGTGCTCGTCAGGGTGCCGGGGTCCCCAGTTCACATATGATTATTTCTGGGGTCACGGCCTGAAAAGGTTGAGAACCACTGGCATACACTACCTGTCTTTGGGCATTGCACATAGAAGTAAGCGACTTGTTATTGAGCTGAATTATTGTTATATAGTCCTTGAAATCTGGTTAAATATTCTGGAAAAGTTTTGGAAATTAATTGGTAAAGATGTGTGGGAACCCTGTCAACAGCATTAGTCCAGTTCAATATGTCCAGACGTGAAAGGTTCGTTCAAATTTTCAGGGGATTATGAAATATTTTTTTGGAAACTTCAGAGTATAACAAATCAGAAAACCCATGATTCCATTTGCAAAATCCTGAGGGAAATTTTTGACAGCTGCTGTGTCTCATTCAATTACTATACACTATACTATAAAGGAAAGAAATACCCCCCAAAAGATCTGCTTTAAGTGGCATGTGAGGGGCCAAACTAGGGGTGTTTAATGATTTGTTTTGCACGAGAAAAAAAAAAATCCTTGTGCTAAAAACAGCCCAACAAAACCATGGTTTAATGATGAGTCATCACTTTTCACAAATATATAGTTTTCATAATCCCCCGAGAATTTGAACGAAATTACACAAGCGACTTGACTACATGTTTATGATTCAACTAATGGCAGTCAGTATTAAACGACTTGATGTCAAGGACCCCCCTGAATTTAATATTCGTTAGACCACAGACCCCAATCACATCGATATGGCATGAAAATGTTGAAAAATGAGATTGCATACTTATAGGTTTAGTGAATGCATTGGTTCTATCAGTGTAAAGTGACGTTCTCTTCTCTCTCAACAGAATGTGTGGCTATGAAGAAGTGTTCAGAAACACAGACTGATGATGGTGCCATGATCAGTGCTGCACAGACCTCTGTTCCTCTGACTGAAAACATGTACGCACCTGGGCTTCTCTTCGTCAGTAATAAACAGTTATACTCAAAGCACAATCAAGGGCTGTGTGCTGATGTATTTAACCCATTTGGGCCTAAAATTTGTGGATGCTTTAACCTGTGAAAAATAGCAGATATACAAGCTCACAGCGCGGCACCGAGTGCCGCGCTGCGAGCTTGTAGATCTGCTATTTTTGAAAAAGTCGTGAAAATGTGTGCAAATCTTTGAATATGTGTGTTTTCAAAGCGAACGTTTGTAACTCAAATTTTGCGTCTGGGTGGTCCCTGGAACTATATATTTTGAGATGGGGGTCGGTGGCCAAATAAATATCATTTTGGGGGTCCTTCACATGAAAAGGTTTGAGAACCACTGACATAGTAGTCTCTCAGGAACAGACTAACTGAGCTTTCTTTGACGATGGCTGGCCAGATTGCTGACATCGTTTTTCCAAAAATCTTAGATGGATTCAAAAGACACTTATAGAATCGGGTCAAAATTCTCATTTTCACGATTTTTCAAAAATAGCAGATCTACAAGCTCGCAGCGCGGCACTCGGTGCCGCGCTGTGAGCTTGTATATCTGCTATTTTTGTATATTTAAAGCATAAAATATTGCGTCATGTGTTCAGGCCTAAATGGGTTAACCATTTGAACTAATGCTGGGCGATATTAGGAAAACCTTCGATATTCAATAACGTTGTTGAATACCTCAATATTGATATTACTCAGGATATTAGTAAAAACAATTGCATTATATCGTTTTTTTTATGTTTTTTTCTGCTTTAGGTCCACTGCCTGCCTAACCCAGATAATGAATAGCATATCCACGCATGCTCATTGCACAGTACACATAGAATAAAGACATTAAATGCCTAATTTCTATTTTCCAACAATGGTTTTATTGAAATAATCACACTTAGTTACAGATGGACTGCTTTGTTGCATGTGCTACATGCATGCATAGCGTGTCTGTTAATTAATTTGACACATACACCAATACCTCGTTTCAAGCAGTCTTCGTCGGTATGTTTACCTCGCATGTTGATACCTCCATGAAGGTACATTTTTGATATATTGCCTTAATTTGAACCCTAGCGTCCCTGAACTTTAGCTTAAGTTCACCAACAACGTGACGCTATTGAACCTGCTTTCTTGTGGTTCCAGAACTCCTCCAGAGCTGGCTGAGCTGTCCAGCATCACATGCTCTCCAGTTCATGTCCAGAGCAGACTGCAGTCTCCTCTCAACAGAATCCCCCCGCTGTACAACAGCACACCGTGCAGCCCAGGTACCATCGCTACACTCTCACGGTAAAATCTCGATATTCCGACGTCCCATTAGTCCGACTAAGGCTTAGGGTTAGGTTTTAGGGTTAGGTTTAGGCATAGTTTTACCGAGGTTAGGGTAAGGATTATAATAGCATTCACCAGCTTAGCATTCACCAGCGTTGGACGAATGTGACGTCGACTTTTCAAAAATAGATCTACAAGCTTGTATATCTGCTATTTTTCAATAGCTAAAGTATAAAATAATGGTGGGCCCTAGTAACTCAGTCTCACAGGGTTCCCACGGTCATGAAATTCCTGGAAATATTTTGAAATTAGAAAAATCTTTTTCCAGTACTGGAAAAGTTTTGGAATTGATCAAGGGTCCTGGAAGGTCCTGGAAAAAATAGCTATGCATTGTCTTTGGTTATTGGTTTAGTTAATACCTCTGAAATGACAAATTAAACATTGGCCAAATTGTCAAATATTAGAGGCAGAAATTGTGAAAATAGCCGATCCACATGCTCACAACGCCTCGCGTTGCGAGGCATTGTGAGCATGTAGATCTGCTATTTTCACAATAGAAACGTGTTATACAAAATTCCTCAACTCTTAGTGCTTGTCAGGGTGCCGGGTCCCCAGTTAAAATATGATTATTTCGGGGGTCACAGCCTGAAAAGGTTGAGAACCACTGGCATACACTGCCTGTCTTTGGGCGTTGCGCGTAGGAGTAAGCGACTTGTTATTGAGCTGAATTATTGTTATATAGTCCTGGAAATTGGGTTAAATATTCTGGAAAAGTTTTGGAAATTAACCCATTTAGGCCTAGAATTATTGACTGCTTTAACTGTTGAAAAATAGCAGATATACAAGCTCACAGCGCGGCACCGAGTGCCGCGCTGCGAGCTTGTAGATCTGCTATTTTTGAAAAAAGGTCGTGAAAATGTGTGCAAATCTTTGAATTTATGTATTTTTAGAGCGAACGTTTGTAACTCAAATTTTGCTTCTGGGTGGTCCCTGGAACTAAATATTTTGAAATGGGGGTCCGTGGCCAAATAAATATCCTTTTGGGGGTCCTTCACATGAAAAGGTTTGAGAACCACTGACATAGCAGTCTCTCAAGAACAGACTAACTGAGCTCCAGTTAAGTGAAAGGGACCTTTTCTTTGACGATGGCTGGCCAGATTGCTGACATAGAAACGCAGTTTTTTTCCCAAAAATCTTAGAAGGATTCAAAAGACACTTATAGGATCGGGTCAAAATTCTAATTTTTCACGATTTTTCAAAAATAGCAGATCTACAAGCTCGCAGAGCTTGTATATCTGCTATTTTTTTAATACTTAAAGCATAAAATATTGCGTCATAATGTGTTCAGTAAAAATGTGTGGGAACCCTGGTCCCACTCCCCCCCCCCCTTGACGCCCCTGGTTGCAGCACACCAGCAGCAGCAGCAGCAGCATGGTGGGGTACGAGGCAACGCAGAGGTCATCCCATATCCTGGCAGCTCCCCGGACCACTTCTCCTCCTCCTCCTCCTCGGGTCCCTCCCCATCCAGAGCCCCCACAGTCAGCTCTGTGAGACAAACCACAACGTCCTGCGTTCACTTATTTCGGGGCTCCCAGATGACCGTAAAGTGACAATTTAAGAACTTTTAATACCTAAAAGAAAGAAAGAAAGAAAGAGAAAACATGTAATGGAAAAAAGACATTTACTGCATCAACAAACATTGACCAAATTGTCATATAATTTGGTGCCATAGTTTTGTACATTTTCTGTTTTGTATGTGTCTATGGAGTTAACATTACTCTAATAAACCACCAGGTGGTAATGTGCTTCCCTGTGATTTTTTGTTTACTTCCTGAAAGCTGAAAGCCTCTGAGTCAAAAGGCCCAACTGAAAAACACTTTATGACATCATAAAATCAACCCCTCCCCTTTTACCATTCACCCAACACTGTGGGTGTGGCTAACTTCAGCTGGGTCACCATCCACCTCACGACCAGGCATACTTATTGAACTGGGTGTGGCCACATAAAAACCTAATTTTAACACTTTCTGTACACTTTTGAAAAAAAAAATCTTCCTCCTAGTATAATCATAATACATGATCATCATGTTTTAGGGGTGGGGAAATCATGGCACCCCATCTTTAAAATATTGACAAAGCCATTGTGAGCTTGTAGATCTGCTATTTTCACAATATTTATCTGTGGAATCGAGTCAAACTAAATAATTCCTACAATTCCAAGTGCTTGTCAGGGTGTGGATTATTTTGGGGGGTCATGGCCGGAAAAGGTTGAGGACCACTGCTGTAAGGGACACATTGAGGTAATTCAGACGGCTGTGATCTTTTTCCACAAAATTGTAAGGCTTTATTTATGCTCCGTTTTACGATGCTGAGCCAGAAATGGTGGATCATCTTTTTGGAGGTTATCTTCAGCACACAACATCTATTGTATGATTTGGTCTTAAAGCGCTTTTGTCTCATCGAAAATCTTGGGCCTGAACTAGGCTTTAGATCAGTGGTTCTCAAAGTGGGGTCCGGGGACGCCCAGGGGGCCTTTGGGGGGGTTCCAGGGGGTCCCCGGCAAAAGCAGCTAACATAGCATCACAATCATCTTAACCACTTTATCCATTGGCTATTCAAAAATAGCAGACCTACAAGCTCACAGCGCGGCACTTCGTGCCTCTCAGAGTTACACACCTGTGAGGTTCCATTTTACCTTGGGACCCCCTGGAACTCCGTTAATTATGGAGTCCTGGGGGTCCCTGGACCGCTCTTTGAGAACCATTAGTGTAGTCCTAACTTAACTGTGTTCTATTGTGGATGTACAGATCTTTGCCTCTGCGTCCAGCACGCGTCAGGCCCCTGGTCAAGGAGATACTACATGCACTGCAGTGCCACCTGCTGGTCAAGGAGATACTACATGCACTGCAGTGCCACCTGCTGGTGAAGGAGATACTACATACACTGCAGTGCCACCTGCTGGTGAAGGAGAGACCTACACCACAGCTCTCCTTGCAGTGGAAGGAGATACACAGGAGGGGAAGCAAGGAACGCCACACAGAGACACATTGCAAGGTTATTATGGTTTTGCATTTTTGTATTCGTTTTTAGTTTTACTATTTACAAACACTATAGAATAGTGAAGTGTGACTTAATTTACTCATCCTACCTGGTTCGCGGTTTTCTTCCCCCATTGTGAATTCCCATAGAACTTTTTCATATTGCGTCATATAAGAACTGTGTTCCAATTATAAACAAATGATCTCAGCGGTTTGACTCATATGGATATGAAGAATCAACTGATGGTGAAAAAACGCTAATGTTACTGTCGCCCAATTAGTTACATTTTCGCTAGAAACAGGCTTTATCACTTGTGAGTGACTGACTATCATAAACCATACAGAGCCACCTCGCCGACAATATTGCAAAGACCGTTTGTTTATTTTTGGACCGCAATGCTTATATGAGACGATTTAAGATGACCCAATGTTATCCTCCATAGAGAAATTACTTCCGTGGAACCGGGGGATGAGCAAGTCACATCATGACTTCACTGTTCTATAGCAGGGGTTCCTAAAAGGAAGATCACAGTAGATCACAAAGGATGTGAAGGTAGATCACATCATGCCCCTTAAAAATATTGAAATATAAAAAAATATAATTATATTTATAAACACAAATCACAAAACCCCTCTTTTTGGCATCTGCCACTTGAATTCTCTCATTTGCAAATCCCGCCCCATTCTGCCCTGTTACTATGGTGGTACAGATGACCCTGGGCAGATTGTTTTTATAGTGGCAGTGAATGGGGGGAGAGGGTATTTTCATTGCCTCATTATTGCAATTTAAAGTACCAAAGGAAAAACATCTAGGTGATATTAATAAAAAGGGAAGACAAAGGTACAGTAGTTACATTGCAAAACAGGGGATTTCCCCCGAAAATATATGTTTTAATTGTTTAATCCCAGTGGGACAGAATCACCATTGCAGATTATTTTATAGTGGAAGTGGATGGGGAAAAAAGATTGTTCATAGCCTCATTACAGCTATATAAAGTACCCAAAAAAACACATCTACGTGATATTAATAAAAAGGGAAGAAAAAAGTACAGTAGTTACATAGCAAAACAGTAGTTTTCCCCCGAAAATATATGTTTTAATTAGTTTAATCCTCTGGATCAGAGAGAGAGGAGAGATAGAAAGAGAAAGCGCAGTGCATCTTGGGTAGGAAAATGACAACCAGATTATAGTTCTACTCACATAATAGGCTGGCTTTCGTAATTCTGCCCATTTAAAATATATGTACCCAATCGTAACTCTTAGTTACATTGATAAGGTCCATGTGAACTAGTCTGTTGAAGCTTATTCATTATAATGAGCGAAATCGCTATCACCTCGCGCGGCCGTACTGCACGAACGCCGTGCTCCGCAGAGCGGACCGTTGTTGAAAGCCTGAAGCAACATTCTCCACTGCACAAACTCCACCCCCGATAGCAAAAAGTGAATGGTTTTTTCTGGTTGGCCAGTCAGGGAGTCTCAGGGACCAATCAGAAGGCTGACAAACGGTGGATTAAGGTGACTTGATTGACATCAAGAAGGGCCAGTCGGCCCTAAAGTAGTCAAACCCCCACAATGCAATGCTTTGTTGACAAAGAACCCGAAAACCTACCACTTTCATACAGAATGGGGTGAAGACTTTTTTTCTGCATTATTTCCCATTCCATCAGAGGCGTAGCCAGGAACTACATTTTTTGTAGGCGAAATGTCAGCCAAAATGCCAGCCCAGTTCTTTGTACACTGGAAAACAGACGTTCAACAGAGCATGATGTCATGGGCAGTGTAATTAGTGCTCTCAAGTAGTAATGGACACTGGGGAAACCTCAAGGTGAGTCCAAAATGAAGCAAGCTCGTGTTCTTTAACTGTAACACCCAAAACACTGCCAGAGACATTGAGAGTTTCTACCATTTCCGTTACATCAGCATCAGTTACATTAGCAGCACGGGGAGTTGCTAAGAATACACTTACAGATTTCATGAAACCATAAGAGTCGGGTTGGAACCTGGTATTCAACTCCTCCTGCTTGAAAACAATAGCAAAAATGCACATTTCTATAGGCGACTTGAGTAATGATCCGGCCGCACAAATTTACATCTGTATAAGCGTGTTGATTAATGGCCCGGCCGCCTACCAGTCAATGAATGGAACTGGTTGAGCGACATTCTATAGGCCTAAGGTCCTCTCCACACTATACTGTCCAGTCAGGTCTTTACACAATGAAAATAGAGATTTATTTTATTTTTTAATTTAGGCGAGATCAAATCTAAACTAGTAACGCCAACTGCGCGTCTGCATTCCATGTGCGTTTGTCTTATGTGTAACTCCAGTGCCGCTATTCCAAAGATCCCCTCAGGTAAAACATCTTTGGGTGGATAGATCATGTTGAGCTGGTCATTTAAAAAGTAGCTCTCAAGTCAAAAGAGTGTGGGCACCCCTGCTCTATAGCAATGATTACTATCAGAATATAGAACGTTAACCCTTTAACAAAGAAACGTAACAGGACATTGATAATATCAGGACAAACGATAATATCACGCATCGTCCCATCCCTACAGGTGATCGTGATCTCCAGTCAGAGGGGAAGTGGCCAGCATCGGTGGGTGGAGGTTCTGCTGAAGGAGCCAGCGTGTTGGAGGACACCGACAGGTACTGTTACACCTTTGTATATCGTCGCTGTCGGGTGGAATGTCCAGAACTGTTATTTTCCTGAAAAAAAAAAGAGAAAAAAGAAAAGTGTTCCAATCGATCCCATGTAATATTTAGTCACAAGCCTTTTATTTACAAAACACAGACTTATCACCTTCACTTTCTTAATTTAGAAAACGGCTGATCTGTAAGCTCACAACGTGCCGCGATGCCACACGTCGTCAGCTTGTAGATCAGCCGTTTTTGCTACTTTTGTGAGACACAGAGACGAGTAGTGGTGGAGAAGGGCATTGCTTTCACCATCGAGAACATGTCTTTGTCACTGTGTGTCTAGATCAAGGGTCTTCAACAGGGGGTCCGGGACCCCTAGGGGTTCCTCTGAGTTACTTCAGAAATCACACAAATCTTTGTGTGATAAGAAACCTTTTTTTCTCCTTTTTGTTATATTAACCACTTGAACCCTAGCATCCATATTTTGAGAACATTAGCCAAAAATAGCAGATCTACAAGCTCACCACGCCTCGCACTGCGAGGCGTTGTGAGCTTGTAGATCTGTGAGTTTGTAGATCTGCTATTTTCGGCAAGAGGTTTGGTGTTGAGAGCAGACTTTGGTGAGGAAAAGAGCAGAGTGAAAGGTTAAGTTCATTAATTAGTATTGACTGTTCAAGTGGTTAAATATCTGAAAACACAGATTGACATGAATCCAAAATACACTGATGATTGTGCTATCAAACGAGGAAACTATATGGAATCTATGAACAGGTTGTGGGGGTCTCTGCTTCATCTCTCTCTCAACTAAGGGATCCTTAGCCTGAAAATGTTGAAGACCCCTGGTCTATATTGTCATCTTTGTGGCTGTGTACGTCCCGTCTAGTTTGTACAGTCAAAATGACGCATTTGTTACAAAACAAGGTATTATTCAGTGCACAGTCCGACCAGATTAGCCCACGTACTGTACTGTTCGTTTCCCAATACTCCATCTTCTGCGAATAATCCAAAATACCTTGCACAGCGGTATACCTCTGCGCATCATTAGCTTGTTGTAATGGCCTGAAGGAGTAGTTACAATACAGCCTGGACAGCTGCCAGGAGTCTGATAAAGTTGAAGTTCACAAAACAAAAAACGAATACGTAATAGTCGTAATAATGCCATGAAAACTGCCCAGTAGGGTTGCCAACCGTCCCGTATTGGCCGGGACGCCCCGTATTCTGACTGAAAGAGGCGCGTCCCGTAAGGGACGTCGCTTGTCCCGGTTAAAGGGACTATGCACATAAAATATATATTTTTCTGTGCGCCAGGCATCGTCTGCCTGCCTTTGTGCGTGTGTGCTGTATGTGAAGGGCTCTAGGACCCTGGGGGTGCCTCGTCACGTACGTGCGTGCTGTGTGAGTCCTTGTGTAACATGAGCTGCTGTGCGTTGTTGAATGCGAGCCAGCGCAGTCGACACAAAACAAAAGTTGCAACTAACATTTCTCTACCGAAAATAAGTGCCTGCATGTGAGATGAGGTTTGTTAGCCAAAGCTCGTTTTGCCCCTGAAAGAATGAGTCTCATCTGAAGCAGGTGAGCTGTGTGTGTCTGTACTCTGTACTTTGTATGTGGCAAAATGCTATAATACTATCTATGGGTTCTTGAGAATCTGGATGTTGAAGAGCTCCAAGCAGATTACTTGTTCCCCCTGTCTCTGTAGCAGTATATTGTTGACCAGTGGTCCCAAAACATTTTAGCCCAAGACCAAAAAGAGAAATGAAACATTTACCCAAACTAGTGAAAATAGCAGATCTACAAGCTCACAACACATCACTATGCACAGCTGCTGTGAGCTTGTAGATCGGCTATTTTCACTACTTCTTAAATATAAATACGTTTTCTAATTCATGGAATGTCTTCGATTTTCATTTTAGTTATTCATAAAATTACTAAATCATGAAAACAAAATGAAGGAAACAAAAAATTAAAGGACCCATAAAAATAATTCTGTGACTCACAAATGGGACCCAGTGTTTGGGAACTAGTGTTGTAGACTATGTACAGTAGGCCCTATGCCTCAATTGAAGTGTATCTTATAGTAAAATGTAGGTCTACATGGCAAGCCATGGGTTTATTATAGGCTAGACATATCTGGTGTGTGGTTGAAGCATTTCATTCCCTTATGATTATGGTATGTATGCGATGTTACAGTAAGTGTAACCTGATGCAGATGTAGCCTGATGCAGATGTAAGACCTGTTGTGTTTGTAATGTATTGTGTGTTATACTGTAGGTATAACTGTCTGAGTGTCTGTGACTGTGCCAAAATGCAGTTTTCTATGCATTTCAGGCGTGTTGAGTCTGTTGACCCCCCTCAAAACACAATTTTTTTTCGGCCACGCGCCTTCGGCGGGCGGCCAGAAGGTGTCCCTTATTTGAGTCTCTGGGAGTTGGCAACCCTACTGCCCAGAAGTGTGTCAGTATGTTTAGAAACATTAGACTTATTGAACATACTGTACAGCAGGATATGTGTAGTACAAGGGTCTTCAACGTTTTCAGGCCAAGGACCCCTTAGATGAAGCAGGGACCCCCACAACCTTATCATAAGTGATCAGCAAGATCTCGGGTGACAACACGGCTGAGCACGATGGTGTGGTTAGGGACTTTGTGCAGTGGAGCGAGGACAACCATCTCAAGCTCAACGCAAGCAAGACTAAGGAGATGGTGGTGGACTTCCGCACCTCCAAGAGAGTCCCCCCGGTGCCAAGCACCATTAACGGTGAGGTGGTTGAGCTCGTGGATAACTACAAATTCCTCGGAGTACACCTGAATAGTTCACTGGACTGGTCGGACAACGCGCAGGCGATTCACAGCAAGGGGAAAAGCAGGCTGTTCCTCCTGAGAAGACTGAGATCGTTTGGGGTGTGCAATAGGATGCTACAGATGTTCTATCAGTCTGTCATGGCAAGTGTCCTCTTTTTTGGCATAACATGCTGGGGTGGCAACAACAGAGCAGGTGACACGTTTAACCTAAACAGACTGGTGAAGAAAGCAGGCTCTGTCGTTGGGTCCTCTCTGCAGGGGGTGGAGGAAGTAACCAAGGTGCGCACTGCGAAGAAGCTAGATTCCATCTTGGAGAACTCCTCCCACCCCCTCCATCTAGAGATCACCGGTTACTGGAGTAAGAGAGGAAACGACCGCTTTACCTACCCAGTACGGAGATGTGAGAGATTAGGAAAATCTTTTGTACCGGCTGCCCTTAAGCTGTACAACGAGACACATAACGGACGCTTGAAAATGTCTCCCTTCCTAACTTAGACTTACGGAACCATTGCTGTATTGACTTTGACCTCTAAGGAACAATTGCTGTATTGACTTTGACCCCTAAGGACCTTCCAGGAAGAGTGCTCATGTGCGCCTTGCGGTGACACGCTTCCTAGTTTCTTCTTTTTTCGCACTGATTTTTGACACTGCACTATTAGGTTGTTAGTGTTGGTAGTTTCTGAGTATTTTTGCTTTGTTTAACAATGACAGTGAGATACTTGTTTGCACTAACTAGCATTGACTGCTATGGTCTCTTTTGCAAGACACTTTATGTATATATACTTATATATTATTCGCCCCCTCTATTGATGCACCTTCTCCTTATTGGTACTGTACTGCTCTTGTCTTTGTTTTGTTTTTTTCCCTCTTATCTATCTTTCTTACGTCTCTGTAACTTTGTAAATAACTGTATACTGCTGTGCTACTACTGGACAACTAAATTTCCCCCTTGGGATAATAAAGGTATCTATCTATCTATCATAGATTCCATGTAGTTTCATTGTTTGACAGCACAATCATCAGTGTATTTTGGATTCATGTCAATTTGTTTGCTTGACCTTTCACTATGTACTTAGTCTTCTCTTTTCCCCCTCTACACCGAAGCTCTTTGCCCGAAAATAGCCGACCTACAAGCTCACAACGCCTCGCAGTGCGAGGCGTTTTGAGCTTGTCTATCGGCTATTTTTGGCTAAAGTTCTCAGAATATGGGTTCAAGTGGTTAATATAAAAAAGGAGAAAAAAGGTTTCTATCACACAAAGATTTGAAGGACCCCCTGTAGTAACTCTGAGGACCCCCTAGGGGGTGATTTCCATCCACAACAGTGACGCTGTTGGACTGTGATTGTGTTTAGAGCTCAGTCTACCCTGGATGAGGTGCTGCAGTGTGTGGTGATGGAGGGGAACCAAACCAGCCCAGAGCTCACTGCACTGTCTGAACAATAAGGTGAGCGTCTAGTGTCCACTAACGGCTAACCCACTGATTCTCAAATGTTTTCATATCATGGAACCAAATCCATGTGTATTTGGCTGCGGACCCCCCATGTGAAAAGATTTTGTGCCAGGGAATAGTCGTAACAATGCCATGGTACTGTTGGTACTGTAAGTCTAAAAGCAGACTTACAGCACCAACTTTAGTGTGAAGCACACAGAATTTACTGTTTATGAAATGAGCTACAGAATGTGAATACCAGTAAGACTCCCTAATCGGGAGATAAGCGACCGTTGGTCGCTTATCTCCTGTCACACTGCTGACATCAGTATGACATCACACCGTACACAAATGACCCTTATATAAGACCGGCATTATCTACCGACAGATTAGTGAATATAATACTGTACATTTGACTTGCAGTATGAGGAGTATATCTGTGTCACTCATCTTTTAATGTTTTTTTGTGAATGCAGGAGGATTGAACTGGAGCAGACTCAACTTGTGCAAGTGATTCAGACATTCTTCACTATGTTTCTGTTTGTTCAGTTGACTGTACTGTAAGTTGTTAAACTTGTTAAAGACATTATTACATTTGTTCTTTTTCGTTTAAAGGTAGGGTAAGTGATATTTATGGTTAAAATAAGTGTTAAATTGCATTCGATTATCATAGTACTCATTGGTATAGGGTGTTTGTTCACAGGGGTTTCTACTGTCTACTGAAAGTAGAAACTTGATAAAACAATCTAAATTGTGTGTATGTAAAGTATGGTCAATGGTAAAGTAGCACTCGCCTACCCTCACTGAGCATACATACACGTCTTTTAGAACCTAGGAAACACAGACCCTGGGGAACATACGGAGTGGAAGTGATGACACAAAGAAATGAGCAGACAAAATTGGAACAGGAGCACTATCAAATTGAAGCTGATAACTGGGTACTCTCTGCTGCTGAAGATTGGCAGCTGGAAATGAAGTTTCTGTTCATAGAACGGGTACACATTATAGTGTATCATTACTTTATGCTTTAACTATTGAAAAATAGCAGATATACAAGCTCACAGCGCGGCACCGAGTGCCGCGCTGCGAGCTTGTAGATCTGCTATTTTTGAAAAATCATGAAAATTTGTAATTTTGACCTGATTCCATAAGTGTCTTTTGAATCCTTCTAAGGTTTTTGGAAAAATCATGTTTCTACATCAGCAATCTGGCCAGCCATCGTCAAAGAAAAGGTCCTTTTCACTTAACTGGAGCTCAGTTAGTCTGTTCTTGAGAGACTACTATGTCAGACGGTTCTCAAACTTTTTCATGTGAAGGACCCCCAAAATGATATTTATTTGGCCACGGAGCCCGATATCAAAATATCTAGTTCCAGGGACCACCCAGAAGCAAAATTGGAGTTACAAATGTTCGCTTTAAAAATACATATGTTCAAAGATTTGCTCACATTTTCACAACATTTTCAAAAATAGCAGATCTACAAGCTCGCAGCGCGGCACTCGGTGCCGCGCTGTGAGCTTGTATGTCTGCTATTTTTCACTGGTTAAAGCATTCAATAAGTCTAGGCCTAAATGGGTTAAAGATCTGGAGAGACGCACAGACCCCTGCTACTGAACAAACGCTCTATAGCAATGATCACTATCACTATAATGTGCTTTAACCAAACAATCAACAAACAACTTTTTTTTTTACCCATAAATATCACTTACCCTTCCTTTAATTATTTTGAAGGATTCTATTGTTCATGTTATGTTGTTTATGTCCATGTTTTTGAACATACTGATGTATTCAGGGCCAATTTCTTTTTTGTAAAACGTGCAATTTGATCTGACTCCTGGCAGCTACTATTCCTTGGAGATATTAATGCACTGGTTCTCAACGGTTCTGGGACCACCAATGGTCCAAAGTGACCCTTAAGGGTCTGTAACTCAGAGAGAGTATAAATAGAAACATTTGTTGTATTACTGTGTGTGTATACTTGCTGCAGCCTTTCACGCGCAGTACACATATACTGTAGTTACCATTGGAGCAAGTGTTTTAATTTGTTGTTTATTCCGTTTGTTTTAAATAAATCTTAAAGGTGAATTTCTATTGTATCGCCTCTGTTTCATTCACAAAATCTACGCTGCATGTACCAGATATTTCTAATGTTATTAATCCGTCCTCAAATCTATTAGCAGCTAGGTGTGCTGTCATGCTCATTTCAGAACGACTGGAGAGCCTATTTCAACCAATTCAGAAGAACTACCTGTTGCATAATATCATTATTTCACTCCACTTATGTATTTCTTTTTTCTTTTTGGGAGACTCCTGTCCTGAATACCACCAGAGGGGGACTCCAGTACCATCAGTGGTACAGTACATGTACAGACAGGTTGAGAACCACTGGTTTATATAAAGAAAACAATAGAACAGTCTTCACAAATTGATGTAGTCAGGGCTGTAATTTCAAAGTTTCTAGGAAAAGTTGGCATAGGATTCAACATTCTTTGAACGTTCAGCATGTTCAAAATCAGAATCCACTGTATGCCGTTGAAATATGGCCTACTTGTGTGCCAGCAGAGCGCACAAGTAGGGTGATGAGTGCTGTCTGTGCCCAGGTATGTGACAACACTTGTTGGTTGGTGATGACATCACCAACCAACTTCCCTCATTTTGTCAGCATTTGTTCATAATAATGTTCACTCTTACCATACTGAACATTTCTGACATAAAACTTTAGGGTACGCAACGTGCCAGGGTTCACATTCTGGAAAATCGGGTGGGTGTTCCCACGAGGGAGAGTATTTTTTGCAGGTCTTTAAATCCGAGGGTATCAAAAAAGCAACTGGGTTAAGCACCGTTGGTCCGACCAATTTAACATTCACCAGGTTAGAATTCACCAGCGTTGGCAGGTTAGCATTTCACCAGGTTAGCATTCACCAGTGTCGGCAGGTTAGCATTCACCACGTTAGCTTTCACCAGCGTCAGTTTTTCTGAGGTTAGGGTTAAGGTTAGGTTTAGGTATATCTCCGTCCTCCAGACTTTTGTCACCTCCGCGCAGCCAATCACAAGCTTCGGTCTTCCTTAACCCAGTTGTCTTTTTGATACACTGGGGACTGAACGACCTGCAAAAAAACACTCTCCCGTTCTCACAAGCTGTGTTTGGCTTAGTGGCCTGTTTGAAATTAAGAGCTTTCCCTCAGGATCTCATAAAACACTGGTTCTCATCATGTGGGCCATCAGAATATTGCAAGTGGGCCAAATAATTGCCTAAACTCTAATATTGTATTGATATAAGAATATGTAAAAATAAACAAAATGTTATGCTATTATTTATGTAAACCTTGAACAAAACAGGAACTTAATTTATACTAGCTTAGTTCTATTGATCCAAGCCAGAATTAAGTTGCACATTCGATTGATTGATGATTAACATAAATACCTGCTTTGCACATGCATTTACATTCACACACACCCACACACACACACACACACACACCGTACACGCACTAAACAAACAACTAAATACTTTCACTTTCAAGTTGTTGTTTTCGTTTTCCTTTTTTCTTTCAGGGATACATTTCTGGGAAAGTGATGTGAACTGTGAACTGTGAAAAAATTTATCTTTTTTTTGTGCTGCTATACAGTATGTATGTACAGTACATTTAAGAGGAGCATGTTTCATACACCTAATTGGAAAACAAAACAAAAACAGAAAGAAATTCAAAGAGCTTAAAATTTCTTAGAAATTATCTTTCTAGTTTGTTTTTATCCTTACAAATAGAGAAGTTTTTGGCTGCAGTATTTTTCGTTACTTTTTCTACAATAAAAAAAAATATTTTTTTAATATGCCAGTTATTCAGATTGATCATTCCAAATTGATAGATTGACTACCAGGGTTCTGATGGGCCACATGTGCCAAATGTTGCTGCTAATGTTATGGTTATAGTTAGGTAAAAAAGATTACAAAAAAGGTAAAGACCCAGAAAAAGACCATGTAAGTTATCGCACATGCTGCACGGGCACAACAGTTTACGCTCGCAGCCCACACATGCGCAGCCCGGATCCGGCACCTATTCATTGACAAATTAAGCACTGTATAAGGGGTCCCTGCTTCTCATCCCTCTCAGCTAAGGGGTCCCTGCTTCACCTGTCTCTCAGCTCAGGGGTCCCTGCTTCATGTCTCTCTCAGCTCAGGGGTCCCTGCTTCATCTCTGTCTCAGCTAAGGGGTCCCTGCCTCATCTGTCTCTAAGCTAAGGGGTCCCTGCTTCATCTCTCTCTCAGCTACGGGGTCCCTGCTTCATCTCTCTCTCAGCTAAGGGGTCCCTGCTTCATCTCTCTCTCAGCTACGGGGTCCCTGCTTCATCTCTCTCTCAGCTAAGGGGTCCCTGCTTCATCTGTCTCTCAGCTAGGGGTCCCTGCTTCACATCTCTCTCTCAGCTAAGGGGTCCCTGCTTCATCTCTCTCAACTAAGGGGTCCCTGCTTCATCTCTCTCTCAGCCAAGCTGTCCCTGCTTCATTTGAGGGTGATGTTAGGCTAGTTTTATTATTACCAGTTTTGAGCGCCTGCCGCCTGTAAGTGGGTTTTCAGGGCGGTATTAAAGGATGTTAGGGATTGGTACTCCTTTAAGGCCTTCGGTAAGGCATTCCACAATTCGGTGGTATTGCTGGAGAACGAGTCTGTTTGACCCTTTGTTTTAGTTGAATCTGGCTTGAACGTGACCCTTGTCCAGAAGCCCTGTGTAGACCAACTGGTCCTGTGGTCATTGGTCTGAACACGCAGGACATTCCACAGGAGGCCTCAGGCAGTGACTGACAGTCCAAACGTCAGCCTTCAGCCAATCAGGCTCCTGGGTCCAACAGGACAGGAAGTGGTCAGTAGGTTTAAAGCCTCACAGCTGTGTCTGCACTGAGGAGAGAAGAGCAACACACAGGTCTGAATCAATGCTCTTTATACAACCTTCCATTACTGCTGCATTACTGCTGTGTTGATGCTTTTTACTCGTGTTACTGCGTGTGCGTGTGTGTGTGTGTGTGCTGCTGTGTTGATGCTTTTTACTGTGTGTGTGTGTGTGTGTGTGTGTGTGTGTGCGCGTGCGTGCGTGTGCGTGTGTGTGTGTGTGCTGCTGTGGATGCTTTTTACTCTGTGTCTGTCTGTCTGTCTCTGTGTCTGTCTCTGTGTCTGTGTCTGTGTGAGTGTGAGTGTGAGTGTGGGCGTGGGCGTGGGCGTGCGTGTGTGTGTGTGTACAGTATAATCAAACTATAAGAACAGCAAAAAATCATTATTTAGACATGTGTTTGTCATGTTTGTCTGACTGTTCATCTGGTTGTATTGTCTTTGTAGCAGTCACGTGGACACAATGAATAAATACAAGTAGAAGTGGTCCATAAATCGTGTTGACACTAACCGGCTGCGTCAAGTCACACGTTAATATCCACGTGACAATTCCGTTTTCTCTTAAAAATAAACTGTCTTCATTGTCACGTTTAAGAAATAAGAGTCTGCACACAAATTTGCTGCTCCCAAAGCATAAGATTTACTTGTGGCAATGTTTCGAGGGGCCTCAGACCTCACAAACAGTGCAGACAGACATTTTTATATGCAGTGTGACATCCCACATTTATCGAAAGCCACGTGATTGATTGATTGATTGATTGATTGATTGATTGATGACTTTATTCAAGTTTTGCATAGGAAAAGGTACAGTTTCATGACAGTACAGTTCACTGGTACACGGTCAACTAAAAGGATACGCCCAAAAAAGCCTATGGCTTGTTTCAATTGAGATCCTTCTTTTTAACTCATAGGCCTGAATGACTGACAGACAGACAGACAGACAGACAGACAGACAGACAGACAGACAGACAGAACATAGTACTATGCAGAAGATATAAAAAAAAAAAACAGTTCAGGGGTAAGGGGTAAGGATCATCATCATCATGACAGACAGGTTTAGCTTAGCCTCTATGGCATGGAGCACATGCATCTCAGCAGGCACTGGGTGAGATGTCAAGCATACTGCACATGACCACCAAGGGAGAAGTACTTCATCATGTGCTTCATGAGAGGGAAGGTGACAAGTTAATGTCAATGTGTCTCCCTGCAAATTCAAACTGCTGGATGTGAAGTGTAGGAAGAATGAAGTTGTCTTCCCCCACTGACATGTACAGTGTCCAGATAGGCTACCACTAAAAGTACACAATTCACTACTCAACCCTGAACATAGCTGGACAGTTTGTATTTGCTCTAACTCTCATGGAGATAGATATGTAGAGAGGTGTATGGAAAGCATGTCAGTAGCATCTCACTCTCACACACTGAGTGTACATGTATTAGAGGTTTGGGCCGCTAAGCAGCCGTCTCAAAGTAGCCTACAATATAGGCTATATTACCAGTGAGACACCTAAGGGCGAAAGCCCCAAAGGGCAAGGTTGCACCATCTGTCTTGGCCATATCCTAGAGTCACTGTATAGGCATCACAGATATTGGAATCATCCTGGTGATGTCAGAATGAGTCAGCCATAGAGATGGAGATCCGGGTGATGTAGAGTGTGATGATGTCAGTGTTGGTCATCTCCATATATGGAGGTCCATGACATCAGGGATCTCCATATATGGGCCGGTCAGCCTTCATATATGGGCAGGATGACATCAGGGATCTCTATATGGGCAGGTCAGCCTCCATATATGGGCAGGTCAGCCAAATGCATTGAGGTGTTACGGACAGGATTATGCTCCTGTTCTCTCTTAACATCTAAAGTATTAAGAGAATGAAGCTGGGATGTTAACACCATCTGTTTGTTGCAGAAATCCACCATGGAGGAATCCACCACGTTGAACACGTTAGAGGAGCTGAAGTTGGAGGACAAGTGGCGTCTGGAACATCCTGATACCACACCAACAGGTAGGTGAAGAGAGAGTTGATATTTGTACAAATCATGTCACACTGTACTGTAACCTATGTGACAATGGGCTGTCATATAAACAGAGGGCGGGGCGCTAAAACGGCAGCTCTCCAGATTGAAAGATTAAAAAAGCAAGCTCATTGTTCATTGCTGACAACAGTGTCTAAATACTTTACTTACTGCTGAGTTTACTACTGTAGTTTGTTGTGACCGTCAGGTCGCACTTGCTATCAAAACCTCCATCAGCTGTCCGTCTGTCCGTCCGTCAGTCTGTCTGTCTGTCCGTCCATCAGTCTGTCTGTCACACGTCACACTTTTGCCCTGCTCATATCTCCGCAACCGTTGCCCCGATCCATGCCACATTTTGCACACATACTCCTTGCCTGCCAAATCACAACCTCAATAAGCCACGCGAGGCTTGTGGTTACCGGGGTAGTATACACCGGCTGAGAGGGACGGAAACACTCGGCTGGCAGGAATCTCCATATATGGGCATAAAACGTATGTTAATTAGTAAAGCCAAGCAGGGCCTTGGCGAGTTAGGGCCTGGGTTTGATGCCTGGGAATCTCCATATATGGGCATAAGGACACTAACAGGGCATCATCTGGGAATGCCCATACTGTATATGGACATTTTATTTATTTTATCCTTTATTGCGACCGTAAGGTCGCAGTTTAGTATGAAAACCTCCACCGGCCGTCCGTCGGTCACACGTGCGGTCGACCGCACGTCACACGTGCGGTCGACGTGTGATGAGGTCACGATGAGTCATCTATGCCCAAATATAGATTTCTAGGTCAGATGGCCCATAGAGTTTGTGATGTCAAACCTAGCAACCCAATATAAACAAACCTGATGTCAGACCTGAAGTATCCTTTTATACCCATATATGGAGATACAGAGATCTCCATATATGGGCATATTAGAAAGCCCATATATGGGCATATACGGATGACATCAGGGATATCCATATATGGGCATAAAAGGGACAAGGGCTTACAGTTAAGAGATCTCCATATATGGGCATATCAGAAAGCCCATATATGTTCATATACTGATGACATCAGGAATATCCATATATGGGCATAAAAGGGACAAGGACTTACAGTTAAGAGATCTCCATATATGGGCATAAAGGGACAAGGACTGTTACAGTAGATATAGAGATGTCCATATATGGGCATAAATGAACAAGGACTGACAAACACTGAGATCTCCATATAACCTATGGGAATATAAGGGACGAGGACTGTCAGCTTGTAGACCTATTTTCTAAATATTGTTGTACATTAAAAACTTGAAATGGGTCGTTCTGCATAGTACTTGGGATTTGTTGATGTAAATGTTCACATAGAGTGTAATAATTGGTAAAACAAACTTTTGGCCTATTTGTGGAGATAAGCGACCAACGGTCGCTTATCTCCCGATTAGGGAGTCTTACTGGTATGAAAACCTCCACCGGCCGTCCGTCCGTCCGTCCGTCCGTCACACACGTCACACCTTTGCCCTGCTCAATGTATACGTGTAACGCCTGATACTGAGGTGATGTGTCACTGTGACATCACAGATACTGAGGTGATGTGTCACTGTGACATCACAGGTGAGATCGCAGTGATGTCAGATACTCAGAGCAGGGATCTCCATATTTAGGCATAAACAGGTGACATCACAGTGATGTCAGATACTCAGAGCAGGTATCTCCATATATGGGCATAAAATGGATTCTGTTAGGGATCTCCATACTGTATATGGGCATAAAAGGGATTAGTGATGTCAGATACTCAGAGCAGGGATCTCCATATATGGGCATAAAAGGGATTAGTGATGTCAGATACTCAGAGCAGGGATCTCCATATATGGGCATAAAAGGGATTCAGATGGAGATTCAACTTCAATGAGTAACAATGGCAAACTGTCAACTGCCCGTATGTCTTGATAATTGGTAAAACAAACTTTTGGCCTATTTGTGGCTTATCATCACATCCAACCATCTTAAGATACTCAGCTAGTGGGGAATGCTCTCTTCCCTGGTGAGAATTGCCCCTTTATATAGGGCTTGTTTGTGATTTGTATGACATCACGCCACATCATCAGCTGTGGACTCTGTGATGTCATCGTATCTCCATATATGGCCATCTCCGTATATGGAGATATAAGTCGTCCATGCCCAGGTATGGGCTGGTGAGGTCAGACTTTGTGTGATGGGTAGATTATCTCCATATATGGAGATTCAACATTCCAGGTGTAACTATGGCTGCCCGTATGACGTGAGAGGTGGAGGCTGTGATATTTGTGGAGATAAGCGACCAACGGTCGCTTATCTCCCGATTAGGGAGTCTTACTGGTTAATTGCGACCGTCAGGGAGCAGTTTACTATGAAAACCTCCACCGGCCGTCCGTCCGTCCGTCCGTCCGTCCGTCCGTCACACGTCACACGTCACACCTTTGCCCTGCTCATATCTCCGCATCAGTATGACATCACACCACATGTGTACACAAACCTTTGTGTACGTTGCTGTGGCAACAGTCTGTTGTTGCTGGTTTGTTAGTGTACGTTAGCAACCACCTTAGCAACCATGGTTTTACCCTAGCAACCAACTGTTTACCCTAGCAACCAACTGTTTACCATAGCAACCATGTTTTTTTACCCTAGCAACCAACTGTTTACCATAGCAACCAGATACGCAGAGCAGGGATCTCCATATATGGGCATAAACAGGTGACATCACACTGATGTCAGATACTCAGAGCAGGGATTTCTCCATAATATATGGGCATAAAAGGGATTCTGTTAGGGATCTCCATATATGGGCATAAAAGGGATTCTGTTAGGGATCTCCATATATGGACATACAAGGGATTCTGTTAGGGATCTCCATATATGGGCATGAAAGGGATTCTGTTAGGGATCTCCATATATGGGCATAAAAGGGATTCTGTTAGGGATCTCCATATATGGGCATAAAAGGGATTCTGTTAGGGATCTCCATATATGGGCATAAAAGGGATTCTGTTAGGGATCTCCATATATGGGCATAAAAGGGATTCTGTTAGGGATCTCCATATATGGGCATAAAAGGGATTATGTTAGGGATCTCCATATATGGGCATAAAAGGGATTCTGTTAGCTGTTAGTGATCTCCATATATGGGCATAAAAGGGATTCTGTTAGGGATCTCCATATATGGGCATACAAGGGATTCTGTTAGGGATCTCCATATATGGGCATAAAAGGGATTCTGTTAGGGATCTCCATATATGGGCATAAAAGGGATTCTGTTAGGGATCTCCATATATGGGCATAAAACGGATTCTGTTAGGGATCTCCATATATGGGCATAAAAGGGATTCTGTTAGCTGTTAGTGATCTCCATATATGGGCATAAAAGGGATGCTGTTAGGGATCTCCATATATGGGCATAAAAGGGATTCTGTTAGGGATCTCCATATATGGGCATGAAAGGGATTCTGTTAGGGATCTCCATATATGGGCATAAAAGGGATTGTATCCCAGATGATGCCCTGTTAGGAGATCCACACTAACAGAATCCATATATGGTCCTACCGACAGCTGCTATAAGCCAACCCTGGCGATAAGGTCTGAGTCGAAGAAATGCTTCTTTCCTGGCAAGAATTGCCCCTTTATACTGTAGGGCTTGTTTGTGTATTGTATGACATCACGCCACATCATCGGCTGAGGACTGTGTGATGTCATAATATCTCCATATATGGAGACATAAGTTGCTCATGCCCAAATATGGGCTGGTGAGGTCAGACTTAGTGTGATGCGTAGGTTATCTCCATATATGGAGATTCAACTTCAATGAGTAACCATGGCAAACTGTCAACTGCCCGTATGTCTTGATAATTGGTAAAACAAACTTTTGGCCTATTTGTGGAGATAAGCGACCAACGGTCGCTTATCTCCCAATTAGGGAGTCTTACTGGTTAATAATAATATGTATCCATATACATTCATGTCAGACGAGCCATGCGCTATCGATGGACGAGTGTTGACTAGGGAAGGTTAGACGATCGCCGATTTTCGGATAAAAATAATTTATTTCGTTTTTAATGACCCAGTACGGTAAAAGACGGCGCGGCTGAGACTCCTTGCTCAGATGTCCGGTATATTCCGGTTTTAATATTAAGGGGCTCCCCGTGGCTTGCAAAGTGTTAAGCAGGACCCTATTTAGTTTTTTTGGGCTGTTTGGAGCCTTGTTTTTAAGGCATTTGGGACGTGATACCATACAGCATAGCCTACATGGACTCCATAGTCATAGAGGGGCTGAATGAGTGCACCACCTAGAGTGTTCCGTGTATTGTTATTGGGGTGATCCTCTGTAAGAAGCGAAACTGTTGGTAGATTTTTTTGATTACCTTAGTATTCTTTTTTTTCCAATGGAAAGATTTGCCTCTAAGATGCAACCCAGATATGTGATTTTGTCTTTTCTTGTTATTACTGTATCACCAACTTTGATTGTGAAGTTATCGATTTAGCTGAGGTTATGATTTGTGGATTAGTTTTTTCCCCCAGATAACAGTTAATTACCTTGCTTTACATGAATTCAGTTGATTTGATATAAGGACAGTTACAGCCAGGTAATACCAGGTTTCTTACAAGTCTGTTTTCTTTTCTAACTCAACGATAGTTGTAACACCGGACCAGCATGAAGCTCCAGACACTGACCCACTGATGTCCAGTTCGGCGTCAACAAGTAGAGGAGCCTCTAAAGGTGGAGGTGAGCTGACACTATGAATAGATGTGCTATGAGCTGCTCACACTCTTTACATTTAATCTGTAGTATTCCTTTAAAGGGGAAATCCAGACCAAAACATATCCCCCCCCCCCCTGAATGTTTATGTTTTCATAAATGTTCCTGCCTGGTTTGGTGGATTTGTCATAATTGCCCCTGTTCTGATATCTCCCGACCCCTCCTCACAGCTAAAATGGGGCGACTCTTCCAAAAGCGTTTATTTTGGCCGCTCCAAAGTTAGTTTAGTTTACAGCAACATGCTCTATCAGCACTGTAGCGCTGCATGAGACTGGCCTGTGCCTGTGATAGACAGGCAGCCCCATCGAATCACCTGCTAAATAGCTTGAAAAAATGGACACGCCTCCTACAGCCATTAGATGGGAGCGATCCCAGATGGATGTGGAGCATAGCTATGCTGCTATGCTGACACCATCTGGCGAAGTCAGGTTAACTGTAATCAGCACACCTGTGTATTCATCTGGCCAGTGATGTATATGGGACCAGTTACGCATATATGGAGACCCCTGCATGATACTCAACAATGTTATGTCAAAACATGCCCATATATGGGCATTACCAAATATGGGCATTCCCAGATATGTCCTTAATATTGATAACATAATATCCTTATAATGTCCTTAATATAATAATAAAGGAATCTCCATATATGGGCATAAAACGTATGTTAATTAGTAAAGCCAAGCAGGGCCTTGGCGAGTTAGGGCCTGGGTTTGATGCCTGGGGATCTCCATATATGGGCATAAGGGGTACCCTAACAGGGCATCATCTGGGAATGCCCATACTGTATATGGAAATTTTATTTATTTTATCCTTTATTAATATATATCCATATACATGTATGGACTTAATATTAACGTTTTCAGCCTGGGATTAATGACATCAGAAATCTCCATATATGGGCATAAAAGGGTTTTTGTTTCTGGGAATGACCATATATGGACTTTTTATTTTATTTTATCCTTTATTAATAATAATATGTATCCATATACATACAATATATGTTATGCCCATACATGGATATCCCTATTTGAACCAGCCACACAGATATGGGCCATGCCTTTGCCATCTGGCCAGTGATATATCATCGACATCAGGGATCTTCATATATGGGCATAAAAGGGATACCCATGTATGGACTGTCACTGTGATATCACCTGTGATGTCACAGTGACAGTATGAATATCCAGGGTTTGATCTTTGATGAGGTGATGTCATGTGACATCACTTCCTGTACGGAAGGACGGAAGGAAGGACGGACAAGCTACAACATTTCTTCTGTGTTGAACGTGATCTGTGGAGCTGCCTCTTGTGTTGTAATTGTGAACATCTCTGATGTTTAGTATTTGGTCAGGTACATGGGTATCTTTGTGGTGTAGTGTATCTTGTACACCAGGCCCAATGCAAGATGCTGTACTCTGTCAGCTACCGTGAGCCATTCCACGCTTAAAAGGTGATTAGTGGTAAAGTGAGCCCAAGAAGGAAGGTTAAGCAGGACCCTATTTCGTTTTTTTTGGGCTGTTTGGAGCCTTGTTTTTAAGGCATTTGGGACGTGATACCATACAGCATAGCCTACATGGACTCCATAGTCATAGAGGGGCTGAATGAGTGCACCACCTAGAGTGTTCCGTGTATTGTTATTGGGGTGATCCTCTGTAAGAAGCGAAACTGTTGGTAGATTTTTTTGATTACCTTAGTATTCTTTTTTTTCCAATGGAAAGATTTGCCTCTAAGATGCAACCCAGATATGTGATTTTGTCTTTTCTTGTTATTACTGTATCACCAACTTTGATTGTGAAGTTATCGATTTTGCTGTGGTTATGATTTGTGGATTAGTTTTTTCCCCCCAGATAACAGTTAATTACCTTGCTTAACATGAATACAGTTGATTTGATATAAGGACAGTTACAGCCAGGTAATACCAGGTTTCTTACAAGTCTGTTTTCTTTTCTAACTCAACGATAGTTGTAACACCGGACCAGCATGAAGCTCCAGACACTGACCCACTGATGTCCAGTTCGGCGTCAACAAGTAGAGGAGCCTCTAAAGGTGGAGGTGAGCTGACACTATGAATAGATGTGCTATGAGCTGCTCACACTCTTTACATTTAATCTGTAGTATTCCTTTAAAGGGGAAATCCAGACCAAAACATATCCCCCCCCCCCCTGAATGTTTATGTTTTCATAAATGTTCCTGCCTGGTTTGGTGGATTTGTCATAATTGCCCCTGTTCTGATATCTCCCGACCCCTCCTCACAGCTAAAATGGGGCGACTCTTCCAAAAGCGTTTATTTTGGCCGCTCCAAAGTTAGTTTAGTTTACAGCAACATGCTCTATCAGCACTGTAGCGCTGCATGAGACTGGCCTGTGCCTGTGATAGACAGGCAGCCCCATCGAATCACCTCCTAAATAGCTTGAACAAAATGGACACGCCTCCTACAGCCATTAGATGGGAGCGATCCCAGATGGATGTGGAGCATAGCTATGCTGCTATGCTGACACCATCTGGCGAAGTCAGGTTAACTGTAATCAGCACACCTGTGTATTCATTCTGTGTAATTCTGCGCTAGATGGCGACCATTCACTGTGTGTAGTCAGGTGACGTCACTCGTCTGCCAGTTCATCATTCATAATTCAGATTTTTGAACTAAAAGTTCATGGTTCCAAAAATGAACAAATCTTGTTATTTTTCCCCCTTTTTTTCATTATGTTGCTCTGAGCTATTATTTGTCAAAATTATTTAATCCAATTCAACATTGAGATGCCCACAATGTTTAAATATGTGCCCACTTCACACTCTTCCTGCACCCCTTTGCAATGTGAAATGACACTGAATCCGTTATCCTTTCCAACTGTCATTGTCATAATGCTGATAAGCTTTTATTGTGAAGTCAAACGTTTCAAAATATCCCACATACTGCAAGTTTCCATTTGCAGAAAATAGCAGATCTACAAGCTCACAACGTGTCGCGGAAGCAACACGTTGTGAGCTTGGCAAGAACGAGCAAAAGAGCGCCATTTCATGAAGTCCAGAATGAGCGCGTCCAACAACCACTTCATCAAGCAGAAATAAAGAATGGTCCGTTTACGTTCGCCCGAAATATGAACGATTTTGTGAACGATCGTTCTTTGAACTCGTTCGGGTACAACACTGGGTGGTAGGGGGGTGTGGTGAAGTACAAAACGAGCACTCCAACACCAATCTTACTTGTGCAGCTGGTTACCATGGCAGCGGTATCAGTGATGTCAAGCTGCGTCCAAACCTGTAGCTATTTCTTCTATTCTAGTCGCTTCTATCGCTTCACTTTGGACACACAGGTCCGCGTCTGTAAAAAATCATGTCCTGTTAGCCGGGGAGCCACAGGCCAAAAAGCTCAAAGAATAGGGTTTTACCTGTGACGTCATGACATACTTTTTATTTTTGTTTTTTCTATTCATTTGGTCATTAAGGCACACAGAATGAGAGGCCTGCTCTGCCGGAAACTCTGCGAAAAAAAGTTATGGCCATTTGTATATTCACTCCATCGACTTCAATATACAGGAAAGAAACACACACAAAAAAATATGCTTTAAGTAGCATGTGAGAGGTCAAACTAGGGGTTCTTGATGATTCTAAATCCATTGCAAGCATTTGTTTTGCATGAAAAACATTCCCTGGGCTAGAAAACGGACCAAAATAACAGTGAAAAGTGATGACTCATCACTTTTCTCAGCTTTGAGAGGCTGAAATCTAGCCCAAGGAATGTTTTTCATGCAAAACAAATGCTTGCAATGGATTCAGAATCACCCCTCACATGCTACTTCTTTTGGTGTGATTTTTTTCCAGTATAGTGAAGTCAATGGGAAACTTTTTTTCGCAGTGTTTCCGGCAGAGCAGGCCTCTCATTCTGTGTACCTTATTGACCAAATTAATAGGAAAAACTAAAATTTGGAGTATGTCATGACATCACAGGTCTTCTCTAATTTTGGCACAGTGGCTCCCCGGCTATAATGAATCTGTCATGGTTAAAATGAAGTTTGAAGTTACAATGGGTGCAGGGCTGTTCAACAAATATTACTGGGTGGGTGTAATTTAATTCTCCAAATCTAACCCTCAATAATGGATATGTAGTCTAATTTTGAGGCAGAAACGTAGTTAATACTGTGGATCATTTTGGTGGGGGGTCTAGGGGTCCTACCCCAGAAACATTTTAAAAGAGTAGATGTTATTTCCTGTATTCTGTTGCATTTTACAGGGAGTTTGATACTTTTATCAGGCTTTACTAGGATGGGAAAATTATGGATAAATACATTCATTAAGCTGCAACACGTCTTTTGCTTGAAGATCTGTTCTTTTTGCACACGCATCCATCCAAAAGTCCCTCCCCATTTAAACTGCCTGCTAGTAAGCAATGGGCATTTTGGAATTGGACGTGTTGAACATAGAACATGAATTAATCTGTTGTAGATCCTGCTGTCGCCTGTCGATCTTACTGTAGAGAAAGAGAATGATGTGCGCAGGGAACAGGCACGCAGCGTTCCTCACACACCAGACGCTCACGCACACACCGCGACGCATCTAATCATTACTTCAGAATCAGATCAGGCCTACAGTATTTTAAGCCCTTTGTTGCTCAAATCGCGGCCGAAGTGGATGTCTCAGTGATGCTTGAGTTGACACAGTTTTCCACTTTGTGTCGGCTGGCGATTTGACGGCGTGAGAAATACGATGTGTCGCGTGAGAGTGTGTGAAGAGGGTCATTTACGTGAGTCTCACGCTCATTGCGTGAGGGTTGGCAGCTCTGATGGGTGTGTATGGGGAGAGGCCCTGAGCCTGGGGAGGCAGACCCATGCAAGGCAGAGTTTTTTTGAAAGTGGAATATCCCTTTAAGGTTCTGATATGTGTATTAATCCACGCTAGATGCCGACAAATGTGACAAAGCCACTTAACACCAGCTGTGTTCATTGTTTATCTATCCTAGCAAGACTATGGTTAGCCACTTAGCTTTAACATGTTGAAATCTCTGTGAGGAAAATAATTTACTATTCTGTCCCTATTGCACCCAATAATTGGGGTGCAACTTGTTCACGTTCATGAAACAATTTATGCCCAGAGTATCACCAATAACTCTTATCCCTTATCTTCAGATAAGGCCTTTGTCGACAAACGACGGCGTGCACTGATTCAGGGAGTGACCATGATCAATCCAATCCTTGATCTACTCCTTGAGAAGGCTGTCATCACCAGAGAGGGCTACAGTAATGTGAGGTCTAGGCCCACCACTCAGGAGCAGATGAGGGAACTCTACAAACTCCTGAACTCCAGAAAAGCCAAAGACGTTTTCTACAAAGGTCTAGAAGAACACGAGACGTTTCTTCTTGATGAGCTGTAAGTAATACTCATTTACATTAATCTTTAGGACAAACAGAGAGAAAATAATGTAAAATCTTCTGGAGATTATTATTTCTCTAATTCATTGTTTCACAACAGGAACAGACAGCCACCCAAGGGAGCAGCTGCATCTGATTCAGGTAAGTGTTCTTTAAAGTTGATTGACTTTATGGAGACATTTCATTTAAATGTCTCCACTGAACTGGAGAATTGAGGGTGGTAGGTAGTAAATAGGCTATTCTAAACCAAAGCATTATGTGTTTTTTTATTTTTTTTATTTTTTTGCATTTTCTGTGAATGAATTATATTCTACGGTTTAACCCAGTGATTCTCAACCATTTTCATTTCAAGACTCTCAATTTGAAATAAAACATTTTCATCTCTGGGACCCTACATTATTTTTTGTACTGTAGGTCCCTTTTACTGACAATAGAGGCTTTAGGCTACTTGTGAATTACATCAAAATGTATGCCCATGCTTGTATGTCAAACTAGAATGAATAAAAATAAAATGTATTTAGGTGTAATTCAATATTCTGTTATGCTAAAGAAAACAACAAGTGCAACCTGATATATAATCACTCTTGTCATTTCTAGTTGGCATGGTGTTAGGTATGGACATAAGGTTTTCTTAAACCATCACAAATACATTGAGCTCGACCCTAGTGGTCTGTTTGCAATAATTCCAATACTAGATAGGTATAGGTAATTAAATAATTGATAGATAATACATTCCAATGGATTATTTTACTATTGGGCATGCTAAATAACACACTAACATGTTGGGGAAATCTAACTTCTTGAAAGATATAATTTCATTATCGTGTTGGGTGCTGGAAGCTTCAAATCTGAAATCAATACTCAACCTAGAACATTTTTTTGTCTGTGACTGTGTGTGTGTCTAAGTCTAAACCTAGGTTTCCGTGCTGACAGTGAGCTGCTCAATCCGGGGAAAGCCCTCCTAGTAGAGAATCTAAGCCGAGTCAAGGCTATTGATCATGCTGTTAGCTGTCTTCGTGACTTATGAGCTCAGGCTGTTGCCCCGGTAGTTGTCTGTCTTGGTGAGATCACCTGACTTTGGATGATCATTGTGAGCCACATCTGGCGAGACGTGTTGGCTAGTTTGATCAAATCCAATTCTTACATGGTACCTTTATATAGCGTGTTTATCCAACAAGCTTTACAATGATGATGCATTACATTCATTCACCCATTCTCACACACATTCATACACCGATGGCGGAGGAAACCATGTGCAAGGCACCAACCTGCTCATCAGGAGCAGTTAGCACATACTTCAGAACCCGTCACTCCATCTTCCCCACATCTCTGAACATTTGTTGTTAATGATTGTTTGTGTCGCCAGATTCTGGTGATGGAAGCTCTCCTGATAAACCCATGGATGGACCTGGAGTGTGTCCAGGGTCTGGAGCAGGTGGAGAGGCGGATGAGGAGATGGAGGTTGAATGTAATCCATTTGATGATCCAAATCCAGCAGAACCTCTGTGCAGAAAACCCTTTTCAAGACGTGAGTAGGCCACATGGATTCTTTTTTATACATTTTGAAATGTTTCACTTTTGATTTAAAACTTACATTTTATCGTAGGCCTATGCAGTTGATTTGCATCATAGTTCTGATGCCATAGAAGAATGACATCAAAGAGTGATCTATGTCGTTATTAACTTGTTTAGTACCAACATAGTTTTTTTACTTTGGTCGTTTCCTGCCACACTTTTTTGTTTTTTCTTAACTTCTAAAAGTAGTCACATCCATCTCAAGTAAGATCCAGTAGATAGTGCACGATCCACACGCACACCACGCCACGGCGCTGATGACAAGAAAGCACATGACTCTACCAAACCGTTTCAGAGATACAAGGATCAGGAAACAGAGAAATTGGCGTTTTCCCTATAAAATTTAACATGGGAGCCAATGGAGATTCGTTTATTTTTTTATCCTGCCTACATACTGTTTCCGGTTCATACCGGATCTGGCTCTTGTAGAGCAGATGCGCACCATGGCGATTACGTATTAAATTAAATGAAAAAGGAATCGCCAATGGTATGGAATGGTGAATTAGTTAACCTTGTTGTTTAATCGTCACTATGGTTACTCTGAAGCGTGTTAGCATGTTGTTTAATCGTCACTATGGGTTCAAATTACTCATATGATCACCAGCCATAGCCATAACCATAGTCATAGCTGGGGTGGCCATAGCTGAATGGTGCCAGACTCCCTGGTTCGATTCCAGGCCAGGCCAGCAATGAAAATACAGAATTTCCCTTGCGGGAGGAGTAGGTAACTGTTATTATTAGAACGAAAGATCTGGTGCTGGTATAGGAAATAATTGTGTGTGTGTGTGTGTGTGTGTGTGTGTGTGTGTGTGTGTGTGTGTGTGTGTGTGTGTGTGTGTGTGTGTGTGTGTGTGTGTGTGTGTGTGTGTGTGTGTGTGTAACCCTAACCCTAACCCCAGGATAAAAACGGGTTTAAGCATTTACAAACTGCTCAAAATGGCGGAAAATGTAAGGGCGGAGCTTACTTAACAAAGACACAGATGTCTTCCGCTTAAGTCAAGGCACGCGTGTAAGCAACTTGCATGTCTTCAAACAAAACGAGGCATGACTTATGCCCGTTTTAACGCTTCGTATAGCACCCCCCTTTGGCCAATTGGAATAAGATTGGTTTCAGTGATATTTGGACTAACCTAACTACATCTTTGCCAAATGCCATGAACGTGTGACTTTGCATGTATGATTTAGAGGCAGAAGAATAATGTGCATAAAACTGCAATATTCATTATTTCTTTACTCTTGCTTTTAACTGAAATTTTTAATTCCTGTGTTGCTACTGAAGTCGCACTGTTCTTAAAATGTTTTAAATGTTCTTCAATGTTTTATGTTTTTATTTTCCTCTGCTTTATTGTAATCATGTGTATTTTTTCTGTGAAGCACTTGTGCTTCATTTTCTGCTCTGTAAAGCGCTTTGAGCCGCATTTCATGTCATGAAAGGTGCTATACAATAAAGTTTATTAGTATTATTATTACGTATTGCCCTATTACACTATTACACTTATTGTCCTATTACACTATTACACTATTGCACTTATTGGTTTAAACTTGTGACTTTAAAATAAAGTCACAACTAGTGTGAGCGTTTTAAAGTTGAAATCGCGTTGCTAGGCAAAAGAATGCCAGACTAAGTGTGAGAGCAAAGTGTGACAGCCACTTACAGGTTTCATTGTCAAATAACTGTGTCATGTTAAATAACTGTGTGTGTGTGTGTGTGTGTGTGTGTGTGTGTGTGTGTGTGTGTGTGTGTGTGTGTGTGTGTGTGTGTGTGTGTGTGTGTGCGCGTGTGCGTGCGTGCACATGCTGCACGCGTGTATGTGTGCTTGCCTGTGTGTGTGAGTGAGTGCATGCATTTGTGTGTGTGTGTGTGTGTGTGTGTGTGTGTGTGTAGGCTGTGTTTATCTGGCTGTGGGTGTGAGTGTGTGTGTGGCTGTAGCTGTGACTTTGGCTGTGATTGTGTATGTGTATGCGAGTGCGTATGCAGGTGTTTCACAGTCTTCGGGACCAGGAATTGGAACAAACACACATGACAGTGAGTTCTTCATTGGTTACTTTTCTCTTGAACTGGAAACAAATGGTTCAGTTTGCATGTTGTAGCACTGCTAATGGAACACCTGGGTACAGCTAGCATGTTGTAGCAATGCTAATGGAAACAAATGGGGTCACTTAGCATGTTGTAGCAATGCTAATGGAAACAAATGGGGTCACTTAGCATGTTGTAGCAATGCTAATGGAAACCAATGGGTTTGTTAATCTCTCAAGAGAGATGAAGCGCTGCTCTACTACATCTGTCGGGAACTGCTATTCCAAATCTAACCTCGTGTCACCAGGCTTTCTCGGGGGAAAGCCCGGTATTCGTTTACTAAACAGGTCGTTTGATCTGGTCTAGACCGGATGGCAGAAGAAGTGGCGTTGCTTTGTTTTGGTTCCCCCTATTTGTTTCCCCAATCCTATTCAGGCCTACTTTGTAAATGCTAGAGAAGTCTTGCCAGTCGCTGCGAGTTGGACTAAAAGATGGATATACCAAACAAACTTTTCAAAGAATAAGCAAAACTACGCTGCATCAAGGGTTTTATTGCATAGGTACTAAAATTATGTCATTGAGTGCGGGGAATACGGTATATGCATATACGCCATTTTGTTCTACTTCCGGGCCTCTTTCGACTTCCTTCACAGGTGTGTGTAACCCTAACCCCAGGATAAAAACGGGTTTAAGCATTTACAAACTGCTCAAAATGGCGGAAAATGTAAGGGCGGAGCTTACTTAACAAAGACACAGATGTCTTCCGCTTAAGTCAAGGCACGCGTGTAAGCAACTTGCATGTCTTCAAACAAAACGAGGCATGACTTATGCCCGTTTTAACGCTTCGTATAGCGCCCCCCTTTGGCCAATTGGAATAAGATTGGTTTCAGTGATATTTGGACTAACCTAACTCTACATCTTTGCCAAATGCCATGAACGTGTGACTTTGCATGTTTGATTTAGAGGCAGAAGAATAATGTGCATAAAACTGCAATATTCATTATTTCTTTACCCTTGCTTTTAACTGAAATTTTAAATTCCTGTGTTGCTATTGAAGTCGCACTGTTCTTAAAATGTTTTAAATGTTCTTCAATGTTTTATGTTTTTATTTTCCTCTGCTTTATTGTAATCATGTGTATTTTTTCTGTGAAGCACTTGTGCTTCATTTTCTGCTCTGTAAAGCGCTTTGAGCCGCATTTCATGTCATGAAAGGTGCTATACAATAAAGTTTATTAGTATTATTATTACTTATTGCCCTATTACACTATTACACTTATTGTCCTATTACACTATTACACTATTGCACTTATTGGTTTAAACTTGTGACTTTAAAATAAAGTCACAAGTATAGTGTGAGCGTTTTAAAGTTGAAATCGCGTTGCTAGGCAAAAGAATGCCAGACTCTGTGTGTGTGTGTGTGTGTGTGTGTGTGTGTGTGTGTGTGTGTGAGTGTGAGTGTGAGTGTGAGTGTGTGTGTGTGTGTGTGTGTGTTTGTTTGTGAACTAAACGTGTGTATTCCCAGTGGCTGGTAATTGCTTTTCTATCAGGGTACTAGTACATGTTAACCTCTGTCTAGGTCATTCTTCGGTATAATGATGTTACTTACTTTTTGTGTCTCCAGTGTCTACAGCAGCTCCAGCCCACGTTCCACCTCAACCCACGCCTCCAGGAATTGAAAATAGAGAGAGCAAACGTGAGTCCTCTTCCTCTAAGGAGGTGATGGAGTGTCCATTGGCTGTGTGTGTGTGTGTGTGTGTGTGTGTGTGTGTGTGTGTGTGTGTGTGTGTGTGTGTGTGTGTGTGTGTGTGTGTGTGTGTGTGTGTGTGTGTGTGTGTGTGTGTGTGTGTGTGTGTGTGTGTGTGTGTGTGTGTGTGTGTGTGCGTGCGTGCGTGCGTGCGTGCGTGCGTGCGTGCGTGCGTGCGTGCGTGCGTGCGTGCGTGCGTGCGTGCGTGCGTGCGTGCGTGCGTGCGTGCGTGCGTGCGTGCGTGCGTGCGTGCGTGCGTGCGTGCGTGCGTGCGTGCGTGCGTGCGTGCGTGCGTGCGTGCGTGCGTGCGTGCGTGCGTGCGTGCGTGCGTGCGTGCGTGCGTGTGTTGCTCCTAATGTGTTGATATTTGTGGCTGATCTCAGCACAGGGTGGGTAGTGGGATCCCTACAACATATTGTATAGATGAGAGATGAAGCAGGGACCCCCACTACATATTGTATAGATGAGAGATGAAGCGGGGACCCCCACTACATATTGTATAGATGAGAGATGAAGCAGCCCCCCCCCCCTACATACAGTATTGTATAGCTGACAGAGAGATGAAGCAGGGACCCCCACTACCTGTTGTATAGATGAGAGAGAGAGATGAAGCAGGGACCCCCACTACATCTATCTATACATTAGGGAAATAATTATTTGGGAAAATGGAAATGGAAAAAATGTAATACAATGAAAAAATATTAAAAATGAATGAAAACAGTTATCGAAAACAATTGGCCAGCTCATGTATTAGGAGGGTAATATGAATTACCAGAATAAAAGATGGGTGTTTTTAATGAATCTATCATGGTTAAAATGGAGTTTGAAGTTACAGTGGGTGTGTATGGGGAGGCGTCCTGCAGGAGTAGGGCCTGGTAACATTTACAGTACATCACATATCTAAATATTGAATGAAGCAAATTAAAAATGGTTCAGTAAAAGCCTGATTAGACGATAAAATGACAAGAATTTTCTTTTCTTTTTTTAGTGAAATATCCCTTTAACACCATATCATGCAACTCCTCATGCTCTTTATTACATATCGTATCAACTTTGTAGAAATCATTTACCATCGCTTGGCCCTTTGCCAATGTAATCAAGGAAAGGTCACATAATATATACAGCATTATTACTCTAAGTCTCAATTATTTCTTGATCCTGACCTCTTGAAACTATTACTGGCATTGAGACAAGCACACACAAGAAAAACATTGTGAACTCAATTGGGCTTAGCACGTCCACAAATACCGTGAAACCGCATGCTCGCTGCTCAGGGGAGCGCTCTCACACCATTTGTTATCGTTTACTGTTTTATGAACACTATAGCAACTGGAAGGCCTGTGTTTTTTTTTGCTTTCTTCTTTTTCTTTTTATCCAACCATAATTTCAGTTCCCAGTTCTGAGAGGGATTAGGACCGTGGCTAGCAGTAGCATGACATCACTCTCCATGAAAAGCTCAGGGGTTAAAATTCTCAGTCCTGGGGACTGATTTCAGTCTTGAGGATTCCATAGGGGCTATTTATGAGATCAGAGCAGAGCTGCAAAAAAAAAAACAAGGGGTAGGTGTAGCGATGGCAGTGGCGTGAAATCCGTGAATGACAAAGTCGTCAAAACGCTAGTCAAGTGATCTCCAAACTATAAAGCAGTTATAATTTCAAGATATGAGTATTTGAATTGGCCAGACTAGCAATAGAATACAACAGAACTTAAGAAGATAATTCTATAAAACAAGCATGGATTGGCACACACACATTCAGTGAAGGCAGTTCAGAACTTCAGGGAAACACCCCAAATATTGGTGTGTGCTGCGTGTCATGTTTCAAAAATCACATATTGAGAATTTGGGACATGGTCTAAAAATACATTTCAGTCTTCTAGCCCCAAAACACAGAACAATTAGCAAGCTTAACGTCTTGGGATTGGCAGCTTTAAAAAATATATACTATTTATATACTAATTGATGAACACATTTTCATACTTCGTTATCCTACTGGGTCACACAAAAAACATCCAAAACAGCCCTTTTACAACCTGACAATGCATTGCAATGTGGCACATTGTGAGCGTGTAGATGAGCTATTTGCTGTATTTATTTTACAGTTATTTGGGGGTCTTTTCTTGCCCTTGCCCATGACTATCTGTGCATCATGTTTACCTATAATGGCAGCCCCCCCTCCCCGACCAAGACACCAGTCATGTTGCCCAGTTGCTATACCTGTTGCAACAGGCATGATACGTTTATTTTAAGAAGTACATTTCCTTTTTTTCCACATTTCTGCGGTTTCTTGGGCTGGATATGGGGCAGCCTGGAACAGTTGTTCAAGTGCAGTCTTTTTTACATTGGAAGTCCTTGGTATTCAATTCATGGACATAACAAATTTCTACTTTTTTATAGCCATGAATCATAAATCATGCTCTAATTTACATTTTGGGGATATTTTTCAGAATTTTCACAATAATATGTACATGTTCTAGACATTCTAAGGTCACCAAAAAATAAATAAAAGAATTCTGGCCAATGGCATGGTAATACTAAACAATAGGATCCAATGGTTGTGTTAAGGTGAAAAAAGAACAGGAAAACAAATTATTTAAACTATTTTTTTATTTTTATATAAAATATAAATGTTGCCAAAAAGCATTGCTGGGCCTTGCAGGGTTAACCCTGTCTTCAACGCAGAGCCATCTTAGGCTAGCAAAATGTGTGGGAGAAACATGGGTCATGGGCCACAGGTCGAGAAGTTAACGAATCAGCTTGTTTTGGGAGGTTTGGAGCTCAGTCTTTAGTGTTTTTTTTTTTATTATGTTGGAGTACCATGGCATGAGGTGCAAGTATAGTCAAAGTGGGACTGAATGAGGGCCCCAGCAAGAGTCCTGAGGGCACTTTTGTTGACAACATTGGAAATTCTGCCCAGGAATCTTGTTCTTTGATTTACTTTTTTGATCACCATTGTTGCCATGCTATCCCCAGACAGGTATTTGTCAAGAATACAGCCCAAATATGTAATCTCCTCCTTGCTAGAGATTACTGTGTCATCAATTTTGACCTTGACATTGTTTACATTTATCTCACATAGAGAATGTCTGGTCCCAAAAAGAATGGATTCTGTTTTATCAAGATGTGGAGACCGTTGTAATCAGTACAAATTTTGGTGACTTCTGAGCTGAGAACTTCCACCAAGCTTTTTTTGTGGATACACATCCTGAAGACTTGAAATTTACAGTGTTTTATATTATTTAACTAAAGTTGATGTAGTGTTAGACACCACATTATTCAGACATTAATTATTGTTAGTGTAAAATTATGTATACACAACAAAGTGTTATTTGAGTGAATCAATGTGTATTCCTCCACAGACCCTCCAGAAAGGCCCTCAGTATCAGTGGATCCACAAAGAGAAGTTGTTGAGGGCAACAAAGTGACTCTGACCTGCAGCAGTGATGCCAACCCACCAGTAGACATCTACACCTGGTACAAAGACAACAGCTCTATCTCCACTGAGCCTCAGCTGGTGAAGAGGTTTGTGTCTCCTGAAGATTCTGGAGAGTACGTCTGTGAGGGGAGAAACGAACATGGATCACAGAGATCATCACCAGTCTCTCTAGATGTTCAGTGTAAGTGAGCTAAACCTTTTAAGTTTTTGTCCTACTTTTTTTTACAGACAGCAACACAACAGCGTCATTTGTTGAAGCGTGTTTCATTTTTGTGTCATAAAGAGGGCTTATAAAATGATATAAACGTTTCTCCAACAGATGGTCCTAAGAACGTCCTTTTGGTAAGTTCACCACGAGATGCTGTCAAAGGAAGCTCCGTCACTTTCACCTGCAGCAGCAGTGGATCAAATCCACCAATCCAGAGTTACTTCATTTTCAAAGACAACACTAGAGTGGCAGAGGAGAAGATATTTACCAAGTATAACATCCAGCTCAGTGACAGTGGAACGTACTACTGTCAGGCAAAGAACAACATCGCTACAGTCAGTTCACCTGGATTCACTGTTGGCGTTCAATGTGAGTATTTCATTTAATTAAGATCAAATTATATATACCGTAAATCCTCAAATCCTCTAATAGTGGATTTCATTCAATTAAAAAACGTCCTTCCTTAATTTACCGGTGTGTCCTTGAAAAAAGCTGTTAAAAGCCGGCATTAACTGCATTCTCCCTGCTCATGCGACCTTCGCAAAATGCTCAACGCAGCGACACACTCTGCTGTGTCTGACATGGATCAAGGTCGCCTGAGACGGCACGCCTCCGTCATGGTCAATAATTATACTTTACCTGCACAAAAAAGTTGTCTGCATGGCAGGAAAAAAAGTGCCATGACTGGGTGGTGTGGATTGAGAATCTGGTGATTAGCCAGCCAAGCCACTGAGGCCGGTACAGAGATGGGTCATTCAGTCTGTATTAGTAGGGGAGGGGCATCGCAAGGTTGTCACTCAAAGCGACGCTTAATTGGCCAATCACAGCGTGTCTTTTCCGGGACTAGGCAGAATCCAGTTATCTTTAGATATCATGCTGGCTCAAATCCAATGTCCTCCCTAAGCCCTCAAGACAAACACATTAAGTGCCTAAATAAAAGAAGCTGCATAAAGGTCCTATGCCGGTATCCGGCATATATACTGTAAATACAGTAAACTTGTTAAGTCTTATCGTAAGGTCTGGGCTGTCGATTGATGATCGTTGATGGCCACGGTTTGTTTACAAGAGACGTTGACGTGCACGCGAAGTGAAAATCCTCCATAGAAACCCATTGATCTACAAAGAAGCCTCATTATCTCGAAAAAATACATTTTGATCCCAAAACCGAATTTTTTCATAGCAAAATTTCTGCTGGCATTACTGTGACTTTCTAAACAACATCCGGGTTAAGGTTGAAAAAAAAGCGACCAAAAATCTGCGCGTTTTCATCCAGGCTTTTCAAAATAAGAGCGGCCACCTACGGGAGGAAGTCCCAGCACTCTACGGCTCTTCATCCCTACAATGTAAAAGGCATTTAATGTGTTTGTGACGTCATCTGGTAAGTGCTTGAGGGTGCATCCCTCTAGTGGTGAGAAAAATAACTTCTGCGAATTCAGCAGCTCCAAAATGGTATAAATGTAATGGAACAGCACTTTAGATGATAGTTTCATTCATGACACTTTACATCACATTTCAAACTCTTTACTGTCCTTATCAAGTTCAAGTTCAAGTTTTATTTGAAAACATCATAGCATAACAGTATGAATTTTGATGTTTCTTACAGTTCAGAAAAATAAAACAAGAGGACCGCTCTATTCAAAAAATAAAAACAAATCATCAAATATGAAAATACAACAATAAAAACATTTATATTACTTCTGGTAAAGCTTGTATGCTCTTGGGAGGAATGACATCTGGTGCCTTTGTGTGTGACTCACAGGTTGTGTGAGTGTCCTCCCGTTCCTCAGGTTGTAGCGACTTGTGTTTGCAGACAGGCTCTGTATCATCGGACTGTATTATTTACAGTAATTGCTTAAAGGCTGTGATTGTCGTTTATTGTGGCAAGTTTATATACATGGAGTTCCCTGATGTCATCAATATTAAGCCTATATCTAACAGGACTTCATATGGGAATGCTCATAGGCCTATATGGAGGCCACATCGGCCACATACCAAACTAGAAGCAGTGCTCTTCCGAGCACAGGTCTCCATCAGGCCAGGCGTCCTGGTGGTGCTACTGTATAATAGGCCAATGTAAAAAGGGTGGCATATATGTTCTTCACCTTAGACCTTTCATGGCAATCGGACGCTGCATGCATGATTTGAGGCATTGTGTTCCAAAAATGTGTTTTGATAAAGTCTACCTGCTGGTGACGCTATAACAGGCCAATGTGAAAAGGGTAGCATTTGTTCCTTGACATAGTTGAAATATGTGTGGCAAATTTCACGGTAACCGCAAGCTGCGTTGATGATTTGAGGCATTTTGTTCAAAAACTGAGCAATCCTGCAAACTTTGGAAGCTAATATTAGCCAATCAGGATGGAATATGAAATATCAGACGGACCAGACTTGATCACATGACTATAGAGATACTGTGTACTGATTTGTGTTATTTTTGGAGAAAATCTGAAGGAGTATTATCCAAAAATGTGTTTTACATAAGTCGGCCCAAAGGTGGCGCTATAAAAGGCAGGGAAAGGGTTTTTCCTTGGCCTCTAGGGAGTGTGCTTACAAAGTTTGAAACTGATTGGTTGAGTTATAGGTAAAACCACAAATCGGCCTGTTATAGCGCCACCATGAGGCTGATTTAAAAAAAAAATTAGTGGCATTTCTTCCTCGGCCTAGCGGAAACGTGTGTGTGCGATTTCATGTTAATTGCACTTTGCGTTTGTGATTTGAGGCATTTGGTTCAAAACGGCTCAATCCTAGAAACTTTGGAAGCCAATCTTATCCAATCAGTGTGCTCATTTTGGCAGCGACCGGGCCAACGGCGACTGAGATTAGGTGGTAACAAACTGCGAGGACACACACACGGACGCACACTTTAGAAGCCAATCTTAGCCAATCAGGATGGAATATGCAAAATCGGACAGATCCGGTTCGATCACATGACTGTCGAGATACTGCCTACCGATTTGTAGGATCTTTGGACAAAATCTGTAAGAGTAGTGTACAGAAATGTGTTTTGCAAACATTTGGCCTCATGGTGGCGCTAGAACAGGCCCATTTGAAAAATGTGGGTCAGAGGTTCTGAATTGGCATCCAGGGAGTGTGTGTGCTCATTTTGGCAGCGACCGGCCCAATGGCGACTGAGATTAGGTGGTAACAAACTGCAAGGATGCACGTTTTGCAAACATCGGCCTCACGGTGGCGCTACAACAGGCCCATTTGAAAAATGTGGGTCAGAGGTTCTGAATTGGCATCCAGGGAGAGTGTGTGCTCATTTTGACAGCGGCCGGCCCAACAGCGACTGAAATTAGGTGGTGCGAGGACGCGCGGACAGACGGAGGGGAAAACATACACTCCATGCCTTCGGCTGGTGGAGACAATTACGGCTGGTTCTACAGACAGGGATCTCCATGTTATGGGCATAAAAGGGTATGATGTCAGATGTCATAGACATCACATAACAAACTAGAAGCAGTGCCCTTCCGAGCACAGGTCTCCACCAGGTCAGGTTTTACTTATTGTGGCCTCCTGGTGGCGCTACATGTGAAAAGGGTGCCATGTCTTCTTTGGCCTTTAACAGTGACGATCACATGACTGTTGCGATACTGGCAATTTCATTACAATTGCACACTGTGTTCATGATTTGTGGCATTTTGTTCGAAACGGATCAATCCGTTTTGGCCTCCAAAGTTTGTAGGCCAATCTTAGCCAATCAGGATGGAATATTTAATATGGGACAAATCCGTCTTTATCATATGACTGTAGAGATATTGTCTACTGATTTTTGTTAATTTTGGGTAAAATCTGAAGGAGTAATATCCAAAAATGTGTCTTACATAAGTCGGCCTCCTGGTGGCACTATAAAAGGCTGATGTGAAAAATGCAAGGAAAGGGTTTTTCCTTTCTAGGGAGTGTGCTTACAAAGTTTGAAACTGATCGGTGGAATTATAGGTAAAACCACAAATCGGCCTGTTATAGCGCCACCATGAGGCTGATTTCAAAATTGTGTAGTGGCATTTCTTCCTCTGCCTAGTGGGAACGTGTGTGCACGATTTCATGATAATTGCTATTTGAGGCATTTTGTTCAAAACGGCCCAATCCTACAAACTTTGGAAGTGTCAATAAAAATCTGACAGATCCATGTCGATAACATGACGAAGTTGCACATCTTGAGCTTGTAGATCTGCTCTTTTCAGCGGCGCGTCTAGCGTCTCCTCCCAGGGTTGGATCCTGCAAGCTTCAAACCGTGTGGTCAGCAGACCTCCGTGGGGATAGGGATTTTCATAACTAACCACTTGACATGAACAATGTTGCTAAAACTAAGATATCTGAGAGGCGATAATTTTCATTTACAGATTTAGTAATAAAAAATAAAATAAAAACATTTTATGTTGAGGCAACTTCCTCGTTTTCTTGGTCTGTTCTATAACTCTATGGGTCTGTTGCGCTTCCAGAACAAACATCAATCAATCTGTGATATGGTCTCAGCTCCGCCCCGCTTTCAAACCGTTTCTACAAAAAACACGTGACCTACTGTATTATAATGTAAATCTTCGGGGCGTGACATGACAAAGCTTAGACACACATTTAAGGCACATGCTTTATGCTTGGGGAAGCGGGGTAAAGCAGCATCCAAATTCATTCCCTATATGGAAGTCACATGTTTTGAAGAGGCAAAGCTCACTCTAAGCTTTCCTTAAGGCGGTCCTTGAGCCAGAGAGCAAGCTTGCCTCGTCAAAACATGTGACTTCTTTGGGAATGAATTAGACGGTGGTCTACCCCCTGCTTCCCCCTAGGTAAAGCACAAGGCATGTGCCTTAAAGGGCCAGTTCACCTCTGGGACAACCAGATCTTATTTTATTGTTGTTTGGGACAAGATCAACGCAATCCTGAGTTATTTTTTGTGTTCACTCTGTTTTGAGATATTTTAGTATTTCAGCATGAATGATGATGCATTTTGCATCATATTGTAACGGTTTAGGCCGAATAGTAAAATGTTTGGGGTGCCAGCCAGGGAGTTAACCTGACAAAATGGCCAAAACCATTACACCAAGCTGCTATATGGAGGGTAGTAGGCACTCTCACATATACACAACCTCTGGGAATACAGGGGTTCGTTCATTAACACTTTGAGTGCCAGCCCCCCCTGCCCCCCGTCCCTTACCAGTGCCACCATTAGGTCCCATTCATTTCTGCCCCAATTCCAGGGAATAAATTGGAAATGATCCGATATTCACATCGGAACAAAAATGGGAGGTTTGGTAAAAGAGGATTTTTTTTTTTACCAAAAAATTTTTGGAGTGATTTCGGTGAGCGGTTTTGGAGATAGGTGCTCGAGAGTGCGCACTGCGCAAACCAGTCAATAACCTCAGAAATCTAGATTCTGAGATATTTGAGTTCAAAGAAAAAAAACTTTAGGAAGCCATAGCAACAAATTGGTAAATGGTAACGGAACACAAGTACCCTTGACAGAAAGAATGACATGCCTACTTTCATTATGTGCAAAAAAAGTTAAAAAAATATTGTACCATCGTCTAGTTTCAAGGGGGCAAAGTGAAAAAGTATGAAATGACTCAGAAGGTAGAAATTGCCTTACATTTTGATAGAACTATGCACTGTGAATTCACTGTGTTTTTACCTGGTCTAGAAGGTCAGGAAGACAAAAAGTCAGAAAAGCGATGTCAACCTTTTATTTTATGGCAACATCGAACCCTAACCCTGGTGAGTACCTCACACATCCAGCATGAACATATTTATGTTCAACAATATTTACAAATATTTCCAAAAAAAAAGAAATCACAAATATGACTTCACAAAAATAAAATATAACTGGATAAAAGTAAAATAAAATAAATGTGCAGCAAGTAAAGAATAAATAAAATAATATAAAAGTCAGTACTGTACTGTACTGTATTCTCAAAAAAAGGCATTCAACAAGCCAACATTCAGGAGTCAAAGGCACCACAAATAAAGGTCAAAGATGGTACTGTTCACCGTGTGTGTGTGTGTGTGTGTGTGTGTGTGTGTGTGTGTGTGTGTGTGTGTGTGTGTGTGTGTGTGTGTGTGTGTGTGTGTGTGTGTGTGTGTGTGTGTGTGTGTGTGTGTGTGTGTGTGTGTGTGTGTGTGTGTGTGTGTACCTCAGGTGCCTCAAAATGGCCTGGTACCTGTTCCTTGCCATTGTTCTGGGAAAGTACGGCATGGCAATGTTTTTTTGACCACTGCATGGCAATCTCCGGCTTGTGAACGATAGCTGTGAGGAAGAGAAGTCCCAGAAAGTTCTTCAGCTCCCCTAGAGTGACATTGGTCCAGGCAGCGAACCTACAGTGTGTATGACCTATGCCTGACTCCTCCGCTCTCGCTATCTCCGCCATCATACTGTCCTCTGCGTTGTCATTGGTCTGGTTGCAGATCGGGCTCCCATCCTTCCTCCATCCAGTCAGACTCCACGGGCCCTGTATATGATAGAAATAAATACAAAATACTAAATGAACGTGCTTCTGTATAATTTGTATGTTCTTTAGCAAAGGCTGTCGCACAAAAGTAGTGAAAACAGCAGATCTACAAGCGAGGCGTTGTGTGCTTGTAGATCGGCTGTTTTCACTAGTCTAAATAATTTCAAATGTATATATGTATATATACGTGGCCACTGAATTCTATAGGCTCTGCTTTGATACAAATTTGATACAGATTTGAGATCGATTTGATAGATTATTATGTCACACACACACACACACACACACACACACACACACACACACACACACACACACACACACACACACACACACACACACACACACACACACACACACACACACTGATTGTATTACTAAACTATCTATCTAGGTATACACACACAATAAAAAACTAAACTATAAAGAAATGTATTCTTACTGGAAGAAGTTGGAGGAACTTCATACACCTACTACAAACCATGGATTGACATCTAGACCTACTGCACATACAGTATGAAACAGAGCTGATACCTTTATGTACTATGAGGAAAATAATGCTGCTATTTGTACCCTGTATATATATAAAACTAGACCAGGTCAACCTGGTTGTGCCAGACCCCGGTTCTGCCAACCCTCTGGGCCTATAAATTTAATGGTACATTTATAGGCTGTCTGTCCCTTTATAGGCTGTCTGTCCCTCCCTCATGTCATCATCATTTGTGACATTGTGATGACATGAAGGCTTTGTCTGTCGGTCTATCCCTCCCTCATGTCATCATCATGTCATCATCATGACCATCTATGGAGAAAAACCGGACAGACCGACATTTGCTTATGTAGGCCTACCCATTTCATGGGTCTGGCAATGACAATGCGACATAGCATTTTCAACTGTTTTTTGCCAGACCCATGAAATGGGTAGGCCTGGGCAGACGCTATAGTACATAATCCCTATCAAATACGCTACTTTGAAAGGTTCACGAGGGCAGACGCCGTTCATATTTTATTGTTCCTCCATCACGGTCGGGCGAGGTGTGGAGGGTAGTCCCCGGTGAGTCCCCAGAACACAGCACTGATCTCATATAACATTGAAAGACAGACAGACGTATAGAACATATTGAAACGTAAAAAGCATAGCTTTATAATGCTTACCCGGTTCGCTGATCGCAGCACACCGAGCGACCGGGTCGTCCTCCTTGGCTAAGTCCACGCACGGCCTCATTTGGGTGTATTAGCGCCCGCTGCAACTCCGCTCTCCGGGGCCATACCTATCGGTGCAGCCGGTGGGCGCCGTAAGATGATACACTGCTCCAAACAGCCTGCCTCCGGTCCGGATCACCGCCGTAGCTCCTCCGTCCACTGTGGATGGCTGGCGACGTTCCTTGGCTCCCCCGACACAGCAGCAAAAACACAGAATTCTCTTCAAATCGCCGGCATCAGCGTTCAACGGCATCACCGTTCATCCTCACGCGTCGCCTCAGTCAAGTCCCAAACGCAGCCGCGCAGCAACAAACGAAAGTCCAACTGGTGCTTCGGGTTTTGATTATGGTCGGTGGCGGCGCTGGGCAGCAGCAGGCTGCGGGCTTGGTGGTGTCCACGGCCACGGGGCATGGTTCGGCTGCCTGCTTGGTCTCCATGTGCGGCCATGACTTGCTCTCTGATCAGCGGAGGTAAAACCTCTACCTTCCGATCTCTCTCTCTATCTCTATCTCTCTAAATAATACTACATCTAATGATTTTATAACTAATTCTAGCTCATTCTCTCAATATATCTCTCTCTCCCTCTGATTGCTGTGTCCGGACGGTAAAAGTCACTGAACTCGTCTTTGAGACCCTTGTTTCTGGGGGGAACCGGCCAATCAGCATGCTTGAATTTGGTCACATAAGCGTGTGATGTCATGCAGGGGCGTCAATTGGGTATGGCAGGGGTATGCAGCTGCCATACCTTGACAGGGGGAAATAATAAAAATGTACTTTTCATCGTGCCTGTTGCTAAGGTATGGCAACATGACTGGTGTCTTCACCAGACACCAGTCATGTTGCCATACCTTAGCTTGTTCTGAACTGACGCCACTGAATTGTCATGCATGACGACCGTCCCATCGTCCAAAAGGGCTGTATCTTGGTTACCGCATAGATCCAACACTGTACTACTGTAATATGAAAAAAAAGCATCTGGCGTCATATGACGCCAATATTATTTTCTGGCATCATTGCCAAGGTCGTGTCGGACGTCATATGACGCCCTGGCACTGAAAGTGTTAAACAACACGCAATAACGGACACAACACAATAACTTGCAGTTCAAAAGGTAAGTTATATTGAAAGTTCCATTCACATATTCACAGTTCAGTTCACGTATTCACAGTTCAGTTCACAGTCACGTGTCACCCTAGCGTCGCGCATCACAGTTCGCATACAACCCGACAGTTCACGTCCCCAAACCCCACTCCAATGTTAAGGCCCGCACGTCCGCACGCACGCAGTGTACAATGGAAGCAGTCTCCTTGTGTGTATTCGCACCGCACATCCGCACGCACGCAGTGTACAATGGAATCTCCTTGTTTGTATTACACCGCACGTCCGCACGCACGCAGTTATACAGTGAAAGCCGTCTCCTTGTTTGTATTCGCTCCGCACGGTCAGACCTGTACTCACGGCCAGGAACGGAAGTTTGTTGTTGAACTTGGTGAGCATCCACGCTCCGCTGAGGGTTTACTGTAGGTCACAGCAGATGCATCCTCCCTGCGCGATCCTCCAAGAACTCCTTCCTCCGGTGAAAACGAGGTGACCGCCGATATACGATAAACACTGTACGAGCTACAAACACAACAAACGTGGGCGGCGCAGCAACAATGGACGTGGCGTCCCTCTCCGTGGCTCCGAGCTGTCTTCTCGCCTGCAGACTCTCAGCAGCCTGAGTGACGTCACAGTTCATTCATAAAAGTGGTCGGAGCGGCGTGTGCGGCTCGCAGCGTAATGACGTTGAACTTGAAGTGGCGATTCTCCGCTAATCGTCACATTCCCCCCCCCCTTGAAAAAATACGGCTACGGGGAGACGTCAACTCTGAGCTCTCCTCTGGGAATCCTAGGAACTCCTCCGACTCGCTGTCCTCTTCAAATATGTTGAGGATACGCTGATATTGAACTTTCTCCTCCTCCTTTTTGAGGCAAGTGACTTCTTGGGACTCTGGAAAGCCCAGGAACTCTTCTGTGTCACTTTCCTCGTTAAAGATTTTAAGAATCCGCTGGCGCTGAGCCTTCTCCTCCTCCTTTTTGGGGCAAGTGGCTTCTTGGGACTCTGGAAAGCCCAGGAACTCTTCTGTGTCACTTTCCTCGTTAAAGATTTTAAGAATCTGCTGGCGCTGAGCGTTCTCCTCCTCCCTCTTCTTTTTGAGGCCAGTGTCAGCGACTTCTTGGGAATCCGGAAACCCTAGAAAATCTTCTGAGTCGCTGTCCTCTTCAAAGATCTCACAAACTCGCTGTCGTTCCCTTGCCTCCACCTCTTCTGCGGTGGGGTAACAGGGTTTCAGTCTTGAAACGTGCACAGTTTTCCTTCCTTCTCCATCCTCCTCTCTCACGATTTCCACATTAACAGGGCCCATTTTCTGAATGACCCTGTAAGGACCATGCCACCTAGGTGCTAATTTAGCAGCAAAGGCGGTTTCCTTCTTTGAGTAAGGGTGGGTACGCAACCAGACCCTGGCATTGTCCTTGAACACTATGTCACGGTGTTTCCGGTCATAGTTTCTCTTCTGCCTCCTTCGTCCCTTGATCAGGTTCTCCTCCACAAACTCCCTCATGTTGGACAGTTCTGCTGTCTTGGGGTAAGCAGGGCAATCCGGATCCATATTCCGGGGCAATAACAGAACCTCCAGTGGTCCTCGCAACCCCCTGCCCAGATTCAGGTCCGCAGGTGTCACACCTGTGGATTCATGGACTGCAGAGTTTATAGCGAAGCGGAAGTCAGGCAGGTTCTTGTCCCAGGCTTTATGATTGTCCCCGACATAAGAAGCAATCATAACCTTCAGGGTTCGATTTATCCTCTCTGTGAGGTTTGTCTGCGGATGGTAAGCAGTAGTCATCTTGTGTCCTACATTCCAGCTCTTGCAGGTGGCATTGAATACTGCTGAGACAAACTGAGACCCTTGGTCAGAAAGAAGAAAATCAGGAACCCCCCAGCGAGTCAAGATTTCCTGCGTAAAGAACTTAGACACTATTTCGGCTGTGGCCTTCTTCAAGGGAAATAACTCCACCCACCGAGAATAGTAGTCTACAAAGACCAACAAGTAGAGGTTACCTGCGGTACTTCGGGGAAAGGGCCCCATAAGATCTACGCCCAGCATTTCCCACGGCCTGTGGACGATAGTCTGCTGTAGCATTCCGGCCACCTTTCGGCATTCTGGCTTGTACCTCTGGCACGTTTCGCAGTCCTGAACGAACTCTCGAACATCTCGATTCATGGTTGGCCAGAAGGCGAGAGACTGCAACCTCTTGTAAGTCTTAAATCTCCCAAGGTGACCGGCTAAGGTGTCCTCATGGACCTGGCGAAGCAGCTCTGGTCGTAGTATAGCCGGAACGTAGACTTGATACGAGCTCTTATAAGGAAGTGTAACCAGTCTGTACACTTTATCTTCCAAGATAGTAAAGAAAGTTGTCTCGTTAACCTTGACCTCCCCTTCCTCCATTATTCTCTGGTACAGTTCTTGTATTTCTACATCACCCTGCTGCGCCTTCCAGATTTCATCATCCGAGATAGGGATCTCCTTTACCGCCTCCTTCTGCGATGGTTGCATGATGGCACAGGTGGGTGATACGGTGTAAGGTATTTCCCCAGGAGATCGGGACAGGGCATCAGGAACAACGTTGTACTTGCCCTTCCGGTACTCTACAGCAAAGCTGAACTCTTGGAGCTTCAGAGCCCAACGCATGAGGCGTGAGGTGGTCCGTTGAGATTTCAAGACCCACACCAGAGAAGAATGATCCGTCACGATGGTGAAAAATCTCCCCTCCAGGTAGTATCTCCATTTCTCTAGGGCCCACACCACAGCCAAACACTCCTGCTCAGTCGTAGAGTAGTTCCTCTCTGCCTTGTTTAGGCTCCGGCTTGCATAGGCAAGAACTTCCTCCGATCCCAATCCTGTCTGTTGCACCAGAACTGCACCCAACCCCACATCACTGGCGTCTGTATAGACGATGAAGGGCAGCTCAAAGTTCGGATGTCCTAGAATGGGTGATGACACAAGATGGGTTTTAAGGATCTCAAAGGCTCTTTGACACTCCTCCGTCCACTTGAACTTGACACCTTTCCTCTTCAGATTGTTGAGGGGTTCTGCTATCCGGGAAAAGTTGGGCACGAACCGGTGATACCAGCCCGACATGCCTAAGAACCGCTGTACAGTCTTAAGGTTGGTGGGGACAGGATACTGCTCCACGGCCTTGGTCTTTTCAGGGTCTACTTGGACCCCAGCAGCAGAAACCACATGACCTAGGAACTTCAAGGAGGTCTGAAAGAAGCTGCTTTTCTTCATGTTGACCGTAAGCTTGGCCTCTCTCAGCTTGTCCAATACTGCCTGTATGTCATGGTAGTGCTGTTCCCAGGTTGAAGAGTAGATGATAATGTCATCTAAGTAGACAAAGCAAATCTGACCTCTGAGCTCACCCAAAGTCTGCTCCATGAGCCGCTGAAAGGTGGCTGGGGCGTTTTTAAGGCCGAAGGGCATAACCTTGAAGTGATACAACCCAAAAGCACAGACAAAGGCAGTCTTATCCTGGCTTTCAGGGTTCATCTTGCATTGCCAATATCCGCTGTTCAAGTCAATGCTGGAAAACACCACAGAGCCAGCAAGTGATTCCAGAATCTCCTGAATGGTAGGAAGAGGGTAGGCGTCAGTGTAAGTGATGGCATTCAGCTTGATGTAATTAACGCAGAATCTATACGTCCCATTCTTCTTTGGAATTAAGACGACAGGAGAGTACCATGCAGAAGCAGACGGCTCAATGACGTCAGCCGCCAGCATTTCATCAATGAGCTCTTTCATGATCTTGAGTCTTGATGGTGAAACCCGGTAGGCCTTCTGCTTAATGGGCATGTCCTGAGTCACAAAGATTTTGTGCGTCAACACTTCGGTACAGCCCAGAGCGGAAGTGCATACATCTCCATTCTGCTGAAGTTGCCTACCGAGTTGGGCCTTTCCTGCGTCATCTAGTTGGGCATTCCGGGTGGCTTCCTTCAAAAGCTCTAGATCTTTGTCACAAGTCTGAGAAGCCGGCCGGCGTGGAGACACCGCCGTAAAGAAGCATACTCGGCCTGAGGATGACCCTTTGGACGACATGGGGGTGAAGAAATACTTGATGTTGTCACAATCTTTGAACCAGTAACTGTTGTTGGTGACATCCAGCTGTACACCACTGGCACACATGAAGTCTAGGCCAAGGACGACGGGAAATGCCAGAGTCTCAGCCGTAAGGATCACCACCGGTATGGTCCATGAGCGTTGGTGCATGGTAATTTTTTCCTCAGACCATCCCAACGGCTGTCGTGGACTCCCGTCTGCCAAGTACAAAGGTCCTTCAGACCATGGATTAAGCTTTCTGGTTTTCCCAACAACGCTCTTCCAGAGTTCCTCATTAATCAAAGTATAAGTAGAACCAGAGTCAAGGATTCCACTAACCTCCACCCCCACAACAGAAAGAGGAACCAGCAGTTGTTGTGGATGGGAGGCAGCAGTCAAGAAACAAGAGGAAGTCTCAGGTACAGTGGGCTCAACGGTTGTAGATGGCCCAGCATGAGAGACTGTATGGGCTATAGGCGCATTGAACGTGGAACTCTGTGGTTTTTTTTCCCATTTGTTGTATCTGCCTTTTTGTCCTGGATTGTTGGGGCATGAGGCAGGGGAATGAGCACCCTTACAATGCCAGCAGTAGGGTTCAGAAGATTTTTGGGTAGACTGTCCCGCAGAGTTTGAAGCTGAATAGTTGGAGCCTTTACTCATGTTTTGAGGTTGCTGACCTCTCTTGTCCTGCATCTGTTTGTACTTCCAGACATCCTTCTCCAGCTGTTGGCCTAGTCGCACTAGGGCATCTACAGTGGCCACACGGCTGCTACGGAGCTGACTGGCGAGTTGTGGACGAGCATTCTTGAGAATCATTTGAATGATTTTCTCCTCAGTAATGTCAGGCTTCCAACGCATCAGTGTAGCCCTGTATGCGTAGGCAAAATCCCTGATGTTCTCCTCTTCCCCCTGCACCCTAGTCCTCACACGTTCCTCCAGTTCATCTGCATAATCTTCAGAAAGAAAGGCTGCAAGGAATTTATGCTTGAACTGAGTCCAGGTGTGGATGTCTTTCCGTGCGACATCCCACCAATCACGGGCAGTGCCGTAAAGAACATTTCGGAGAGTGGCAAGCAGCTCTGCGTTGTGGAGTGAGTTTAATGCCAGAAAGTCATTACAGTTCTCCAGATACCTAAGTGGGTCCGTACAGTCCTCACTTCTCCCAAACGTTGGGAACTGTAACTTCACCAGGCTTTGAGCAAGGAATCTGCCTCTCCCCTCACTTGACACAGCTGAGTCAAGGAGAGATATTAAAGGTTCCGGATCAGCTCCTTTTTGCATGGTGGAACACAATGGAGGCTGTTGGCCTACAGCCTGTGACGCTTCAGGTGTTAAAAAGGCAGATGGTGGTAAAGTTTGAACCTTAGAAGAAAGAATGGAAGAAGTGGCCTGCTGTTTAAGAAAAGTCACTTCCCCCACCACCTCTTTGAGTTGCATAGAACACTCTGTGAGCTGCTGAGAACAATTAATGACCGTGTCCTTTAATTGATTGACTGCATTAACGAGGGGCAATACAGCCTGGTCCACGACATTTACAGAGTCAGTCTGTAATTGTTTCAACTTCCACGTTAAGTTAAGGTCCACTTGTTTCCTGATGTATTCGGCCTGCAAATCCAACATTTCCTGCAATTGTTTTGCTTTCTGAATTTCCATTTGTTTGAGTATTTTTGAGAAGTTGTCCAGCCCGTTCCGCATAGTTTCCCTGAGATTGGTGTAGTCTGCGTTTTCCGGTTGTGCCTCCGTTTGAGTATTTCGTTCCACGCTTTGAGTTTGCGGCTCCTTAGTTTGAGGTGACGCAATTCCTGCGGGATGAAATCCTGTAGTCAAATCCAACACATCCAACACAGAGTAGCTTGTTGCCTGCTGCTGCGAATTAGCGCCTTCATATACCATTGGGCTCTCTGGTGTGGCACTGGTAGTAGTTGTAGGAGCAGGTATTGTAGGAGCAGGCATCACCTGACTTAGATCTTCCATGTTTAAATCAAGTAGCCTCTCCAGCGCTGTGGCCATTTTTAAACCTTTTTGTGAATAACCTTTTTAAACCTTTTTGTGAATAATCTTTCTCCCATAAACACCTTTTCACACTGTTTGTACCAAGCAAATTCCCACCTTTTCTTTGTTTTTACCACAAAACACGTTTTACAGTGTAAACCAAAAAAGTACAGGGAAAAAAAATTCTTACAGTGTATTTCTTTTTTTTTTTTTTTTTTCTTTTTTTTTTACAGTGTTACATCCGTTTCATACGCCCATCTGGGGTGCCATTTTCTATGTAACGGTTTAGGCCGAATAGTAAAATGTTTGGGGTGCCAGCCAGGGAGTTAACCTGACAAAATGGCCAAAACCATTACACCAAGCTGCTATATGGAGGGTAGTAGGCACTCTCACATATACACAACCTCTGGGAATACAGGGGTTCGTTCATTAAACAACACGCAATAACGGACACAACACAATAACTTGCAGTTCAAAAGGTAAGTTATATTGAAAGTTCCATTCACATATTCACAGTTCAGTTCACGTATTCACAGTTCAGTTCACAGTCACGTTTCACCCTAGCGTCGCGCATCACAGTTCGCATACAACCCGACAGTTCACGTCCCCAAACCCCACTCCAATGTTAAGGCCCGCACGTCCGCACGCACGCAGTGTACAATGGAAGCAGTCTCCTTGTGTGTATTCGCACCGCACGTCCGCACGCACGCAGTGTACAATGGAATCTCCTTGTTTGTATTACACCGCACGTCCGCACGCACGCAGTTATACAGTGAAAGCCGTCTCCTTGTTTGTATTCGCTCCGCACGGTCAGACCTGTACTCACGGCCAGGAACGGAAGTTTGTTGTTGAACTTGGTGAGCATCCACGCTCCGCTGAGGGTTTACTGTAGGTCACAGCAGATGCATCCTCCCTGCGCGATCCTCCAAGAACTCCTTCCTCCGGTGAAAACGAGGTGACCGCCGATATACGATAAACACTGTACGAGCTACAAACACAACAAACGTGGGCGGCGCAGCAACAATGGACGTGGCGTCCCTCTCCGTGGCTCCGAGCTGTCTTCTCGCCTGCAGACTCTCAGCAGCCTGAGTGACGTCACAGTTCATTCATAAAAGTGGTCGGAGCGGCGTGTGCGGCTCGCAGCGTAATGACGTTGAACTTGAAGTGGCGATTCTCCGCTAATCGTCACAATATGAGTCATCATGCTGCATCATATGATGCAAAATGCATCATCATTCATGCTGAAATACTAAAATATCTCAAAACACAGATTGAACCCGAAAAATAACTGATTGTGTTGATCGTGTCCCAAACAACAATAAAATAAGATCTGGTTGTCCCAGAGGTGAACACGGCCTAAATAGTCTCACGTAGGGGAGGAGCCTCGCGAGGTTGTCACTCAAAGCGACGCTTGGCCAATCACAGCGTGTCTTTTCCGGGACTAGGCAGAATCCAGTTATCTTTAGATATCATGCTGGCCAGACAGAAACAGCATGATGGCTCAAATCCAATGTCCTCCCTAAGCCTTCAAGACAAACACATTAAGTGCCTATCCCGGGTATACCCATGAAATAAAAGAAGCTGCATAAAATAAAGTGACTATGCCGGGTATCCCTGGCATATATACTGTAAATACTGTAAACTACCCCCCACCTCCCCCTAGGTAAAGCACAAGGCATGTGCCTTAAATGTGTGAACACGGCCTACATTTGAAGCTGAACTTGACTGTTAAGTTTGAATGACGAATGTCCACCTAGCTGTAAGTGCACTGTTACTTTAGTAGTACTTGGTTTCAATAAATATACTCAGTACATTTTACTGGATTCAAACTGACACAAAATGGTAATTAATTCATTCTGATCCATTTGAAAAATAGAAATATAAACCTCTCTCTTATATGCCTCCTTCCAATAAGAACCTGGTGCCCGCTGTTGAAACAAATAAAAGCCTGGCTTACTATAAGAGGATTTATGGTGTGTGTGTGTGTGTGTGTGTGTGTGTGTGTGTGTGTGTGTGTGTGTGTGTGTGTGTGTGTGTGTGTGTGTGTGTGTGTGTGTGTGTGTGTGTGTGTGTGTGTAGGGGGGGGGGGGGGTGCTTGGCTATGCATGAACATCAATGAATACAGTGTTGTCCATATTATTATAGCTCGTATTAGAAAGAGACATAGAAAGAACAATACAGATGGTTGGGGAAATTATTTAAATAATTATATAAAAGATTTATTTAGAAGAACATGTAACTTTAGTGTCCAGTGTTTTATCATTTTAACCAAAGTTGTTGTAATGTTAGACACCACATTATTCAGACTTTTAACAATTAATTATTGTTATTGTTTATTCTCAGTGGAAAATGCACAGCAACGTGTTTTTTCAGTATATCAATGTTTATTCCTCCACAGACCCTCCAGAAAGAACCTCAGTATCTATGTATCCAGCAGGAGCAGTTGCTAAGGGCAGCACAGTGACTCTGACCTGCAGCAGTGATGCCAACCCACCAGTGGGCTTCTTTTACACCTGGTACAAAGATGGATATAGTATCTCCTCCTCTGGTGCTAAGCTGGTGAAGAGTTATGTGTCTCCTTTTGATTCTGGACAGTATGCCTGTGAGGGGAGAAACAGACATGGATCACATAGATCATCACCAGTCTCTCTAGATGTTCAGTGTAAGTGAGCTAAACCTTTTTTTCCTACTTTTATGTTGATGCATGTTTAGTTCTTGTATCATAAAGAGGGCTTTTAAAGTGATATAAATGTTTCTCCAACAGATGGTCCTGAGAACGTCCTTTTGGCAGTAAGTCCACAATACAATGTTGTCAAAGGAAGCTCAGTCACTTTCACCTGCAGCAGCAGTGAATCAAGTCCACCAATCCAGAGTTACATCCTTTTCAAAGACAACACTAGAGTGGCAGAGGAGAAGAAATTTACCAAGTATAACATCCAACCCAGTGACCGTGGAACGTACAGTTGTCAGGCAAAGAACAACATCGACACAGTCAGTTCACCTGGAGTCACTGTTGATGTTCAATGTGAGTATTTAGTTTAATTAAGATCAAATTATATATAAATCATGCAAAAAAAAAGTACAGCTTGTAAGCATCAGGCATTCGTGGAATGAGCAACACAGCCAAATGTGTGGGTAGCGCCAACCCAAATTTGCCAAAATGGCCTGTAATACTGTTCTGTTGGTATTCACCTTTTTTGCTTTCCATTGTGTGACCTGCTAAATTAGTGCTAAAGGTTCAGTCAGATCTGAAGTTCTAGTCAAAGGAGAACGTTACATCCATCTATCTATCTATCTATCTATCTATCTATCTAGATCTATCTATCCATCTATCTATCTATCTATCTATCTATCTATCTATCTATCTGTATATCTATCTATCTATCTATCTATCCATCCATCCATCCATCCATCCATCCATCCATCCATCCATCCATCCATCCATCCATCCATCCATCCATCCATCCATCCATCCATCCATCCATCCATCCATCCATCCATCCAGATCCATCTATCTATCTATCTATCTATCTATCTAGATCTATCTAGATCTATCGATCTATCTAGATCTATCTAGATCTATCTATCTATCTATCTATCTATCTATCTATCTATCTATCTATCTATCTATCTAGATCCATCCATCCATCCATCCATCCATCTATCTATCTATCTATTAGTGATGTGCGGGCCGACCCGGTGCCCCCACCCGGGTTATCACCACTCTCATGTGCAAAAAATAAATAAGAATAATCACCTGTTCTTATTTGCCTTTTTTTCTTAATAAGAGTAGGCCAATAAGAATAAGAATACAATGTTTTGAATACGAGCACGAGCAAGCAAGTTTTAAAATGCACCACAGAGGAGCGAGGTTTCTCCTCCGCTCCTTGGTGCGAAGACCGTCCCAATTCCGCTCCTGTTGGGGCCGCAAACCACATTTTGCCAACATTTGACACAACGTTACCAGAGCAGAGATGAAAGCACAAAAAATTCAGCGCGTCGCTGATCAGGATTTCAGTTGTATGTCTCTGTCATCCACACAAGTCCGCTTATAAATACTTTGTGTCGGTTAAGTTCATAACCAGCCAGTCAACGGATACGATTTGAAACACAACTTTCGCAAGTGAGACAGATTTTTTGACTGAACCAACCACGCTCACCTCGAGTCGCTCCCATCTCTCCAATCTGGTGATTACTAACCAACAGGATTTAATATTGTCCGTCTTTTGCTGTCTGTTTGAAGTGCAAGGCGCTGTATAAATATGACATAAAACCTGAAACGCCATTCTTACTCCGACGATGCCCCCGCGATTTGGAGAGAATGAACGTCTTTGAATGAATGTCTTTTAGGCTAAACCCCAATTTGAACAACACGTTTGTTTATTTAGCCCATGACAATATTGTGCTACTGTAAACCTTTCTGTAAAGCGACTTTGGGTACTTAAAGGAGCTATTAGTCAACTTTTTCATTGTAGGGCCGACACTTTGTTTACATCCTAGTCTATAGACTAGAATGTAAACAAAGTGTTGGTCTGACAATGGCCAAAATGATTATTCTATCATTATTTTACGCTTTTTGTGGTCATTTTTGAATAGAAACACATATATGAAGCTTATTTTTTTATAAAATATTTTCGAAACATTATTTTTATTTTAGCATCCGTTTTTCAAGAAAAAGTTGACTATAGCTCCTTTAAAGAGCCGTATATAAAGATGAGCTATTGTGGAGATGATATAAGATCTTTTTTTTAAATGCGGGTTGCGGGGCGGGTGGATTCGTTGATTTGTATATTGTTCTGCGGCGCGGGCGGGCGGGTTACGTTCCGTGTGGGCTGTGGGCCGTGCGGGTTATGAAAAAAACCTGACCCACGCATCACTACTATCTATCTATCCATCTATCCATCCATCCATCCATCCATCCATCCATGGAGAATGGTACAATACTAACTATCTAATGATGCTTTTAAAATTAAAATAGGCTTCTTAAAGTGCAAATACAAGTAAAAGTACTCAAGTACATTTACTCAGTTACTGTCCACCGCTAGCTGCAGCTTATCAGCTGTTCCCAAACAGCACTCTTTTATCAACAGCTAACTAATGAAGTGACAATTTAAGGACCTTTTAGACATTTTTAATACCTAAAAGAAATATAAATAACTAGAAGCAGTGCTCTTCCGAGCACAGGTCTCCACCAGGTAGCCATTTTGTTCTAAAAATGTGTTTTACAAAAGTTGACCTACTATAACAGGCCGATGTGAAAAGGGTGGCATTTGTTCCTTGACCTACAGTAGTGGGAATGTGTGTGCAAAGTTTCACACAAATTCTGCATTTTGTTCAAAACGGACCAATCCTTCAAACTTTGGAAGGCAATCTTAGCCAATCAGGATGGAATATGAAAAAGCAAAGATATCCGTCTTGATCACATGACTATAGAGATCATGTGAAGCAAGTTGCGTGAAATTTGGATAAAATCTGAAGGAGTCATATATTTACGTAAGTCGGCCTCCTGGTGGCGCTATATAATGCAAATTTGATAAAATGCAGGGCAAAGGTTTATCTTTAGCCTGTAGGGAGTGTGCATACAATGCTTTAAGTTTACAGTGATCTGTGGAGTTATATATATATAAAAAAAAAAACACTAATCAGGCTGTGAAGCTGATTTTACAATTTTTAAGTGACATGTCTTCTTTGGCCTAGTGGGAATGTGCATGCAAAATTTGACGGAAATCGCACCCTGTGTTCATGATTTGAGGCATTTTGTTCAAAACGGAGCAGTTCTGCAAACTTTGGAAGGCAATCTTAGCCAATCAGGATGGAATATGAAAAATCGGAAATACCCATTGTGTTTAATGACTGTCAGACTGTACCGATTTGCGTGATCTTTGGACAATATCTGTAGCGGTACTATCCAAAAATGTTTTTTGCACAAATTCGCCTCCTGGTGGCGCTATAACAGGCTGATGTGAATAATTTGGGGCAGAGGTTTGGCTCTGGCACCCAGGGAGTGTGCATGCCCAGTTTACTGTACACAGACAGAAGGAGAGGACACACGGATACACGGACGGACAGGGCGCAAAACATAGTCTCCCCATGCCTTTTGGCTGGTGGAGTCAAAAAGACCGTTACTGCATCAAAAGTTATCAACAAACTATAAAAACTGGTAGAACATTGGCCAAATTGACATAATAGAGGAAAGAGGCACAAATTGTGAAAATGACAGATCTACAAGTTTGAAATGCCTTGTGTTCCGAGGCGTTGTGAGTTTGTAGATCTGCTATTTTCACAATATTTATCGGTGGAACAGAGTCAAACGAAATGTAATGCCTCAACTCCTACATCCCAATTGCTTGTCAGGGTGGGGTCCCCAGTTCAAATATGATTCTTTTGGGGGTCACAGCCTGAACAGGTAGACATTTAATTTAAAAAGTAAATAAAAGGATGACACAAAAAGCCAGACATGGGCTTGTTTCCAGTTTTATAATAATCAACTGATCGAACTGAGCATGTTTTGCCTGCCTTTTTGTTTGGTGGAAAGTTGTACTTGATCATGAAGATAAAAATAATAATAATAATAATAGAAAAAAAAGTAGTGTTGTTGTAGTTAGCTACTTTTGTCGTGTAGCTTGTAGCTTGCTTTGCTATATTTCTCTGTGGATAGCTTTGCTGTAGCTTAAGCTATATTTCATCAAGAGTAACTTGTAACTTAGCTTACTACTTTTTCCAAGTAGCTTGCCCATCACTGTCAATTGCACTCTCCCACAGTAATAAGGAAAATAAAAACACATATTGGTCATGTGTACGCTTTATTATTTTTACACTCAGTAGCGTTCGGAAGATCCTTACCGGGCCCGGCGTTACCAGGGGGCCTGCTGGGGCTTTGCCCCCTCAGTTGCAAGCACATTCCCACTAGGTCAAGGAACAGATGCCACCCTTCTCACATTGGCCTGTTATAGCGCCACCAGCGGGTCAACTTTTGCATAACACATTTTTGGAACAAAATGCCTCAAATCATGCATGCAGCGTCCGATTGTGCGCAGCTCCAGTCTAAACAAATCACCTAAACCACAGCGCAGTAGCAGCCGCTGTTATTTCAACACCATGAACAGAGCTGTGTTCCTCTTCCGTTCGCGGGAAATAGAAAAAGCGCTCAAAACAATCCCCAACAATAAACAGTTCGCCAGGTAAAGATGGACATCAGAAAGTGGTATACTAGTAAAAAATAAAGAAGACACAGTGGCTACCTGTGCAAAGGCATATAGCCCTGCAAGTAGCCATGCCCTTTAGCAGAGATGAAGAGAACACCAACTCAGAAACTGAAGATCTGCTGCGGAATAACAACGTGTTATTTCAGTATATCAATGTTTATTCCTCCACAGACCCTCCAGAAAAGACCTCATTATCTATGTATCCAGCAGGAGTAGTTGCTAAGGGCAGCACAGTGACTCTGACCTGCAGCAGTGATGCCAACCCACCAGTAGGCATCTTCTACACCTGGTACAAAGACGACGGATATAGCTACTATGGTGCTCAGCTGGTGAAGAGGAATGTGTCTCCTGTAGATTCTGGACAGTATGTCTGTCAGGGGTCAAACAAACATGGATCACAGAGATCAGTACCAGTCTCTCTACATGTTCAGTGATCATCACCGCTCTCTGGATGTTCAGTGTAAGTGAGCTAAACCTTTAACATACATGTTTCTCCAACAGATGTAGACAGGGCAAAAGCTATAACAACCTGATAAATGGGTGTATCTAACTTTTCTCAGTTGATTCTTATGTAAATGATACGTAGCCAGCGAAGTTAGTTCAGGCAGGTATACGAGAGGGTACATTGCATTGCAGTTGTATAAGGACACTAATACACACTATTATGCCTGACCCTACGTCATTGACCGACGTGGCAGTCAGCTGATCATTTGCCAACTACTTAAGCCCGCCCAGTATGTCATTCTCCCTGCTGCTCTTGCCTGGACTGTTGCTTGTGTGTGCTTGCCCCCACCGCCTTCCCATCACCACCAGTAGGCTCTGCTAACTCTGTTCCCCATGGGGGGTTGTTTATATATCTATATATCTCCCTGCTCATTATGGTTAATGATGTTCTTCTTCTGTGCTGCTTGCTGCTGAGCAGGGAGAAACTTTATCAGAGCCAAACGCCAAATTAAATGTGACATACACACTTTTATACTCATTAATAATAAACATAAACATTGTTCAATATATTGTGAGTTACCTGACTGAACTTTTGAGGTAGAATCCATTTCTGCTCTGGCCATTTTTGTATTGTGCATAGTTAATGAGCCAATTTGCATATTTGAATACACTAGTAGAAATGACAAGTAGAGGTCTGGTGTGTTTTGGTGGTTTTATTTTATCTCATTCAGGTGTAAGGATATTTACAGTGTAACCATTGGTCCAATGAGCGTGGGGGGGTGGGGGTGGCTTACTTGACTTAAGCCCTTTGCTCCTCTTGGGTGCATAGGCCGTTGACAAACGATCTCCATTTCACTCGGGTGGGGGTGGGTCTAACGAATATCCAATCCGCGCCGCAGCCCTTTTTTCAAGCGACGTCATCATCAGAGCCGCGTCATCATTAGAAGACAAGGTGCTCACGTGGGTGCTCATGAGGAGACCTGTAGTGATTGTTTTTTTTTTTTAAATCAAAGCACCTCCCACCCCCCTCCCTTCCAGAAATCGCCCACAAGAGACCATATTCACACCGCAGCCATCTTGGATCACATGACTTCCTGGGGTAGCAGCCTGCATTACAAACCATTGTGAACAATGGAGCGTTGGTCCCAAAATATGAGTTCTATTCAACCAATTTCTTTTTACCAAATTGACAAATGGGCAGATGACAACATCAACATCCCCAAAAGGATTAAATAGAAGGTTACATCCACAATATTCATGGTAGTTAGGCCTACAAAGACTTGCTATCTGTGCAGTGCTTGTTCCACTATCATATTAACTATTTGTTGTTAGATTGTTTCTGATTAATATGCAAAAATCACGATACAGTAATATTAACTATATGATGGCAGAGCAAGCACTAGTATGCATACTGTAGCAAGTCTTTGTACAGAGTAACACTGCAACCTAACTACCATGAATATTGTGGATATACCCTTGTATTTAATCATTTTGGGGATGTTGATGTTGTCATCTGCCTATTTGGCAATTTGGCAAAAAGAAATTGGTTGAATAGAACTCATATTTTGGGACCATCGCTCCATTGTTCACAATGGTTTGTAATGCAGGCTGCTACCCCAGGAAGTCATGTGATCCAAGATGGCCGCGGTGTGAATATGGTCTATGGCACAGATATAAAGAGCTAGATGCCTCGTTCGCCTCTGCAGTTCATTGGAGCGACGTGCAACAGTTGTAGTCCGGACATCCTGGAAAAACTGAGGGAACGCTGTCAGTCAAAGTGACTACTGGCCAATCACAGCGCGACTTTTCCGGGACTTATCCAAGGACTACAATTCAATTCAACAGAGCCAGTTCCGATGTTGCGCGGCTCAGCTGTTCTTACAGGCTGCGTACGTAAAGACCCGCCCCCACCTACCTCTGATTGGCCTAGCAACTTCCCTATGTGTGACACACGTGGAAGCAATGCACACGTGATTCCCTTAGTCCCTCGATGCACATGCATCAGAGTCGAAGGAGGCGTCTACCTTTCTATGTCTATGGTCTATGGGCACAGTTTCAGACTACTGCGTGAGCTGAGTCTGAGATCAGGCTAACTACCTCATTATGTATGGTGATTTATCCTACCTCATTATGTATGGTGATTTATCCTACCTAGGGGTGTAACAATACATTTTAATAGCGATTCGATACATATCACAATACATGGTTGACGATACGATACATGGACGATATTGGTTCATTCATGACGATACGATACGATTCGATTCAATGATTTAAAATCGATATAGTAACTATTTAGCAAAGACATTAAATCTGTGTGAAAGAAGTGGATGGTGCAGGTTTTTAAGGGAATTGTGATAAGTGATTATCTAGCAAATACATGGACATTGTATATTGACAAACCTGCACCTTGACATAAACCCAGAGATTACACACATTTATCGATAGACCAGTACCTATATGGAAAGGAAAAGTAATTAAACCCCTCCTTTTCATGTTTTCTTCTTAAAAATGCTAAATACAATGCACAAGTAGGTAGTATCGATACAATCGATTATTTGCACTGCCGATTCGATACGATACAAAATAAAACGATACGATTCGATTTTAGCTGTTTTCATTTCGATATACTTCGATTTTTCAAGTTAAAAACGATATTTCGATACAGTTACTATATCGTTACACCCCTAATCCTACCTCATTATGTATGGTGATTTGATCTGTGTATTGAAAGCTTCTGTATAAATAAAAGTTCATAATCGTTCAATCACAAAGTGTGTTCATTAGGGTTTTAGACAGCTAATTTATTCAAACATGTAAAGAATCACAAAGTTACATTTGCACAACCTTTTTCCCCAAAACATCTTATTGTTGTAGATCTGCTATTTTTTGCAAATGTTCTCCTCAGAACAGGGATGTAGGCAAGTAATGTAAACATAATTATGCTATCAGACAAAAATGTGGCACTCTGAGGTTCAAGGTTCAAGGCTCTGCTTTATTGTTCCATCTTGTGTACAGGTACAGAAGAATACAACTTAAATTGAACATATTGGCATTTGCCACCTTAATAGCAAGACGTAGAATACTGCTGGGGTGGAAATCACCAACCCCCCCCTCAGTCGCTATGTGGCTCAGAGATATGATGAGTTTCCTAAAATTGGAAAAAATCAAATTTTCACTCAGAGGCTCAGTTGAGAAATTTTTCTCCTATTGGCAACCGTTTATTAACTATTTCGAGAACTTGGAGGCACTCCCAGCAGATCAGCCTATGCCATAGACATGCTCATTGGTCGGTTCAGTATATGTTTGGTCAAATATAAGGAATATACATTGTGTAGGGACAGGATCTATAAGTGTTCCGCCAACGCAGTACCTGTTTAAAACTTGATGATGATGAGTGTATCGAATAGTTCAACCCACTGATGACTTTACTGTGAATGTATGTTTTTGTTTTTTCTTTTTTTTTCTATTCACCTTAAATGTTCTGTGGACTGATAGGACAATGACGACAATGGGGGGAGGGATGGGTTGGGAAGAAAAAAGAAATGTCTTCATTACACTAATAACACTAGTAATGATGTAAATCCATTGTTTATTTGATGTTGACATGAATAAAGATATTCAAAAAAAAAAAAAGAAGAAGAATACAACTTTATTTTTACATCTTGTGTGGGGCGGCATAGCTCAGGGGTAGATAAACCGTTATTAGAGCATGAAGGGTTCCCGAAGGGTTCCCAGTTCGAATCTGCCCTATCCAAAATGACATGTATTCGGACCCCCAGAAGCAAAGATTTGAGTTAGAAATGTCCACTCTGAATTTGGGTCTTGCCTCAAGCTAGATGCAGAATAGATAGGCTACATGCAGGCAACATAACCATAGTGAAGGAAGCAGGCAGCCAATCACAGAACTGTCCAGTCCCTGATCTATGGGGTCCTTGTTTATAGGAGACAATAATGTTATAAATAATAAACTTTTTTTTGTAACACACTTTATATTTGTGACAAATCTCAAAGTGCTACATTCAAAAGTTCAAAGAAACAAAGCTAAAAACCTTTAAAAGGACTAAAATAATAACCAGTTGAACTTCAGATCAGTGCGCACCCAATTAAATACAACTCAGAAAGGCATTAAAAGCACAAAGTGATCACCTATTAATACTGATGTAAATGTTGATACATTCCATATGGATAAACAGTTTTCCCCGATGATAATAAAGTACTCGCACACAAGAAATGAGTCCACACCAGTGTAATTCCATTTTTCTGTTAGATGTATTGAAAGTATAGTTCAGAGTTCAAATTGTAGCAAGTACAGTAAGTACGTTCACCCATCGTAGCTTCTCTGCCTAATAGACAGTTGACATGCCTTTATATAGTTACTTTAACAGTATGATGTAATAGGTGACCGTGGTCACCTCATCGGCTGACCTGACCTTTATCAGTGGTCAGAACACAACAGAATTGTTGATTAAAGATGGTTTGCCAGTTACATACTGTATCAGGCCCTTGTACAGTGTCAAGGCTGTAGGAACAACAAAGTTAAAACAGGGTTTGTTTTGGAACACAGGGTGGCAAACAGCACAATCAAAGAGTTAAGATATTTGACCGTTATACACAAATTGGTACACACTATATTAATATTATATTAAGTAATATTAACCCATCAAATACACAACTCAGAAAGAGTTAAAAACATGTCACACATTTAAATGTCTTTCTAGGCAAATGCCTTGGTAAAAAGAAATGTCTTTAGTTTAGTCCCTTTGAATACAATTTACATTAAAACCTAGTTTTCAGATCAACTCCACCAGTCAGAACTCATTTGTTTGTATTTTAAATGTGATGATGTGACTTGTGACGCTTTCATGATCTTTCTCTTCAGATCGTTGACAGAAGTTGAGCAGTTTGTGCGTTCATGGCATTATCTCTGGTTTGATAGTGAATTCCGCCATCTTGTGGCAAAATAAAGCAACTACATACAGTCATACTATGGTTTCATCTGAGACTGAGTCTTATGCTGTATACACAACTTTTACCTCAGACTTTGAAATACTCATACCTAAAATAATAATAATGAATTTGTTTGTGTTGATTATGAACAGCGGAAACCCATTACAGTTGTAAGTTAACCCATATGGTATTTTGTCAGTTAATCTCAGACAATGTTTGAGGTTTGGGTAGATGGACATTCATCACCATTACAGTCATACAATTTAGAGCAGGAGTCTTTTTCAGGCCAAGAACCCCTTAGCTGAGAGAGAGAGAGAGAGAGAGAGAGAGAGAGAGAGAGAGAGAGAGATGAAGCAGGGACCCCCCCACTATACTATTACCCTCAATACGTTGTAAACTTGACCTTTGGCTCGTCTGACTTAGTCTGCTCTTTTCCCCCTCTTTGCCAAAAATAGCCGATCTGACACGTTGTGAGTTTTGAGATCTGCTACTTTAGGATAATGTTACCCCAAGAACAGGGATGGGAGGGTTCACGTGGTTAATGTAAAAAAAGAAAGAAAAAAAAAGAAAGAAAAGCAAAAACACAAAGATTTGGCGCCTCCTCTGCAGAATCTCTGAGGATTTAGAGAAAAGTGTCAGACCTACAAACAAATACTGTTAATCACACAATTGAATTCCTTATTTACATAGATATATTTACATGAGACCTTTGCTAGTTTCACTGCTAGTTGATAGTGTCGGTGTGTCACAGTATAAAGTGCAAGTAATGGATGGGGAGGAAAAAACATCAGTATTCAACTGGGACGTTGTCCAGTAGTGGAGGAGCAGGCAGGTTGTTCACAGCAGGAGACTGCAATAATAATAAATAATAATATATTATACATAATAATACATAATACATTTATATTTGTGACAAATCTCAAAGTGCTACATTCAAAAGGTCAAAGAAACAAAGCTAAAAACATTTAAAAGGACTAAAAGAAACCTATATAAATTAGTAACTTCAGATCAGTGCACCCCTAATTACCGGTAAATACAACTCAGAAAGGCATTAAAAGCACAAAGTGATAATTTATTATTACACAACTCAGAAAGAGTTAAAAATATGTAAAGCATTCAAAAGTCTTTCTAGGCAAATGCCTTGGTTAAAAGAAACGTCTTTAGTCCCCTTTTAAAAGCCTCGACTGACTGTGGTGCTCTCAGGTGGTCAGGGAGGGCATTCCACAGCAGAGGAGCAGCTGAGCAGAATGCCCGGTCTCCCATTGTCCAGAGGTTAGTCTTTTTGCCCTTTAGTGAGTTTGTATTTCCAGAGCGAAGGGTGCAGGTGGAGGTCTTTGAGATAGGAGGGGGCGTTGCTGTGGATGCATTGGTGGGTAATGCTGAAGGGGACAGGGAGCCAGTGTAGGGAATGAAGTAGGTGTGATGTGGTCATATTTCCACATCAGGATCCTAGCAGCACTGTTCTGGATGCTGTTCTGGATGCCTTTGGATGCTCTTGCTAGGGATCCCGACGACAAGTGCGTTGCAGTAGTCTAGCCTTGAGGAGACTGCAGTTCAGGGGAGGAGAGAGATGTTCATCAGCTTGCTCCCGGAGTACTTTCTCTTGACCACCTAGAGGAGAGGGAACATGAGCATTAGTATTCATACCATACCCATCACATAGCCATGCCCAACTAACCTTCTATCACCTGTGTGGGGGAAAGCCTCTACCCCTGCACTAGTATTCTAGTGCAGGGGTCTTCAACATTTTCAGGCCAAGGGGAATGAGAGATGAAGCAAGGACCCCCACAACCTGTTCATAGATTCCATATAGTTCCATTGTTTGACAGCACGATCATCAGTGTATTTTAGATTCATGTCAATATGTGTTTTCAGATATTTAACCACTTGAACCGTCAATACTTAATGAACTAGACCTTTCACTCTGTACTTAGTCTGCTCTTTTTCCACTCTACACCACTGCGAGGCGTTGTGAGCTTGTTGATCGGCTATTTTTGGCTAAAGTTCTTGAATATGGTCGCTAGGGTTCAAGTGGTTAATATAAAAAAGGAGAAAACAAACTTTCTATCACTCAAAGATTTGGAGGATCCCCTGTACTAACCCGGACCCCCTCTTGAAGACCCCAGTTCTAGTGTTCTAAAACTGTCCGTGAGTTCCAGTTTAGAAAAGAAAAGGGGTCAAAAAATAACTGTGCTTCCGGTAGTTGGTTCCGGTTGGCGTTGCATTGTTTTAGTTGTTTTTTTTTTGTCTCGCTTGTCGCGCAACACTAGAGAGTGGCAGAGTTGTTGTTTTTTTGTCTGTGTTTTCATTTACTGTACTGTTGTACAGTTACCAAACAGTTTTATAAAGTATACAATTAGTCAATCGACTTCCAAATGCCTTTGTTTACAGGGTTCCCACACATTTTTACAGATGAATTTCCAAAACTTTTCCAGAATATTTAACCCAATTTCCAGGACTATATAACAATAATTCGGCTCAATAACAGGTCGCTTACTCCTATGCGCAATGCCCAAAGACAGGAAGTGTATGGCAGTGGTTCTCAACCTTTTCAGGCCGTGACCCCCGAAATAATCATATTTTAACTGGGGACCCGGCACCCTGACGAGCATTAAGAGTTTAGGAATTTTGTATAACACTGTTCTATTGTGAAAATAGCCGATCTACATGCGTGAGCATGTAGATCGGCTATTTTCACAATTTCTGCCTCTAATATTTGACAATTTGGCCCATGTTTAATTTGTCATTTCAGAGGTATTAACAAAATCAAAAACCAAAGACAATGCATAGCTATTTTTTCCAGGACCTTCCAGGACCCTTGATGAATTTCAAAACTTTTCCAGTACTGGAATTTTTTTTCTTCTCATTTCAAAATATTTCCAGGAATTTCATGACCGTGGGAACCCTGTGTTTAGCAAATTACCTGGAGCTCTGTTTTCCACTCGTTGACGACCCCTACATTCTTGGTGATGTGCTGCATGATTGGCTGTAGGTGAGCCTGGTCATTATGTGGTGTAGAACTGCTCTGTAGGAGTCTGTAACACATGAAGCAAAAACAACTAGAACCAAAAGACAAAGTATCCAGATAGCCATCTGTACTAATATATAAGCCAAAATATCCCTGTCCCTCCATTGGTCCTACTAGTCAACTCACCCATGACAGGCCATCCAGCAGCAGCTGGGAGAGGAACAGGGAAGCAGCAGTGATCTCAGACGGCCGGGGGTCGAGGAGTGGCAGCTCCATCGTGTGCATCTCCATAGTAGACTGAAACAAACAAACACTATTTAAAATACTGCTTGCAAATACAATTCAAAATACTGTGCTACATCCTTTAGTTTAACCACAGACAGGTTCACTGAACCTGTGTTCACTGTCAACCCAAATCTGATTATCATTATTATATCCAGAACGGAAATAATTAGCCTCATGGAATCAGATTTTTCCAAATCAGATATAATTTGGTGGAGTGAAATGTGATTTAAAATCTGTGTTTCAATTTACAATTTAGGCATTTCGCAGACGCGAAAAATTGAACTGTCATTAATATACCTTTGAGTTGTTATGTGGAAATAAGAAAAACGTCCCTCCCCTTCTGTGTTGCCTAGAACTGGAGGATTGACTGGAGGGTTGCTATTATATAGATATTATCATTCATTATTTGTTGCATTCCTCAAACATCACAATACTTCTCTGTTCTATTGATACATTGGATTCGGGAAATGTTGGATAATCACACCATTACTAGTCAAATAGAAAATAATTTATTGAAAAAGAATCATGTCAGATTGAGGACCGATGCAGAATAACCTAATGTCATATAACCTGTCACTCATCTCCCTTAAACAATCACATTGATGTATATGTCGCCTTTATCAGATTCAAAGCCTTATTGTATCTGTTAATGAAGCTTCCTAGCAAAAAATAGACAATCTCAGCGCAGTTAATTATGCATGGCTCCTTGAATACAAAACACACTGGGAGGATTTTCTACCAGTGCAACTAGACAACGTGGGCAATTTAAAAGAAATGTAATAAAGTATTACACTACACAGAGGCAAATATTGTACTTCTCCATTACAATTCTTTGACAACTTTAGCTACTAGTTACTTTGCAGATTTTGTTTACTATTACAAAACATACACTATAATGAGGGAAAACTGAAAGTGGAGTCCAATTTATTTGTATAGGCCTTAACAAACTCAACATTTTTTTCCTATCAATTAGTATTACTCACCGCATGGAGACTTTTTGAGAATTCATGGATTTTTTGGGGTTTTGTCGCATTCCTTTGCCAATAATTTGATCTCCATAGGGATTAGGGAACAAAGCAGGCTCTTTGTGTCTCCATAGGGAACCACTGCTGGTCATCAAATGATTGGATTAGGAATACAACAAAATATATGAATTCAAGTCTGCATGGGGTGAGTAATCGATAGAAAATAAGTTATCTTTGGGGTAAACTACTCCTTTAACCACTCACATTAAACGTAGAGAAAGGAGAGGGGTAGACTTTGTGTCTTTTAATTTAACTTACAGTACATCCAGCCTGGGGAAGTCGTGAGGATTTGGGCGAGTCTGTCATGGTAGTTCTGCTGTGTGAATTTGACTCTCCGCATGTACTGTAGAAGTGTTGAATGCGATGGATCTGGTAATGTTTGTGCACCACTGTGGGAATCTTCCGCTGAGTTTTAAATAAAGCCAAGTGGATTAAATCCTGTATGGAGGAAGGAGAGCAGCATTAGATGGGTGACAACGATGCTTGTTGCTGCCCTGGTGAACAACTAGCAATGCTGAACAGCAGCTAACACTTTATGTCATGGTCAGAGCTCCTGATTTACATTTAATCTGAAAATGTACAATTACAATTTACAATGTAGGCATTTAGCAGACGTTCTTAATCCAGAGCAATTTACAATAAACAGGTAATACATCAATAAAACAAGCAAGATAATATGTCAGTACATCAACAGCAATACAACAAATGCATAGGAATATCAATCTAAAAAAACAAAAACATAGGTAGACCACGCACCTAAGCAGTAAAAATACTTTTCTAAAACCTAAAAAATGCTATCTAACTTCATGTGTGGTCATGGAGGGAAGGGAAGTGTTACATTAGTGCTATGGGTTTAGTTTGGAGTCTGAAGAGGTGAGTCTTCAGTCCATGGCAGAAGCTATGGAGTGAGTCTGTAGTTCTAAGTGTGACAGGGAGTTCCACAGTTAACCACTTGAACCGTCATTACTTAATTAACTTGACCTTTCACTCTGTACTTAGTCTGCTCTTTTTCCCCTCTACACACCAAAGCTCTTTGCCGAAAATAGCCAATCTACAATTCCACAGTTTGGGGGCCAGGAGGGCAAATTGTCTAGGACAAGTGGATTTTTGTCCAGGGGTTTTTAGAGAGGGTTCTGTCAGCATCCCTGTGTTGGAGTTTACATCTGTAGTTTCCACCTTTCCAACATTTTGCAAGCATAGGAGTGAGCTCATAACTGCTGTCATACACATGTACATTTGATGCATTTTTATTCTCTCTTTGCTCTTTTTTTTTGCACTCTTTTCTTTAAATCTTTTTAAATCATTATTCTGTTATTGTTATTATCTAAGCTGCTGCATTGTCTGAATGAAGCCAAACCAAAATAAGTTTTACTCTTATGTACCATAAAGTACAACATTGATAACTCGTAAGTGTCATAAGTGGACAACAGACACCCAGAATGTGTGTAAAAAGACCTCAATGTTTAATGGTTATAATTTAATGTATACCAATACTGGAACCCAGTTGGAACACATTTTTGAGTATGTAAATTAAATGTTTGAGTCCGTTTGCAGTTAGCATGCCACAGGAGGATCTTTGATGATTTTTGTGTGTGTATGGGTGTGTGTGGATATTATATACACAACATAATTCAACATCAATACCCGATAGGAGAATTTAAACCACATCATTAGACAGCATGGCATACCACTATTATGCACAATGAGTACTTTATCTTTTGGTACTTTAACTATATTTTGATGCCAATACTTTTGTACTTTTACTCAAGTATATTCTGAAGTCCGAACTTCTACACTACAGTATTGATACTTTTACTTGAGTAAGACATTTGAATGCACTTTTCCCACCACTGTTTAAATATCAGTGTTTCTCAAAGTGGATTCCAGGGACTCTGTGGGTTCCTTTGAAGGGTCTAAATTGACCCATACAAGTCTGTAACTCTGACTCTTGTACACTAGAGTTAAGGGGAGAACTTGAAATGTAAAAGTTTGAGAAACACTGGTTTAAACGTCCGTTCACATCAACACACTGATATGGTGTGTAATGTGTCACAACACGTGTCTCAGCTGAGCTCGAGACATCACAGGCATTTAAACCTCATAAAGACCGTTCAAATTACAAAACCAACGCAGCAGCATCACCTCCGCCGGTCTACGAAACGACAGTGTGAAGGAAAATACGTACCTTTGCGGTGAAAACCACCATAATCTTCTTTAAGTTATAAAATGCCATGTTGTTGTCAGGAGTCATGTCAACTGTTGTTGTTGTTGTTGTTGTTGTTGTTGTTGTTGTTGTTGTTCCGACCGGAACACAGAGGAGCTGAGGAAGCGGGGTGTTAAGGGTTTCCCTGCACTGCCTCCTGGTGGACATGTGTGGAACACATATAGTTTGGAAAATATATAGAAAATAGAAGATCTACAAGCTCACGATGCGTCACATCGCGAAGCACTGTGAACTTGTAGATCTGCTATTTTCAAATGGCCGAAATGCATACAGGGCTTAAGTGGTTAGTGTATGTTTTGTAATAATAATCAAAATCTACAAAGTACTACTAGTACTTTGTAACTACTAAAGTTAAAAAATAAAAATAAAAGAAAGTGGAGCAAAAAAAGTACAATATTTGTCTCTGAGATGTAGTCAAGTAACACACAAGTATTGGAAATTGGAAATACTCAAGTAAATTACAAATACCTAAAACATGTACTTAAGTACAGTAGCCTACTAGGCCTACTTGAATAAATGTAGCCTATACTTAGTTCCACCACTGGGTAAAAAGGCCAATCTGTTTTAGTCATTAACATACATTATGAATTTTGACCCTATCATCATAAAATCTAAACATACAGGTAATATTAAACGTACTTTCAAAGTGTTTCAGATCACAGTTTGCGACTTTTTGGAGCGGACCAATGAGCGTGACGCGCGAGCCAGCCGCGCGCACGCTGATTGGCTCTGCGCTGCATACATAAACTCCGCTCAGACGCAGAACGGGCAGTCGCGCAGTTGAGCGCGGCGGCGGCGGCCGCGCGCAGCAGCAGCAGCAGCAGCAGATCAACAACATACCATCACTGTCAAGTGTCAACGACATCAACTACATAATGTCACTGTCGGGTAGAAACCTCATATCTCCAAGCTTCAAATTTGGATTAGATTTTCCCCCCTGCTTTTTCCCTGCTTCATCACACAAGACTGTCTCACAAAAGTAGTGAAAACAGCAGATCTACACTTTTCCCCCCTCCACGAGTTTAAATCATTTTTAAAATGATAAAAACGAACGGTTTTGGACTTTGTTTCCACCCCGACAACAACGATGTTCTCCGGCCTCCGACCATCAACTTGAACTGAAGGGATGAATGATGCAACGGCGCGTCTCTCCACTGTCGCCAGCAGAGGGCCCTCCAAGCGTAGGAATCAATCGACGCTCGTTCACTAGGCTACTAGACCTGTGAAATTCACATTTTGGTCACAACAATACAGGTAAATACTAGTTTTTGTTGTTGTTGTTAGGAATTCGGCACATTTATGGTTTATGGTTATGTGTTGTTGTGTGTTTACATTTAATACTAGTAATTTAGCCTTGGAGGCCACACAGCACCATCGACCTTTCAGTTGATCACAGTCATCTGGTCGTGTGATTCGTGTCATATTTAGCTGTTGAGTTAGCTTAGCTAGCTAGCAGTTGCTGCCGTAAACAATCACGTTCAACTGTCGTCCCCATTGATTCCCAAAGCCTATTTAAAACAAGACAACTGATCTCTGAGTTGAAACCCGGAAGTTAAACGACAAAACGTTATTATTTTGAACAACATTTATTTAATTAGGCTAATAAATGTTAATATTTAATGTTGGTTGCAATAATATCAACGTAAACGTAATACTTTCAAAACGTCGCAGAGGCCCGTTGCTATGGTTACCGCACCGTGTGTGTTTTTGAACTTGGCGGACAAATGAGAGTGACGTGCGCCGTGGTGACGTCACTGCGGTGAAGGTTCGGGAAACTTCGGGCGCTTCCGGTCACAACGGGTCGGGTTGCCATCTATGGTTGCCATGTCCCCTTATTGTAAGCGACGTTAGACTTGTTTTTCTGTACATTTTGTAAATGATTGGTACTTGTTAAGTTGTTATTTTTCAAAAGTGTGAGCTTGTTTGATTGGCTCTTTATCTTCAAAGCGTTCGCGTTTCAGCGGGCCGTTGTGCCGTTGCTATGGTGGTTGCTATGTACCGTGCGTCACTTCATGTGGCCTGTAGTCGCTTGTTTTCGTGGACTTGGTTGCTTATTTCACCAGCTAAATCTGGCAAGCAACGCTACTTATTCGAATCCGCTGGTTCTCAAACTGTTTCATGTCAAGGACCCCCAAATTGACAATTACTAGCCCCCATGTGAAAAGATAAGCCAGGGACCCCCATAAGAGAAGATTTTTACAGCTCTAGCAGTGATTCTCAACTATTTCAATGTCATGGACCCACAGTTTGACATGCATTAGGCTACGCTATGGACCCCCATTTAAAGGTAGCTTATTTCTATTTCTGGGACACCAATTTATATTGTAAAATCAATGTTAATTCAACTCTGAGAGTGCACAACTGCCACAACAAATGAAACCAAATGGATCTGCTCGTTTGACCAGTGGAGGGCGTTAAAGTTCTCACTTGTGTCACGTTAGAAAAATGCTAATAACAGTTGTGCTGTAAGACTTTTTAGTTGGTTAAGATCTTATTAATGGTTGGTTGTTGGACATGGTTAAATACGTTTGGAATCTTTGAGATCCTCTTAACGGTTGGTTGTTTGTTTGACATGGTTAATGTGTTGTTGAGGCTAGATTAATGGGTCATATTTCATCTTTATGCATGATTAGATTTTTAACAATGGTTTTCATGTTGTTTTCAAGTGTTAATTTTGTTATCTTTGTCTTGTAATGTGTACCTAATTAATGTTTCCCTTGTATCTGTATTGTGTACTGTCATTATAGATTATATTTGTATGTATAACCCATTTAGAACGGGTACACAGTATAGTGTATCATTATTTTATGCTTTAACTATTGAAAAATAGCAGATATACAAGCTCACAGCGCGGCACCGAGTGCCGTGTTGCGAGCTTGTAGATCTGCTATTTTTGAAAAATAATGAAAATTTGAATTTTGACCTGATTCTATAAGTGTCTTTTGAATCCTTCTAAGATTTTTGGAAAAACCCTATGTTTCTATGTCAGCAATCTGGCTAGCCATTGTCAAAGAAAAGGTCCTTTTCACTTCAACTGGAGCTCAGTTAGTCTGTTCTCGAGAGACTGCTAGGTCAGTGGTTCTCAAACCTTTTCATGTGAAGGACCCCAAAATGATATTTATTTGGCCACAGACCCCCATCTCAAAATATTTAGTTCCAGGGACCCCCCCCAGAAGCAAAATTTGAGTTACAAACTTTGAAAATACATATATTCAAAGATTTGCACACATTTTCACGACTTTTTCAAAAATAGCAGATCTACAAGCTCGCAGCGCTTCATGTGAGCTTGTAGATCTGCTATTTTTCAATAGTTAAGCAGTCAATAATTCTAGGCCTAAAGGGTGTTACTGGTATTATGATGATGGAGAAAAGTTGGGGTATAATCATCTGAAGGCATTGAGATCATTTCAAGCCCTCATTACAAGGTCAAATAAAAGCTGATGGCTGACATGTTCCCAAGGCCAAAGTTAATTTCAGATGAGTATTTTATAATGCCACATTCTAGCTTGAAAACTAGTGGGAAACAATATCTGCTTTTAACTGTGTTATTTTTAGACAACAATAAGTTAGACACTTATTTTTATAATGAGTCATAGCTTGTTAACTGGTAATTATGAAAACGTTTCCTTTCAATACAGTACTACATATGATTTATTTTTATGTAGGTGTGATCTAGGTACGGTATGAAACAATGTCCACTTAACTGTATCGTTTTCAATAGTAGGCCTATATTTGATTGTGTTTTGTGCTTGCGGTGTCTGTTTGTAATGTGTTTTATAATCATTTCATTTTGTGTGTCATTTTACAGGCAGAAGCTGAAATGGAGAAGAAGGGAAGCTGAAAGATGGAAGAGGAGTATTGAAATTGTAACGAGAACTTGAATATGGAGAGAAGTCGAGGTATTAGTTCAATCTGAAGCATTTGAGATCATTTCACTCCATCAGACAAGGTAAGCTAAAAGCTGATCTCTGACATGTTCACAAGGCCAAAGATAATCTCAGACGAACATTTGATATTTGCAAATAGAAAATCGGTCTCAATTCCTTTTAAACCCAAACATTGTATTATGAATTCAATTATTTTTTACTGTACATAGCAACTTTTAACTCTGTAAATATCAATACTCAATAGCATAGCAGCTTTTTAACTCAATGCTATGTCATGAAATATAATCACAATGAAATATTATATAACCATAAATGAACTTAATTAACTCAGTAATAAGTTACAACATCCTCCCCCCCAAATCTCAAGACAGTACAATAACTGAACAGGTCTCCTTAGCAAAGTCCTGGAGGGAGTGCGGACCATGCACGACCTGACAAGTCCATCTCGGCCTGTAAACAGTTCTGTGATTCTTCCCAGTTTCCAGGTTTGTCTGGGGGTATTGTCTTCTCCGATGAGCACCACGTCACCCACTTTCACTGGGGTGGGTGTGGCACAGCGGTGCGCTGACTTCAGGTCTAACAGGTAGTCCTTACGCCAGGCGTTCCAAAAGCTGGTTGTTAGTCTCTGCCTGTAATTCCATCTTCGAGTGATCTCTGCCTTGTTGGCAGTTGGGTGCTGTGTGTCAGCAGGGAAGGACTTTGGTGGAGAGAGGTCAGTTGTTTTCCCACCAGGAAGTGGGCTGGGGTCAGTGGCTGTGGTTCATCCACTTCATTGTTCACAAAGGTCAGCGGCCTTGAGTTTATGATGGCCTCCACTTCTGTCATCACTGTGCACATCTCTTCAAAGTTGAGTGAGGCTCTCCCAAGGACTTTCTTCAGGCAGGTTTTTACTGATCGGACGAGTCTCTCCCAGAATCCACCCCACCAGGCTGCTCGCTCTGCGATGAACTTCCAGGTTACGCCTTTTTCTGAGAAGAACTCTAGTAGCTGGGGTTCTTTGATAGCTTTCCACAGCTCTTTGAGGTCCTGATCAGCTCTCTTGAACGTTCTGGCATGGTCTGAGTAGATTATTTTGCATAATCCTCTTCTCGCGATGAATCTCTTCAGCGCTAACAGGAATGTCTCTGTTGACTGATCTGAGACCAGTTCCAGGTGTACTGCTCTAGTTACAGCACAGTTGAATAGTGCAATGTATGCCTTCTTCACAGAGTCATCTGCCTTCACATAAAGCGGCCCTGCAAAATCCATACCTGTGACTTCGAATGGTGGGGATTCAGTTATTCTGTCTTTGGGCAAGGGCGCAGTAATCTGCTGTGCAGCTTTTGCTTTGAATCGTTTACATCCGGCCACAGTGCTCTTGACTAGCTGCCTGGCACGCAAGATCCAGTATCTCTCTCTCACTTGTACGAGAGTGTCTCTCACTCCTGAGTGTATCACTTTTTCATGACAGCTCTGTATCAGCAGTTCTGAGTATCTGTTTTTATTGGGCATAATCCATGGCTGCTGCTCTCTGTATGTGAAGTCAGAATGCTGCAGCCTTCCTCCCACACTGAGCAGCTCGTGCTCATCCAGGAAAGGTTTGAGTTCTTTGATTTTACAGTCATTGTGCAGGGCCTTTCCTGTCTCCAGTTGTTTTATTTCTTGGCTGAAGCTCTGTTTCTGTGTTGTCTTGATCCAGTATTTTTCTGCCTCGAAGAGCTCATCAGCAGTCAGTTCTCCTCTTGTCTTTGTTTTGCTTTGAGCATTGGCTATGAATCTCTTTATCCAGGCTGTTACTCTGAGGACTCTTTTCAGCTTGCTATATCGTTCCAGTTCTAACACTGGTTCAGTGGGGTCTGTGTCGTTGGCAGCAAGCTGCACAGTGATCTGTTGGCTGGACTTTAGTTCTGCATTCACTGCAACATAGTCGTGTTCAGTCTCCTCTGACTGATCAGGTGATGTCAGAACGCTGGGCCCGTTCCACCATAGCTGGTTCTGTATCAGGCTCTCAACACTTTGTCCTCTTGTGGGGAGGTCAGCTGGATTGACCTTTCCTGCGATGTGAGACCACGTCTCAGGGTTGGATCTCGGTCACTGTTTGCAACAAACTGTTTCCACTTCTGAGCTGAGCTGCAGATCCAATGCAGCGTAATCATAGAATCTGTCCACATTCTTATCTGGTTTGGTTCCAGTTTTAGAGTAGTCATCAAGTTGTTGGCTAGTCTCGCTCCAATCACTGCTCCCATGAGCTCTAGGCGTGGCAGTGTCATTTTCTTGAGAGGGGCCACCCTAGATTTGGATACGACTAGGCTCATTGTAGGTTCTCTTTCCGGTGATTCACTTTGCAGGTAAGCTACCGCACTGCTGGGCTCTTTCACTTGCGTCACAGAACACATACGTAGTGTCGGGGCATGTTTGTTTTCTGTCTGGATGTCTCTGCGATGTTCTGCTGTACATAGTCTTCCACTACTTCATTGTATCTGCTGTAGAATGTGACATCTTTCTTTAGTCTTTTCTTCAGACCTTCAAATCGTTTTTTAGCAACTATGTAGTTGTCTTTGAGCTCTGCTCTTCCTGGTTTCCATGGCAACCCCACGTGGTAGCGTCCATCTTTGAAGGTTGTGGTTCTCTCGAACATCTGCAGAGCCTCCTCTTCAGCTGGGTTCTGTGTTTGCTCACTTGTGATACCCAGAGACTCAATTTCCCAGAATGCACGTAGTTGCTTGGAGACAAGTGTGTCCTCTTCAAGTTGAATGAACATGCAGGTTGCCTCGGCGACACTTGACATGGACACTGGTCCCTGCACAGACCATGCAAAGGTGCTCTCCAGAGCTACTATGTCTCTGTCAGTCTCTCCACTTTTCCTGAGACTATTTGCCAGTAGTAGTCTGCTCCTATCAGTACAGAGAGCTCAGGGTCATCAGCATTGTCTGGGAAATCTGCTAGTTTTAGTCCCTTTCTCTTGAGCTCATGTTGAATCTGGTCACCAGGAACCTTCACCACAGCTGTGCAGACCTGTGCAAGTAGTAACGGCTGCAGCCTGCGGGAAGGCGTCTGCGAGTCTGCAGACCTGGCGTCTGCGAGTCTGCAGACCTGTTTGCAGACCCAGCACTGCAGACCCAGGTCAACCTCTCTACTGCTCCCAGTGGCAGCCAGGCGGAGCCGCTCGATTGTCCACGACATTGCAAGCGGCGCGAAGGCCAGCGGACCTTGGTCCTGCTCTTCGCCCCCGAGCGCCGCAGGCGTGAGTGGCCGCGAAGAGCGGGCCAGGGCCGCGCGGCCGGCGGAGCGCCGCGCGAGTTACGAAGCCGTGGTGAATGCAATCGTTCTATTTATGCCCAGGCCGTAAGGCCTGGGCAAGCCCACGATAAACATCAGCATTGATGGCTGAATGGATAGCGTCGCCGACTTGAGTGCCAGAGATCACTAGATCGAATCTCACCGTCGCCCCACGACGCCCTGTCCAAGTCACTAAGTAGTATGGGGTCTGCAGACCCGGGTCGGCAGACGCGGGTCTGCAGGTCTGCAGACCCGGGTGCGGTGCAGACTTCCCGCAGGCTGCAGCGGTTAGCTTCTCGACCTGTGGGGTTTCTATGACCTCAATTTCAAATTTCTGCTGATTATCCCAGACATTTTCCAGTATTACTCTCACTGTGTTGCGTTGTGACATTGTGGGAACAGAGGAGCCAAACGTGTGAAGAGTGAGTGTCTTATTATTGGTAGGTTCCGGCTCTTCACAAGGTTTTTATGTATGAAGCTTCTCTGACTCCCTCCATCGAGTAAGCAGCAAGCTATTTTTCTGCCTAATGGGCCAGCCACCCATGCCTTGGCAGTCTGTAGCAGCACAGTCTTCTGTCCACCAGGTTTCATTTTCACTGAGTGAGGAATGACTGAGGAAACAACAGCATCTTCTGTAACAGTGGGGGGCTGCACCTCACTTTTCTCACCAGTACACACAGCAATGTGATATCTCCTTCCACAGTTTTCACATGACACATCTTTCACCTTGCATGTCTTTGCAATGTGTTTCTGTCCCAAACACACAAAGCATCTTCCCATTTTCTTTATTTTCTCTTTGCGTTCAGGAATGCTGTGATTTGGGAACATTTCTGATTTGTGCTCTGCACTGTCACAAAAGAAACAGTTGTGTGTCTTCTGGCTGGCTGTGTTCAGTGCAGCAGCAGATTGCATGCTAGGTTTGTTCAATTTTGTGTCATTGAAGGTAGACTGCTTCCATGTCTTGCTTTCTGGTTTCTGTTCTTTCTGAAGTGTATGATGTTTGCAGTGCTCTTTCTCTGCTCTGAACCTCATTCTGTAGGAATTTGACTATTTCATCAACCTTCCATTCATCATCACTTCCCCTCTGACAACTATATTCAAGAGCTATGTCACCTGGAATCATCTTCATTCAAATTGGACATAGTAGGCTTCCATAGGAGTCTGACACTACACCCAGTGACTCCAAGCTCCTAATTTGAATTTCACATTCATCATATAGCTGCCTTAATGCATGCACACAAGAGGATTTCTTCACAGGATTTAGGTTCAGCAGCCTTGACATGTGAGCACTGATCACTAGATCTTTCCTTCCAAATCTACTTTTTAGCAGAGTAATCGCAATTACCAATCATAATTGGCATCAGTAAGCATCAGCCCTGCAACTGCTTTTGCAGCTTGTCCAGAGAGATATGTTTTCAGGTAGGTAAACTTCTCACGTTTGCATAGCGCATCATTAGTGTGAATAGCAGTCTCAAACTGGCTCCAAAGCTCCTGCCATCTACTGACATCTCCGTTGTATTTGTCAATAATCAATTTGGGCAGCGTCACACACTGCTGTGTGCTAAATGAGTTAGCTGAGTTTGCGTCGCTCACCCGTTGCTGCGTCGGTGCTTGGCTTTGATCGTCCCTTCTCTTTATCATGCACTGACTGTGCGCGGCTCTTAAATGAGATGACACCTTGCTTGTAATCCTCGGTAGTTTCAATCTCGTTCTCCAAGTCATCCACCGGCGTGAGCTGCTCGATTGCGTAGTCGAGTTCAAGTAGGCTTTCTTCCTTCACGGCCAACATGTCCAAAAAAGTGCTCAAGTTATCCATGTCCGGATCTGGCTTGGTCATTTCACCGTCAATCTGGTTCAGAAGACGTGTAGTAGTCCCTCGGATTGTACCCCGTTTTCTCCTCATTTGTTCCTTTTCAATTTTACGTTCCTCTTCTGTTCTCTGTGGAGCGGCTCCCTGGTTTTGGCACCAAAAAAAAAATCTTCCTTCTAGCTTGATAACAAGGTAAGTGGGAAATAATCTGTCCTTAACTGTATTGTTTTAATTCTTGTTTTTAGATAACACTAAATGTTTTTTTTTTGTTAAAATACCTCCTACTGTAGCTTGTTAACTGGTAATCATGAATATGTTTCCCTTCACTACAGTAATACGCACCTGCTTTATTTTTTATCTAAGTATAATCTAGGTAAGGTATGAAACAATGTTTACTTAACTGTATTGTTCTAAATTTTATTTCTGACTACTTGTTGGATTTTTGTTGTTTTTAATATATACTGTATCTAATCTACTTTTATTTCCTTTTTTTACAGGTTCATCTCCGAAGGAACCATCACCTTATCGTGGTGGAGAGGTTTGCGTGCCCCAATGAACCTGAGAGCTGCGTTGTCTGATGCCTAGTGCTCCTGGAAGGGTCTCCCATGGCAAATTGGTCTCTGGCGAGGGGCCTGACTAAGAATGGTTCAAGAAGACCCAAAGAGGATGAGATCATTTCACTCCACCAGACAAGGTAAGCTAAAAGCTGATCTCTGACATGTTCACAAGTCCAAAGATAATCTCAGACAAACATTTGATATTTGATATGGGGCCGCCCTGGTGTCGCGGTTAGAGCACACGCCTTTCCCGTCGTGGGTTCAAACGCAGCCGGGGTCGACGTCAGCAAGGAAACGCGGTCGCAAAGGGACCCTTATTCTATAGGGGCCGCCCTAGTGTAGCTGTTTGAGCACATGCCTTTCCCGTTGTGGGTTCAAACGCAGCCGGGGTCGACGTCAGCGTGGAATTGCGGTCGCAACGGGCCCCTTATTGTAAGATGAAGATGAAGAAGAGAAGAGGAAATAAGAAGATGAAGAGGGACATAATGAAGAGATTACAATGATGAAGAGGAGGTTGTATGCGTGCCTGATTTTCACGTAAGTATTAACTGAGTAAGTATGGAAAGATTTCCCCTTTAATTACAGGTCATATACAGTTGCAGTGCATCCAGGAGATGATTTCTACATGATATTGTAAATGTTCATTATTTATGTTTTAGATTCTTTGATATGGGGCCGCCCTGGTGTCGCGGTTAGAGCACACGCCTTTCCCGTCGTGGGTTCAAACGCAGCCGGGGTCGACGTCAGCAAGGAAACGCGGTCGCAAAGGGACCCTTATTCTATAGGGGCCGCCCTAGTGTAGCTGTTTGAGCACATGCCTTTCCCGTCGTGGGTTCAAACGCAGCCGGGGTCGATGTCAGCGTGGAATTGCGGTCGCAACGGGCCCCTTATTGTAAGATGAAGATGAAGAAGAGAAGAGTAAATAAGAAGATGAAGAGGGACATAATGAAGAGAATACAATGATGAAGAGGAGGTTGTATGCGTGCCTGATTTTCACGTAAGTATTAACTGAGTAAGTATGGAAATATTTCCCCTTTAATTACAGGTCATATACAGTTGCAGTGCATCCAGGAGATGATTTCTACATGATATTGTAAATGTTCATTATTTATGTTTTAGATTCTTTGATATGGGGCCGCCCTGGTGTCGCGGTTAGAGCACACGCCTTTCCCGTCGTGGGTTCAAACGCAGCCGGGGTCGACGTCAGCAAGGAAACGCGTCGCAAAGGGACCCTTATTCTATAGGGGCCGCCCTAGTGTAGCTGTTTGAGCACATGCCTTTCCCGTCGTGAGTTCAAACGCAGCCGGGGTCGACGTCAGCGTGGAATTGTGGTCGCAACGAGCCCCTTATTGTAAGATGAAGATGAAGAAGAGAAGAGGAAATAAGAAGATGAAGAGGGACATAATGAAGAGAATACAATGATGAAGAGGAGGTTGTATGCGTGCCTGATTTTAACGTAAGTATTAACTGAGTAAGTATGGAAAGATGTCCCCTTTACTGTACTTACAGGTCATATACAGTTGCAGCGCATCGAGGAGATGATTCCTACATAATATTGTAAAAGTTTATTATTTATTTTTTACGTTCTTTGATCTGTATTTTAATGTGTTCGTTTGATACGCATCCTATCGTCAGACGAACATTTTATAATTCTTCCTTCTAGCTTGATAACAAGGTAAGTGGGAAATAATCTGTCTTTAACTGTATTGTTTTAATTATTGTTTTTAGACAACAATAAATGTTTTTCTTTTGTTATAATACCTCCTAGTGTAGCTTGTTAACTGGTAATCATGAATATGTTTCCCTTCAATATACATTACTACGCACCTGCTTTATTTCCATCTAGGTATAATCTAGGTAAGGTATGAAAAGATGTTTACTTGACTGTATTGTTCTAAATTTCATTTCTGACTTGTTGGATTCTTGGTGTTTTTAATATATACTGTATCTAATCTGCTTTTCTTTTCTTTTTTTTACAGGTTCCTCACCGAAGGAACCATCACCTTATCGTGGTGGAGAGGTTTGCGTGCCCCAATGAACCTGAGAGCTGCGTTGTCTGATGCCTAGTGCTCCTGGAAGGGTCTCCCATGGCAAATTGGTCTCTGGCGAGGTGCCTGACTAAGAATGGTTCAAGAAGACCCAAAGAGGATGAGATCATTTCACTCCACCAGACAAGGTAAGCTAAAAGCTGATCTCTGACATGTTCACAAGGCCAAAGATAATCTCAGACAAACATTTGATATTTGATATGGGGCCGCCCTGGTGTCGCGGTTAGAGCACACTCCTTTCCCGTCGTGGGTTCAAACGCAGCCGGGGTCGACGTCAGCAAGGAAACGCGGTCGCAAAGGGACCCTTATTCTATAGGGGCCGCCCTAGTGTAGCTTTTTGAGCACACGCCTTTCCCGTCGTGGGTTCAAACGCAGCCGGAGTCGACGTCAGCGTGGAATTGCGGTCGCAACGGGCACCTTATTGTAAGATGAAGATGAAGAAGAGAAGAGGAAATAAGAAGATGAAGAGGGACATAATGAAGAGAATACAATGATGAAGAGGAGGTTGTATGCGTGCCTGATTTTAACGTAAGTATTAACTGAGTAAGTATGGAAAGATGTCCCCTTTACTGTACTTACAGGTCATATACAGTTGCAGCGCATCGAGGAGATGATTCCTACATAATATTGTAAAAGTTTATTATTTATTTTTTACGTTCTTTGATCTGTATTTTAATGTGTTCGTTTGATACGCATCCTATCGTCAGACGAACATTTTATAATTCTTCCTTCTAGCTTGATAACAAGGTAAGTGGGAAATAATCTGTCTTTAACTGTATTGTTTTAATTATTGTTTTTAGACAACAATAAATGTTTTTCTTTTGTTATAATACGTCCTAGTGTAGCTTGTTAACTGGTAATCATGAATATGTTTCCCTTCAATATACATTACTACGCACCTGCTTTATTTCCATCTAGGTATAATCTAGGTAAGGTATGAAAAGATGTTTACTTGACTGTATTGTTCTAAATTTCATTTCTGACTTGTTGGATTCTTGGTGTTTTTAATATATACTGTATCTAATCTGCTTTTCTTTTCTTTTTTTTACAGGTTCCTCTCCGAAGGAACCATCACCTTATCGTGGTGGAGAGGTTTGCGTGCCCCAATGAACCTGAGAGCTGCGTTGTCTGATGCCTAGTGCTCCTGGAAGGGTCTCCCATGGCAAATTGGTCTCTGGCGAGGTGCCTGACTAAGAATGGTTCAAGAAGACCCAAAGAGGATGAGATCATTTCACTCCACCAGACAAGGTAAGCTAAAAGCTGATCTCTGACATGTTCACAAGGCCAAAGATAATCTCAGACAAACATTTGATATTTGATATGGGGCCGCCCTGGTGTCGCGGTTAGAGCACACTCCTTTCCCGTCGTGGGTTCAAACGCAGCCGGGGTCGACGTCAGCAAGGAAACGCGGTCGCAAAGGGACCCTTATTCTATAGGGGCCGCCCTATTGTAGCTTTTTGAGCACACGCCTTTCCCGTCGTGGGTTCAAACGCAGCCGGAGTCGACGTCAGCGTGGAATTGCGGTCGCAACGGGCCCCTTATTGTAAGATGAAGAAGAGAAGAGGAAATAAGAAGATGAAGAGGGACATAATGAAGAGAATACAATGATGAAGAGGAGGTTGTATGCGTGCCTGATTTTCACGTAAGTATTAACTGAGTAAGTATGGAAAGATTTCCCCTTTAATTACAGGTCATATACAGTTGCAGTGCATCCAGGAGATGATTTCTACATGATATTGTGAATGTTCATTATTTATGTTTTAGATTCTTTGATATGGGGCCGCCCTGGTGTCGCGGTTAGAGCACACGCCTTTCCCGTCGTGGGTTCAAACGCAGCCGGGGTCGACGTCAGCAAGGAAACGCGGTCGCAAAGGGACCCTTATTCTATAGGGGCCGCCCTAGTGTAGCTGTTTGAGCACATGCCTTTCCCGTCGTGGGTTCAAACGCAGCCGGGGTCGACGTCAGCGTGGAATTGCGGTCGCAACGGGCCCCTTATTGTAAGATGAAGATGAAGAAGAGAAGAGGAAATAAGAAGATGAAGAGGGACATAATGAAGAGAATACAATGATGAAGAGGAGGTTGTATGCGTGCCTGATTTTCACGTAAGTATTAACTGAGTAAGTATGGAAATATTTCCCCTTTAATTACAGGTCATATACAGTTGCAGTGCATCCAGGAGATGATTTCTACATGATATTGTAAATGTTCATTATTTATGTTTTAGATTCTTTGATATGGGGCCGCCCTGGTGTCGCGGTTAGATTACATGCCTTTCCCGTCGTGGGTTCAAACGCAGCCGGGGTCGACGTCAGCAAGGAAACGCGGTCGCAAAGGGACCCTTATTCTATAGGGGCCGCCCTAGTGTAGCTATTTGAGCACATGCCTTTCCCGTCGTGGGTTCAAACGCAGCCGGGGTTGACGTCAGCGTGGAATTGCGGTCGCAACGGGCCCCTTATTGTAAGATGAAGATGAAGAAGAGAAGAGGAAATAAGAAGATGAAGAGGGACATAATGAAGAGAATACAATGATGAAGAGGAGGTTGTATGCGTGCCTGATTTTAACGTAAGTATTAACTGAGTAAGTATGGAAAGATGTTCCCTTTACTGTACTTACAGGTCATATACAGTTGCAGCGCATCGAGGAGATGATTCCTACATAATATTGTAAAAGTTTATTATTTATTTTTTACGTTCTTTGATCTGTATTTTAATGTGTTCGTTTGATACGCATCCTATCGTCAGACGAACATTTTATAATTCTTCCTTCTAGCTTGATAACAAGGTAAGTGGGAAATAATCTGTCTTTAACTGTATTGTTTTAATTATTGTTTTTAGACAACAATAAATGTTTTTCTTTTGTTATAATACGTCCTAGTGTAGCTTGTTAACTGGTAATCATGAATATGTTTCCCTTCAATATACATTACTACGCACCTGCTTTATTTCCATCTAGGTATAATCTAGATGAGGTATGAAACAATGTTTACTTGACTGTATTGTTCTAAATTTCATTTCTGACTTGTTGGATTCTTGGTGTTTTTAATATATACTGTATCTAATCTGCTTTTCTTTTCTTTTTTTTACAGGTTCCTCTCCGAAGGAACCATCACCTTATCGTGGTGGAGAGGTTTGCGTGCCCCAATAAACCTGAGAGCTGCGTTGTCTGATGCCTAGTGCTCCTGGAAGGGTCTCCCATGGCAAATTGGTCTCTGGCGAGGGGCCTGACTAAGAATGGTTCAAGAAGACCCAAAGAGGATGAGATCATTTCACTCCACCAGACAAGGTAAGCTAAAAGCTGATCTCTGACATGTTCACAAGGCCAAAGATAATCTCAGACAAACATTTGATATTTGATATGGGGCCGCCCTGGTGTCGCCGTTAGAGCACACGCTTTTCCCGCCGGGGTCGACGTCAACAAGGAAACGCGGTCGCAAAGGGACTCTTATTCTATAGGGGCCGCCCTAGTGTAGCTTTTTGAGCACACGCCTTTCCCGTCGTGGGTTCAAACGCAGCCGGAGTCGACGTCAGCGTGGAATTGCGGTCGCAACGGGCCCTTATTGTAAGATGAAGAAGAGAAGAGTAAATAAGAAGATGAAGAGGGACATAATGAAGAGAATACAATGATGAAGAGGAGGTTGTATGCGTGCCTGATTTTCACGTAAGTATTAACTGAGTAAGTATGGAAATATTTCCCCTTTAATTACAGGTCATATACAGTTGCAGTGCATCCAGGAGATGATTTCTACATGATATTGTAAATGTTCATTATTTATGTTTTAGATTCTTTGATATGGGGCCGCCCTGGTGTCGCGGTTAGAGCACACGCCTTTCCCGTCGTGGGTTCAAACGCAGCCGGGGTCGACGTCAGCAAGGAAACGCGGTCGCAAAGGGACCCTTATTCTATAGGGGCCGCCCTAGTGTAGCTGTTTGAGCACATGCCTTTCCCGTCGTGGGTTCAAACGCAGCCGGGGTCGACATCAGCGTGGAATTGCGGTCGCAACGGGCCCCTTATTGTAAGATGAAGATGAAGAAGAGAAGAGGAAATAAGAAGATGAAGAGGGACATAATGAAGAGAATACAATGATGAAGAGGAGGTTGTATGCATGCCTGATTTTCACGTAAGTATTAACTGAGTAAGTATGGAAAGATTTCCCCTTTAATTACAGGTCATATACAGTTGCAGTGCATCCAGGAGATGATTTCTACATGATATTGTAAATGTTCATTATTTATGTTTTAGATTCTTTGATATGGGGCCGCCCTGGTGTCGCGGTTAGAGCACACGCCTTTCCCGTCGTGGGTTCAAACGCAGCCAGGGTCGACGTCAGCAAGGAAACGCGGTCGCAAAGGGACCCTTATTCTATAGGGGCCGCCCTAGTGTAGCTGTTTGAGCACATGCCTTTCCCGTCGTGGGTTCAAACGCAGCCGGGGTCGACGTCAGCGTGGAATTGCGGTCGCAACGGGCCCCTTATTGTAAGATGAAGAAGAGAAGAGGAAATAAGAAGATGAAGAGGGACATAATGAAGAGAATACAATGATGAAGAGGAGGTTGTATGCGTGCCTGATTTTCACGTAAGTATTAACTGAGTAAGTATGGAAAGATGTCCCCTTTAATTACAGGTCATATACAGTTGCAGTGCATCCAGGAGATGATCTCTACATGATATTGTAAATGTTCATTATTTATGTTTTAGATTCTTTGATATGGGGCCGCCCTGGTGTCGCGGTTAGAGCACACGCCTTTCCCGTCGTGGGTTCAAACGCAGCCGGGGTCGACGTCAGCAAGGAAACGCGGTCGCAAAGGGACCCTTATTCTATAGGGGCCGCCCTAGTGTAGCTGTTTGAGCACATGCCTTTCCCGTCATGGGTTCAAACGCAGCCGGGGTCGACGTCAGCGTGGAATTGCGGTCGCAACGGGCCCCTTATTGGAAGATGAAAATGAAGAAGAGAAGAGGAAATAAGAAGATGAAGAGGGACATAATGAAGAGAATACAATGATGAAGAGGAGGTTGTATGCGTGCCTGATTTTCACGTAAGTATTAAATGAGTAAGTATGGAAATTTTTCCCCTTCAATTACAGGTCATATACAGTTGCAGTGCATCCAGGAGATGATTTCTACATGATATTGTAAATGTTCATCATTTATGTTTTAGATTCTTTGATATGGGGCCGCCCTGGTGTCGCGGTTAGAGCACACGCCTTTCCCGTCGTGGGTTCAAACGCAGCCGGGGTCGACGTCAGCAAGGAAACGCGGTCGCAAAGGGACCCTTATTCTATAGGGGCCGCCCTAGTGTAGCTGTTTTAGCACATGCCTTTCCCGTCGTGAGTTCAAACGCAGCCGGGGTCGACGTCAGCGTGGAATTGCGGTCGCAACGGGCCCCTTATTGGAAGATGAAGATGAAGTAGAGAAGAGGAAATAAGAAGATGAAGAGGGACATAATGAAGAGAATACAATGATGAAGAGGAGGTTGTATGCGTGCCTGATTTTCACGTAAGTATTAACTGAGTAAGTATGGAAAGATTTCCCCTTTAATTACAGGTCATATACAGTTGCAGTGCATCCAGGAGATGATTTCTACATGATATTGTAAATGTTCATTATTTATGTTTTAGATTCTTTGATATGGGGCCGCCCTGGTGTCGCGGTTAGAGCACACGCCTTTCCCGTCGTGGGTTCAAACGCAGCCGGGGTCGACGTCAGCAAGGAAACGCGGTCACAAAGGGACCCTTATTCTATAGGGGCCGCCCTAGTGTAGCTGTTTGAGCACATGCCTTTCCCATCGTGAGTTCAAACGCAGCCGGGTTCGACGTCAGCGTGGAATTGCGGTCGCAACGGGCCCCTTATTGGAAGATGAAAATGAAGAAGAGAAGAGGAAATAAGAAGATGAAGAGGGACATAATGAAGAGAATACAATGATGAAGAGGAGGTTGTATGCGTGCCTGATTTTCACGTAAGTATTAACTGAGTAAGTATGGAAAGATTTCCCCTTTAATTACAGGTCATATACAGTTGCAGTGCATCCAGGAGATGATTTCTACATGATATTGTAAATGTTCATTATTTATGTTTTAGATTCTTTGATATGGGGCCGCCCTGGTGTCGCGGTTAGAGCACACGCCTTTCCCGTCGTGGGTTCAAACGCAGCCGGGGTCGACGTCAGCAAGGAAACGCGGTCGCAAAGGGACCCTTATTCTATAGGGGCCGCCCTAGTGTAGCTGTTTGAGCACATGCCTTTCCCGTCGTGGGTTCAAACGCAGCCGGGGTCGATGTCAGCGTGGAATTGCGGTCGCAACGGGCCCCTTATTGGAAGATGAAGATGAAGAAGAGAAGAGGAAATAAGAAGATGAAGAGGGACATAATGAAGAGAATACAATGATGAAGAGGAGATTGTATGCGTGCCTGATTTTAACGTAAGTATTAACTGAGTAAGTATGGAAAGATGTCCCCTTTACTGTACTTACAGGTCATATACAGTTGCAGCGCATTGAGGAGATGATTCCTACATAATATTGTAAAAGTTTATTATTTATTTTTTACGTTCTTTGATCTGTATTTTAACTCATTCTCTGCCAAGTTCAACTTGCCTGTGCAATAGAACTGCCAAGGATTTCTGACGATTTCACTCATCTTGGAGGGACAATTGCGCATTGATGTTGAGGCATAAAATAACAAAACAAAGGCCTATTGGAAAGGCCTATTCGTGTGCTTTCCAGTGGTCCAAACTATATGTTTCAAACATGTTCGCTTATCTCAGAAAGTGGAAAAGTAAGGGCATGGTATGGGGTCTTCACAGGCTGCTGAGAAGACATTTTGAGTAAAAGCATGTTTTAGTTTTGAAAATGGAATAACTTATGAATAAAATATGATTGCTATTATAAACTATACCTTGCTGGAAAGGCAAATTCGTGCTCTTTCCAACGCTCTAAACCATACGTTTCAAACATGTTTGCTGATCTCGTAAGGTGGAAACGTATAGGGTATGGTATGGCGAAAAAACGGCTTCTGAGAAGAGTTTTTTTTTGGGGGGAAAATTGAATAAATATGAAGGAGCTATGAATACTATATAAACTATACCTCTCTGGAAAGATGAAGTCGCCTTCTTTCCAGTGCTCCCATCCAGATGTTTCAAACATGTTCTGTTGTTTAGAAAATTGGCCATGTATCACCCAAAACACCTCTAGGAACAAACTGAATACATGTTTTAGTAAAGTAGACTCTCGATCAGAACTCCTTTCTGCCTTTTATTTTTGGCTTCAGTGATGCAGAAGATATTTACAGTGTTTTCAAACAAAAGGGAAAAATAACAATGAATAAAAAATAAAGTGATTTTACAGACTTCAAGTGCATTCACAGTTCTCAATAGTGCTTTTTGAAATTACAAAAACAAGTGTTCTCATTCTCTCTCATTCTCTCAGTAAATGACAATGAATAAAGGAACATTTCAACCCCCCCCCTCTGTAGTGGTTTTCATGTAAACTACAAAATATGAACATTCCACGCCTTTTCAGTAGTGGTTCAAGTAAATGGCAATGACAAAAGGAACATTTCCCACCCTTTCAGTAGTGCTTCAAGTAAATGACAAAGAATAAAAAGTTCAGTTCTCACGTTCGCTGAGGGTTTCAAATGAAATAAAATAAAAATGTCAGGAACAGAAGAGCTGGGCAGTGAATCCACTGGCTCAGAAGCTGAAAAACACAATATAAAAAATAGGCTAGTTATAGTTTTTGCAAGGTAATATTGTGCACAAAATCAGTAGGCCTACATTGTTTCCATCCCCATCATGTCTCAATGTATGCATTTTGACACTTAGAATGAATGAAGACTTTTACAGTTGCTATGTGGATGTTTGGATTTTTAGATGGATAAAAGCATTGAACACAGATACAATAAATGTAGGCCATCTGTAACAAAAATAACCGTACCTTGACTAAAGCCAACCAATGATTCGCTGTCACCTGCAGATGGACCTGGCTCCTCACACTCAAGTGTCTAGATTGATCACAAAGAAACAAAGCACACAGATTTAGTACAAAACTAAACTGCAACATGCGTGCACACCCACACAGTGGCGCTCTCGCTCAATCTCTCTCTAGAGAAAGATCCACAATACATGTGGGCATACATTGTATATACTGTTTGTTCAGACTTACTGTTTTCTTTTTTGTTTTTCTTTACATATCTACTGCATAGTACTGTGTTCTATTTGTCTGTCATTCAATGTTATATGAGATACTTCAATGGTTTCCAGTGGAAATAAGCTTAGTCTTTTCATGGATAACCTTTTAGTAGACCTTGTACCAGTGAACTGTACCGTCATGAAACTGTACCTTTTCCTATGCAAACTTCTAATAAAGTCTTCAATCAATCAATACATGAGGAAAAACAATGCTGCCATTCGTTCCAAAAGCCATGTAACTATACAAATGCCACAATGTTTGGGCTCATTGCGCGCAGATCAGAGTGGGTATGGCAGGGGTATGCAGCTGCCATACCTTGGCTACAGAGGTAAATAATAAAAATGTAGGCTCTACTTTTCATCGTGCCTGTTGCTAAGGTATGGCAACATGACTGGTGTCTTGCACGCGTGCCCTGCACGCGCGCGTGCAAGACACCAGTCATGTTGCCATACTTTAGCTTGTTCTGAACTGACGCCACTGGGAGAGATGCACTCACTCCGTATGCAGAACACAGCGATCACATACAGTACAGAGAGAGAGAGAGACTGAAACACGATACAAATGCTGTTCCCCCCTTCTGATTTACCAAAGTCATGATTTACACAAAATGAACATTTGTATTTTATTCTAGAGCAACGAGCGCGCGCGCACACGCAACCTCAACTAGGCAACACAACGAGGAGCACAGATCCGTTGGGAAAGGCCTGGCGTTGTTTGCCAACGTGTTTGGGCTCATTGCGCGCAGATCAGAGTGGGTATGGCAGGGGTATGCAGCTGCCATACCTTGGCTACAGAGGTAAATAATAAAAATGTAGGCTCTACTTTTCATCGTGCCTGTTGCTAAGGTATGGCAACATGACTGGTGTCTTGCACGCGTGCAAGACACCAGTCATGTTGCCATACTTTAGCTTGTTCTGAACTGACGCCACTGGGAGAGATGCACTCACTCCGTATGCAGAACACAGCGATCAGACATACAGTACAGAGAGAGAGAGAGACTCAAACACGATACAAATACAAATAAAATGCTTCGTACCACTGGTGTTGGCAGCATCCCTACGGCTCCATGTCGCCGTGGTCCGTCTCTTCCGAGTCGTAGGAACTTTCAGCCAGATCCCTGAACGCAGTGACTCTCAGGCTGCGTCTAAGACCTGGAGTCGCTGCCATCGGTCTCCACTCTCCACTGCAGCAGCCGCGGGTGCCACAGGGCGCTGGCTTCTTCTTGGGCGCTGCGCTTCTGGAGCCGCCTGGACAGCAGGGTCGGCGACGCGTCGATCAGTTGTGTGAACATAATCGGCACCCGATTGTGCATTGAAGATGGAAGGTTTAGGAGGATTGTTCAAGTGAGCTGAATCAAACTCGTTCACGCCATGGCCAGAGCCCTAGAGTTGCGTCACTCCCGTTCACTTCATGGGGCCAGGTCTTCTACGCACACATCTATTGGCGTATAGTGACAAACGGCGAACCGGAAGTTTACAAAATGCATTGAAGTCTATGAGGTGTAAAGTTTGATTTTGATTGATTGATTGAAGGCTTTATTAGAAGTTTGCATAGGAAAATGTACAGATTCATGACGGTACAGTTCACTGGTACAAGGTCTACTAAAAGGAGATCCATGAAAAGACTAAGCTTATTTCAACAGGAAACCATTAAAGTATCTCATATAACATTGAATGACAGACAAATAGAACACAGTACTATGCAGTAGATATGTAAAGAAAAAAAGAAAACAGTAGGTCTATACAATCAGTAAGTACAGTATATACAATATATACAAGGAAGGGGCAGGTAACAGTAAGTCTAAAACAATCAGTATGTACAGTATATACAAGGAAGGGGCAGGGAGGGTAGGGTAGGGTAAGTGACAATGAACCACGTGACCAGCGCTGTTTCTGACCCCGCGGTGACACCACTCTCTGATTATACTGCTCTGGCCATGGCCAAGCATGCCTGCAGGGAGAAAAAAAAGAGGAGAAACCGATCGCTAACGGTCTGTTTGAGCGACCGTCATGTTTCAGGGTTTATGGATTATAAACTATCAGGTAAGGCTATGTTTTACAACCATTTATACAGCGATCTGTCTGTGTTGTTGTTGTTACTTTTGGCACTGAATTGAAATGATGTTGTACTGTCTGAAACAGAAAGCGGACTGGTATCTGCTTGCTGGATTGCTATAGTGTGTGTGTGTGTGTGTGTGGGGACATCACGATAGTTTTTCACTTCGACGTGCTGTGTTAGTTGTGTGAACATATCGGCAATGTTTTACAACCATTTATACAGCGATCTGTCTGTGTGTTGTTGTTACTTTTTTTTTGTCTGAGAAGGGTAGAGAGAGGTTTTGAATGTTGTACTGAAACAGACCACCCAGCTGATTGGCTGGCACACACACACACACACACACACACACACACACACACACACACACACACACACACACACACACACACACACACACACACACACACACACACACACACACACACTAGCACGCCCACACACAAGCCACGGCTTTCTGGTTACCCGTCTCGCTCTCATTGTATAATTGGTTTCAGGTTTCTGAGAAGAGGTTTTTCTTTTTGGACAATTTAATGATGTTTAATTTCATGTGAGGCTGTGCACTTTTGTTTAATGTTGTAAAAAACACTGTCAGACTTTGAGGAAGTGTATCATATGTTGTGAGAGGCTGGATAAGGCTGAGATCTTTTGTGTACAGTATGTACAGTAAAAGACGTCCAGAAGACGTCTGGCACCGACATCCCCAGGGGAAAAGACGTTCTGAGGACGTTTAGCAGGGAGTGAGTTAATGTGTTCGTTTGATACGCATCCTATCGTCAGACGAACATTTTATAATTCTTCCTTCTAGCTTTAACAAGGTAAGTGGGAAATAATCTGTCTTTAACTGTATTGTTTTAATTATTGTTTTTAGACAACAATAAATGTTTTTCTTTTGTTATAATACCTCCTAGTGTAGCTTGTTAACTGGTAATCATGAATATGTTTCCCTTCAATATACATTACTACGCACCTGCTTTATTTCCATCTAGGTATAATCTAGGTAAGTTATGAAAAGATGTTTACTTGACTGTATTGTTCTAAATTTAATTTCTGACTTGTTGGATTCTTGGTGTTTTTAATATATACTGTATCTAATCTGCTTTTCTTTTCTTTTTTTTACAGGTTCCTCTCCGAAGGAACCATCATCTTATCGTGGTGGAGAGGTTTGCGTGCCCCAATGAACCTGAGAGTTGCGTTGTCTGATGCCTAGTGCTCCTGGAAGGGTCTCCCATGGCAAATTGGTCTCTGGCGAGGGGCCTGACTAAGAATGGTTCATGAAGACCCAAAGAGGATGAGATCATTTCACTCCACCAGACAAGGTAAGCTAAAAGCTGATCTCTGACATGTTCACAAGGCCAAAGATAATCTCAGACAAACATTTGATATTTGATATGGGGCCGCCCTGGTGTCGCGGTTAGAGCACACGCCTTTCCCGTCGTGGGTTCAAACGCAGCCGGGGTCGACGTCAGCAAGGAAACGCGGTCGCAAAGGGACCCTTATTCTATAGGGGCCGCCCTAGTGTAGCTGTTTGAGCACAGGCCTTTCCCGTCGTGGGTTCAAACGCAGCCTGGGTCGACGTCAGCGTGGAATTGCGGTCGCAACGGGCCCCATATTGTAAGATGAAGATGAAGAAGAGAAGAGGAAATAAGAAGATGAAGAGGGACATAATGAAGAGAATACAATGATGAAGAGGAGGTTGTATGCGTGCCTGATTTTCACGTAAGTATTAACTGAGTAAGTATGGACATTTTAATTACAGGTCATATACAGTTGCAGTTCATCCAGGAGATGATTTCTACATGATATTGTAAATGTTCATTATTTATGTTTTAGATTCTTTGATATGGGGCCGCCCTGGTGTCGCGGTTAGAGCACACGCCTTTCCCGTCATGGGTTCAAACGCAGCCGGGGTCGACGTCAGCAAGGAAACGCGAAGGGACCCTTATTCTATAGGGGCCGCCCTAGTGTAGCTGTTTGAGCACATGCCTTTCCCGTCATGAGTTCAAACGCAGCCGGGGTCGACGTCAGCGTGGAATTGCGGTCGCAACGGGCCCCTTATTGGAAGATGAAGATGAAGTAGAGAAGAGGAAATAAGAAGATGAAGAGGGACATAATGAAGAGAATACAATGATGAAGAGGAGGTTTACTGTATGCGTGCCTGATTTTCACGTAAGTATTAACTGAGTAAGTATGGAAATATTTCCCCTTTAATTACAGGTCATATACAGTTGCAGTGCATCCAGGAGATGATTTCTACATGATATTGTAAATGTTCATTATTTATGTTTTAGATTCTTTGATATGGGGCCGCCCTGGTGTCGCGGTTAGAGCACACGCCTTTCCCGTCGTGCGTTCAAACGCAGCCGGGGTCGACGTCAGCAAGGAAACGCGGTCGCAAGGGGACCCTTATTCTATAGGGGCCGCCCTAGTGTAGCTGTTTGAGCACATGCCTTTCCCGTCGTGGGTTCAAACGCAGCCGGGGTCGACGTCAGCATGGAATTGCGGTCGCAACGGGCCCCTTATTGTAAGATGAAGATGAAGAAGAGAAGCGGAAATAAGAAGATGAAGAGGGACATAATGAAGAGAATACAATGATGAAGAGGAGGTTGTATGTGTGCTTGATTTTCACGTAAGTATTAACTGAGTAAGTATGGAAAGATGTCCCCTTTACTAACAGGTCATATACAGTTGCAGTGCATCCAGGAGATGATTCCTACATAATATTGTAAATGTTAATTTTTTTTTTACGTTCTTTGATCTGTATTTTAATGTGTTTATTTGATAGGCATCCTATCGTCAGACGAACATTTTATGATGCCTCCTTCTAGCTTGATAACAAGGTAAGTGGGAACTAATCTCTCCTTACTGTATGTAGGTGTGATCTAGGTAAGGTATGTCCACTTAACTGTATTGTTTTCAAATGCATATTTGATTGTGTTTTGTTCTTGCTGTTTTTAATGTGTTTTCTCATCATCGTTTCATTTTGCGTGTCATTTTACAGGCAGAGGGTGAAATAGAGAAGAAGGGAACCTGAGTGATGGAAGAGGAGTATTGAAATTGTGACGAGAACTTGAAGATGGAGAGAAGTTGATTATTAGTTCGACCTGAAGGCATTTGAGATCATTTCACTCCATCAGACAAGGTAAGCTAAAAGCTGATCTCTGACATGTTCACAAGGCCAAAGATAATCTCAGACGAACATTTATATTTGATATGGGGCCGCCCTGGTGTCGCGGTTAGAGCACACGCCTTTTCCGTCGTGGGTTCAAACACAGCCAGGGTCGACGTCAGCAAGGAAAGGCGGTCGCAGAGGGCCCCTTATTCTAAATAGGGGCCGCCCTAGTGTAGCTGTTAGAGCACACGCCTTTCCCGTCGTGGGTTCAAACGCAGCCTGGGGTCGACGTCAGCGTGGAAATGCGGTCGTACCGGGCCCCCTATTGTAAATCCCTCAGGATTAAGACCTTCTAAATACTTATATTGTAATTGTACAATTGTGTAAATCTGTATTGTAAATGTTAATGAGTAAGGAAACCAGAAGATGAAGATGAGAGAAGTAGTTGAAGATGAAGGGAAGATGAAGATATATGATGTCTCAAATCGGCCTCTGAGTCATTGGGTTTTATGGCGTCTCAAATCGGCCTCCGAGTCGATATGGTGTCTCCAACGGGCCCCTGAGTCAGGCGTTGTTATGGCGTCTCCAGCGGCCTCCGAGTCGGGCGTTGGTGACACTTTTGTCCTACTGGTTTTTCGAAGACAAGATGAAGTTGAAGAAGAGAAGAGGAAATAAGAAGATGAAGAGGGACATAATGAAGAGAATACAATGATGAAGAGGAGGTTGTATGCGTGCTTGATTTTCACGTAAGTATTAACTGAGTAAGTATGGAAAGATGTCCCCTTTTCTTACAGGTCATATTCAGTTGCAGTGCATCCAGGAGATGATTCCTACATAATATTGTAAATGTTCATTATCTATTTTTTACGTTCTTTGATCTGTATTTTAATGTGTTCGTTTCATAGGCATCCTATCGTCAGACGAACATTTTATAATGCTTCCTTCTAGCTTGATAACAAGGTCAGTGGGAAATCCTTAACTGTATTGTCTTAATTATTGTTTTTAGACAACAATAAATGAAACACATTTTTGTATAATGCCTCCTACTGTAGCTTGTTAACTGGTAATCATGAAAATGTTTCCCTTCGCTACAGTACTACGCACATGCTTTATTTTTATCTAGGTATAATCTAGGTATGAAACAATGTTTACTGTATTGTTCTAATTTTCATTTCTGACTTGTTGGATTCTTGTTGTTTGTAATATATATATAATCTGCTTTTCTTTTCTTTTTTTTACAGGTTCCTCTCCAGAAGGAACCATCACCTTATCGTGGTGGAGAGGTTTGCGTGCCCCAATGAACCTGGGAGCTGCGTTGCCTGATGCCTAGTGCTCCTGGAAGGGTCTCCCATGGCAAATTGGTCTCTGGGGAGGGGCCTGACTAAGAATGGTTCAAGAAGACCCAAAGAGGATGATGAACAGAATATGAGGTATTAGAAAATATTGTTCCTTCAAAACAATTGTGGGCTCGCTTCAAGCCTAAAAACAATTGTACAAAATGTCAAGATCGCAGCCAGTGACCTCTTTGACTTTTCTACGTAAAATGGTAATCGAACTACAATGCAGACAAGCAGTGTTATTACATGAACTTAAAGGTATGGACAATTAAATCAAAATAAAAATATAGCTGCAAGCAGCGATAAAGTGGCCAAGCCAGGAAAAAGTAGGAAAGGAAAAAAGCAGTGGATAAAGGCAGGAAAAGCAAGAAAAGTGAGAAAATAAATCAAAGAAAAACTAGAAGCAGTGTTCTTCCGAGAACAGGCCTCTGGCAGGTCAGGCAGGTTTTTTTGGCCTCCTGGTGGCGCTATAATAGGCCAACGTGAAAAGGGTGCCACTTGTTCTTGGGCCTTTCACGGCAATCGGACGCTGCATGCATGATTTGAGGCATTTGCTCCAAAAATGTGTTATGCAAAAGTTGACCCGCTGGTGGTGCTATAACAGGCCAATGTGAGAAGAGTGGCATCTGTTCCTTGACCTATTGGGAATGTGCGTGCAAAACACGAACATCGCAGGCTGTGTTCATGATTTGAGGCGTTTTTGGTCACTTTATCGCTGCTTGCAGCTATATTTATTATTATTATTATTATTACCCTTATTATTATATATTTTTTTGTGCACTTCATAGGCATGTTAGAAAAAGGTCCTTAGATTGCGTGTATTGGTAAGCATTTAGTTCCCAGATTGGTCAAAGACTTGGCTAACTTTCTCTAACTATTAATGGAAAGTTAGCCGAGTGCTCTGCTGGACCAATCTGGGAAGTAAATCATTACCAATAGCTTTCTTCACAAATGAGAAACTTTGTGGGAGCCAATCAAAGTTGGGGGTATCCCGAGGGCCTGGGATTAAAGGGGGAAAAATAAAAAATGGCCAATATGAGCGTATGAGGTGTGTAATTAGGGTATTTTGGGGCTGCTGAATCCATTCCAACCATTAGTTAACAGTAAAAATGACTCCTTGGCCGTAAAATAGACCTAATTGGCTAAGGCTTTGCCAATCATGTCATTCGAGTTCACCTGTGTCCTGTTAGTCCCTATGTTTTAAACCCTGTGTTTGAGTGTTAGGATTAGGGTTATTATCAGATTGTATCATGTTATCCTGTCAAGATGTTTGCTTACCCACCTGATCTTGAATAGTTTTCATGAATTCAAACCCTACTCCAACCTTTTTTTTATTGCCAATATTATTAGGGATGTCCAGATCAAGTTTTTTTGCTCCCGATCCCAATCACATTTTTGCTCCCTATTCGATCCTGATCCTTCCCATTCTATCCAAGCTTCTTTTTTCACTTAGTGCATCAAAACAAATAAAAAATAAAGCTCATCAGCTTATATATTTTTTAAATATATATAATAAAGACAAGGTGTTTCCCGATCTTTTTCTCCCGATTCCGATCTTTTGAAATCGGCCGGATCTCCCCGATTTCTGATCTCCCGATCCGATCAGGACATTCCTAAATATTATATGTCTCAAGGACACACAAGTAGGTGTGGCCTATTTTATGGCCAAGGAGTCATTTTAACTGAAAACGAATGGTTGGAATGGACTCAGCAGCCCAAAAATACCCTTATTACACACCTCATACGCTTATATTGGCCATTTTTTATTTTTTCCCCAGAGGTGATAGTAGACAACTTTATGAACACATTTGTGAAGTAAGCTATTGGTAATGATTTAGTTCCCAGATTGGTCCAGCACTCGGCTAACTTTCCCTTACTAACTATGATTTGACCGTGTGGGTCTTTTTGTCCTTGTTTTTGTGTAAATAAATGTAGTTTGTCTCTGCAACTTCCGCCCTTTTTGCATTTTGAGGGTTGAGGGTTCCCGACCCTAACATTAATGCTATATAACTCATTTTGCCCGGGGACCCCTCTTTGAGAACCACTGTTATAGCATGTCTCAATGCGTCTTACTCCGCTGGGACACACTCAAGTCCTGGGTGGTTTCGTCAAACTTGTCGCTGATGTCAGTTCCCTCCACGGACACCCCCAGCTCACTGAACTTAGACAGGTATGAAGGGCGGCTGTTGAAATCATCATCATATTCAATATCTTCACCCAAGCCCAGAGAGACACTTGTATCCTTCTTGACCGCCGTGTCTCTTGTTCCTCTGTCTCTGGAGCTGGACGTTCCATTCCTGTGGTCTCTCCTCTGCGGGGAAGGGTCCCAATGGGAGCACGACTCCACCCTCCAGCCGTGGTCTGGAGCCCTCCTCAGGGGGACGGAGGAGGAGGAACTTTGGCCGTCCCTGGGAGCCTTGCCAGGGCCCGCGCCGGCGTCACCTTTAACCCCGGAACCAGAACCAGTCATGCTTGGGTCACGGCGGACAAACTCCAACCCCTTACTGGTCCTTCTCTCTTCCAGGCCTTTGGGCAGACGAGTCGCCTCGCCGACGTCACCCAAAACCACTGTCCCACACTGAGCAAAAAGACGTTTGTACAAGTCCAAGAACTCCTGGAAGTCTGTCTTCTTCTGTAAAGCTTGGTCTGTGGCCTTCAGCTCATCTGTCTTCTTCCGTAAAGCTTGGTCTGTGGCCTTCAGCTCATCTGTCTTCTTCCGTAAAGCTTGGTCTGTGGCCTTCAGCTCATCGCTGACAAACCTCTTCAACATGTTCTTATTGAAATGAGGGAAGAGGTCCCTGAAGACACGTCTGAGATCTTCTGTCGGCACGGCTCCACTCCTGTCCTTGTCATAATGGTCAAACTTCTTCCTGGCGTCTGCGATTCTCTTTGGGGACAGTTCCTTTGGAATGTTTGTCATTTGGCCTCCCTCGTTCCCTGGATGTCTCGCTGACTTGGCCAGCAGCTCCAGCAGCACGGGAGAGTTCCTGTTCATGTCCGTCTCGGACAGACCCAGCTCACGACGCACCTGTGCACGACCATGCAGTCCATTCGTAGAACTGACTTCGGGCTGGAACACGGCCAGGGTGAAGTCCAAGTTCAACACCTGGAGAAAGTCTTGAACCAGACTGGCGACCAGACGACCGTCTTTGGTGCTGAGGCATCTCTTCAGGTTTTTATTGACAAGCGGCGTTTTGTTCTCCAGTTTATCCTGCTCCTCCTGTACGGCCAGAAACACAGCAGCGCGCAACTCTGCCTTCAGTTTGTTGAGGATTCCGTTGTTTTCCAGGTTGTGGATCAACAGATCCCGTAGTCCTGCCTCATCCTCGGTAGCAGACATTCCGACAGCTTGCTGGTACAATGATGACATTAGCATGGAATTCCATATTTGGTTATGCAGTAGCTGACATCACGGTGATGATATGGTACAATGATGACGTTATCGGGGAACTCCATATTTGGGCTTGGCATGGATGACAACTTAATAAAATGTCTCTTTTCGACCACAAGGCCTTGCCGTGCTTTGAAATATATTTCACAGGTTGTGGATTTGTTTACAAACACTATGGCTCGGTTTTAGATAAACTTCTCAGGACCTAATTTGAGCCATGCTCGGGAAGTGGGTCTAACCTCGAGTTGAGGAGTTCTTGGGAACCCAGAATTGAGAAGTTTTAACTTTCAAGCTTAGTGAAAATGGTAGATCTACAAGCTCGAATGCGTTGTGAGCTTGTAGATTGGCTAATGCCTATTGTCACTCAACGTGATATAGGGCTCAAGTGGTTAATTCACAATGTACTTTTTGCCTTCCCAGAAATGTAGGATGACAAAAGTAAAATATGTGTCTTTGAAATGTACAGAGTAGGGGGGGAAGCTGTCGCTTCACAGCTAGAAGGTCCTGGGTTTGATTCCCGCCAGGGGACGCTGTGGGTGCTGTGGACGTGTTCTCTCCTCCACGTCATCAGCGCCCACACCCTAAGTGGGGTTGGAGAAAGGCCCTTTTGGTGTGGAGTTTGCATGTTCTCCCCGTGTCCCCTAGGGCAGTGAGTGGTTCTCAACCTGTGGGTCAGGTCCCCAAATTATTTTGGGGGTCCCCAGATGATTAACCTAATGTGCAACATTGTTTTCTCACTCAACAGTAAACAAACCAACATAACATAAAAGTGCACTTTTAACCAAACCGATTCGGCCACGAATCGGCGGCGAAAGAAGGCGGAAAGCGTCGGTTGCCAACAGGGAGCTTATCGGCAGGTTTTCGGCAGCGGGTCGGGAACGCTATCGACCAGTATCGACGGAAAACTGGAAGACTGGACTTGCTCAGTTTTGTTGAGTCGTCGGTAGGATTGAGGGAGTTGTAGAATGGACCATTAGTTTGCTACTGCTGCAAAACCAAGCCAAAATAAGCCAGAGACATTTTCCTGTCTTACTAAATAGCGCATTCACAATCTCAACTCTCAATTTCCTATACTAATCAACTCCAAAGCAACGCTAGTAATAGTGATGTGTGTTGTATTGGTAAGGGTAGGGAAAAAAACACTGCACACTCGCACAGAGTAAAATCTCCGCTTCCCCCGTCCGGTTGCCAGATTCTGTGAGTGAAACAAGCGACCAGGTCTATGAAAACAAGCCCAAAAGAAAACGACCAGTTTCACCTATTGAGCTCTATTACATTAGCTATTTTCTAAAAGAATGTTGAAAGCAAGGCCAAGTAAGCAACAACACTTCAGAAACAAGCCCAAACAAAAGTAACCCACAACTAGCAACATTATAAGAAAACAGGATCAAAGTCGCTTATAACGAGCAGACCTGGCAACACAGTGCGCATGCGCACAACTGCGTACAGTAACTACAGTCGGCGTGCAGACGGCTGGAAAAAATGTGCTTAGTTTTTTGCAGTTCTTTGCAGTCTGTGAACAGTTAGAAAGAGTCTCCTGTAGTATTTTCGGTGTGGAGGCACCTTAAGTGTATAGAGGGTATCTGCACATTTGTAAAGTGTCAACTTCTTAATACCTCTAAAATGACAAATTAAACATTGGCCAAATTGTCTAATATTAGAGGCAAAAATTGTGATAATAGCCGATTGCTCACAACACCGAGGCCTGATGGAGGGGAAAGGAACTTGTTGGAATAACGTGTTCCTTCCACACACTACCTCCAACCGGGGTAGCTCCCCCTCCTGTCAAGTGATAAGAAATAGAAGATAAGAGCTCAGTTCAGGGCTCTCCCCAGGTTGGCAGAGGGAGGCACTAGGTGAAAAATGGGTTACAAAATGGTGGGATAAACATCTTGAGAAAAAAAGAAAGAAAAAAAGAAAATAAAGTGCTACATGATACGTCATGTACATATTAGAAAATACAAATAGTCAAGTAAAGTACTAGGTTTGTTACAAAGGGCCATTGACCTACTGGATCTACTAAACATTTGTATTTCCTCATGAACTAAGACTAAGTCAGTGATGTATTTATTCACCCCCACAATGCTACCAAACAGTCAAACACTAATTGAATTCCATGTCTGCTCTGCTGTGGTTGACATGTATGTGAAAGGCTACTGTATGTTTGTTTGCATAGAGATACATGCAAACATGTATCACTGTGCCTTAGGACCATGACCAAAACATCAACAACAAACATCAAGGCTGTGATTGTTATTTTCTTAGACAGATTGATTGATTGATTGATTGATTGATTGATTGATATTTTTCTTCCAGACCTGTAAAGGGTCCATTTTGTTCCTAAAGATCCAGAATGTATCTGGGGGGGGGGGGCTTGAAGCCTAGTATTTCTAGTTAAATGTAATATTTCAAATATAAAATGAGTATGTTAAAGTGTGTGTTAGGTTAGGTACTAGCAGACTCACTGTAAAGCACTTGTATCGGACCTACAGTTGTCAGAATGCTGCTGCTAGAATCCTAACAAACACTAAAATGTGTTTTAGAATTGATTAAGGTTCTTAAAACAATGTCTTTCTGCACTTTTCCTCAGTGATATCATTGCAAATTATACTATATACTGCTGTTCATTCCTAGAACCCGGATAACAAGTTTGTGAATCTGCTTTCGGTTTATATGGCCCCAAACTCTTGAATTCTCTTCCTGAAGATGAATTCCCTCGTGCCCGGGCCTGCTTCAACCAAAATAAAAAATCACACCCAGTGTGGGAGTACCGCTCAGAAAAGGAAAGTATATACTTTGATTAGGGGGCTCAATAGAGGGTATGCGCAATTGCGCATGCATAAAGTGAATGGAAAATCGAGTGGCAAAGTGAGTTTAACAGGGAGACAGTGGCTCAGGAGGTAGAGCAGGTTGTCCAATGATCCATGGTTCGAATCCCGGCTCCTCCTGCCCACCTGTCCACAAGTGTCCTTGGGCAAGACACTGAACCCCACATTGCCTCCAATGAGTTGGTCAGTGTCAGCTTGCCACCGTTGGTGTGTGAATGTGGGAAGTGAGTGAGGACGCTGGCATTGACTGTTCGCCGCTTCACCTCCCAATGTATGAATGAATGAATGAACCATTGTAAAGCGCTTTGATTGGAAAAGCGCTATACAAATGCAATTCATTAATATTAACGTCATTTAATGCAATCAAATAGGACTTTTCTGTTTGGTATGTCAAGGCCAGAGAGTTGTTTTTTGCCACTCTATAAACTTCAGGGTATGATGATGATGTCACGTGCATACCCTCTATTGCTGCAAGCGAGCACACTATAATTCTGATCCCCCTCCATGGCTTTAAGCCAGTGGTCCTTAAAGTGGGCTGGGGCGATCCGCAGTGGTCCTCGAGGAGGGGGTTCCAGACTACACAATCATCTCCAGCTCTCGTGCATATTCCACAACCTGCTGTGCCATCTCTCTGGAGGCCACGGTCACCTTCTCTGTACTCTGCTGCTGCGTGGCGTAGGTGTAATATCCATCCGGGCGCTGAGTCCATCCTCGGTTCCTGGCGTACTCGCTCATCTTCCCCGCAGAGTCGAAGAACAGCACGTGCGTGGCTTCGTTGAACTGGATCTGCTCGTATGCCTTCTCTATGCAGGCCGCGATGGCGTCGCGAGTCGTGTCCAGTAGAATGTCCACGAAGAACGTGGTGTATTTCACCGTCTCGGCGGGGATGTTCCCTTTGGCGAGAAACACCTTGTTGAAGCTCCCCTCCATCAGATACTGCTCCAGAGACACGGGGTGTCTGATGTAGTCATTGGTGGTGATGGCCGTGGCACTCAGCCTCTCCAGCTCCGTGTGGAACTCCGACAGGTGGTTCTGTGACAGGAGGAAGAGGAGGTTGAGGCCCAGCACCTGGTGCATGCTGGCCGATTCGGGCAGCTCGTCTTTGTAATCAAAGTAGTAGTTTTTGAGCTGGTCCACGTATCTCTTGAACGAAGGAATGTCCTCCTTGAGGATGCCCCACAACGCTCCGATCTCCAGAACGCCCCGAGCTATGAGGAGCTCCTTCTCGGTGCGCTTGGGCCCGGTAGGCAGAAAATCTAATTCCAACAGGGAAATCTTAAGTTTACTCAAAAGCTCTCCACATATGCCGAGGTTGGGGTCCTTCTTCCTCCATTCCGTTTTCAGTGATTCGTACAACCCCTCTGTCTCTTTCAACGGCATGGTGGTACTGATGTCTGTCTTTCTCTTCTCTCCTGAACACATGTACATTTTCTCTTTTCACCGCTATCTTCTCAGCTCTCCTGTTTTCTCTTCCTCACTATCTGTTTCCTTCTCTCTAGGACATCTAAAAGTATGTATATGCATCATATGTAGACTGACCAGAGGTCTGGACTGACGTCACACACAAACACAAAGTGTTGCTATCATCTATCTATAAATTAGGCAAATGTCTGTCTGTGTGTTTACTGTCTGCGCTTACCTCATCCAATGGGAATACCCTTGAAATAACACAGAGTGACGTCATCAACTGGGTGATGACGTCACCATCATCACCATCAACAGCCAATGAGTGACCAGCATTCTTGGTTACGTATTCTTGGCCACGAGAGGGGCCGTCTATGCCCGTAGCCAATCAGAAGAGCATAAACGGACATACAGGTATTTACGAAAATCTTGAGGATTGGTGGATTGGTGAGCTTCACATGACATTTGGGCCAACCGGGCTATAAATGAGCCAATCTTCATGATCAATCTCCATGATCATTGCAACCAGAGGCTGCAGTTTACTATGAGAAACGCCACAGCTTGTCCGTGTCCGTCTGTCCAGACGTGTAGACGTGTACACATTTTTACGGTCTATGGGTTTGCCGCTCTGACATCACGCTCTGGCTTCACTGTGATGTCACACTAACAGAATTCCCCCCCATTCCCTTTTATGCCCATATATGGAGCCAAATGCCAATATATAGTAGTCAACTAAAACTACAAAATAATGAAAAGTACAATTGACAAAACATTTTAGTTAACCGAAAAAAGAAAGAAATGTAGGCCTAATGAGGCTTTACATAAAAACAATAACAATCCAAAGCTCTATTGTGTTTACAAACCGAAATAAACCAAACTAAAGATGTTTGAAATGTGATGAAAATGTCTTTGGTTTTAGTTTTAAAAGTAGCACATCTAACAAGCTCAAGCTTTCCTTCTTTCCTTCTTTCCTTCTTTCCTTCTTTCTTTCTTTCTTTCTTTTAATAATCGCACCATGGGGAGGTAATAGTCGGTTATCTCCCATAATAGGTTTGCTGCCTTTAAAATAAAGGTACAACAGCGACATCACTTGGACATCACAGGTCAGTGCATCATCACAGTGGCTCAAAGCGGAACCTATGTGCACGGACAGTGATTTAGGTGAGTCAGTTTGACTGGTGCACATGAATATGTCCACAGACAACAACAACCATGGCATCTCAACATGCGGGTGCAAGGGTGTCCGAAGCTGTCTTTTCTGTGAACATTTGAAGAGAAACGGAGCCATAAGTGAAAATGCAGCAACGGTAAGAGCGCTTACACCCCCCCGTCGGCCGAAAATAGATCTACAAGCTCACACAGGGCGAAATACATCCGATGAGCTGACAGCACAGGACAGCTCATACACTCAGAGCCGAGAGACATTGGACAAGCTTAGGCTATGGATAAAAAGAAAACATATCTTTGAATGATTTAGGTATCTTAACCGTAGAGACCATTATATATTCGTTGGTATATATAATTGGTCCATTTTGTTCCTAAAGATCCAGAATGTATCTGGGGGGGGGGGGGGGCTTGAAGCCTAGTATTTCTAGTTAAATGTAATATTTCAAATATAAAATGAGTATGTTAAAGTGTGTGTTAGGTTAGGTACTAGCAGACTCACTGTAAAGCACTTGTATCGGACCTACAGTTGTCAGAATGCTGCTGCTAGAATCCTAACAAACACTAAAATGTGTTTTAGAATTGATTAAGGTTCTTAAAACAATGTCTTTCTGCACTTTTCCTCAGTGATATCATTGCAAATTATACTATATACTGCTGTTCATTCCTAGAACCCGGATAACAAGTTTGTGAATCTGCTTTCGGTTTATATGGCCCCAAACTCTTGAATTCTCTTCCTGAAGATGAATTCCCTCGTGCCCGGGCCTGCTTCAACCAAAATAAAAAATCACACCCAGTGTGGGAGTACCGCTCAGAAAAGGAAAGTATATACTTTGATTAGGGGGCTCAATAGAGGGTATGCGCAATTGCGCATGCATAAAGTGAATGGAAAATCGAGTGGCAAAGTGAGTTTAACAGGGAGACAGTGGCTCAGGAGGTAGAGCAGGTTGTCCAATGATCCATGGTTCGAATCCCGGCTCCTCCTGCCCACCTGTCCACAAGTGTCCTTGGGCAAGACACTGAACCCCACATTGCCTCCAATGAGTTGGTCAGTGTCAGCTTGCCACCGTTGGTGTGTGAATGTGGGAAGTGAGTGAGGACGCTGGCATTGACTGTTCGCCGCTTCACCTCCCAATGTATGAATGAATGAATGAACCATTGTAAAGCGCTTTGATTGGAAAAGCGCTATACAAATGCAATTCATTAATATTAACGTCATTTAATGCAATCAAATAGGACTTTTCTGTTTGGTATGTCAAGGCCAGAGAGTTGTTTTTTGCCACTCAAACTTCAGGGTATGATGATGATGTCACGTGCATACCCTCTATTGCTGCAAGCGAGCACACTATAATTCTGATCCCCCTCCATGGCTTTAAGCCAGTGGTCCTTAAAGTGGGCTGGGGCGATCCGCAGTGGTCCTCGAGGAGGGGGTTCCAGACTACACAATCATCTCCAGCTCTCGTGCATATTCCACAACCTGCTGTGCCATCTCTCTGGAGGCCACGGTCACCTTCTCTGTACTCTGCTGCTGCGTGGCGTAGGTGTAATATCCATCCGGGCGCTGAGTCCATCCTCGGTTCCTGGCGTACTCGCTCATCTTCCCCGCAGAGTCGAAGAACAGCACGTGCGTGGCTTCGTTGAACTGGATCTGCTCGTATGCCTTCTCTATGCAGGCCGCGATGGCGTCGCGAGTCGTGTCCAGTAGAATGTCCACGAAGAACGTGGTGTATTTCACCGTCTCGGCGGGGATGTTCCCTTTGGCGAGAAACACCTTGTTGAAGCTCCCCTCCATCAGATACTGCTCCAGAGACACGGGGTGTCTGATGTAGTCATTGGTGGTGATGGCCGTGGCACTCAGCCTCTCCAGCTCCGTGTGGAACTCCGACAGGTGGTTCTGTGACAGGAGGAAGAGGAGGTTGAGGCCCAGCACCTGGTGCATGCTGGCCGATTCGGGCAGCTCGTCTTTGTAATCAAAGTAGTAGTTTTTGAGCTGGTCCACGTATCTCTTGAACGAAGGAATGTCCTCCTTGAGGATGCCCCACAACGCTCCGATCTCCAGAACGCCCCGAGCTATGAGGAGCTCCTTCTCGGTGCGCTTGGGCCCGGTAGGCAGAAAATCTAATTCCAACAGGGAAATCTTAAGTTTACTCAAAAGCTCTCCACATATGCCGAGGTTGGGGTCCTTCTTCCTCCATTCCGTTTTCAGTGATTCGTACAACCCCTCTGTCTCTTTCAACGGCATGGTGGTACTGATGTCTGTCTTTCTCTTCTCTCCTGAACACATGTACATTTTCTCTTTTCACCGCTATCTTCTCAGCTCTCCTGTTTTCTCTTCCTCACTATCTGTTTCCTTCTCTCTAGGACATCTAAAAGTATGTATATGCATCATATGTAGACTGACCAGAGGTCTGGACTGACGTCACACACAAACACAAAGTGTTGCTATCATCTATCTATAAATTAGGCAAATGTCTGTCTGTGTGTTTACTGTCTGCGCTTACCTCATCCAATGGGAATACCCTTGAAATAACACAGAGTGACGTCATCAACTGGGTGATGACGTCACCATCATCACCATCAACAGCCAATGAGTGACCAGCATTCTTGGTTACGTATTCTTGGCCACGAGAGGGGCCGTCTATGCCCGTAGCCAATCAGAAGAGCATAAACGGACATACAGGTATTTACGAAAATCTTGAGGATTGGTGGATTGGTGAGCTTCACATGACATTTGGGCCAACCGGGCTATAAATGAGCCAATCTTCATGATCAATCTCCATGATCATTGCAACCAGAGGCTGCAGTTTACTATGAGAAACGCCACAGCTTGTCCGTGTCCGTCTGTCCAGACGTGTAGACGTGTACACATTTTTACGGTCTATGGGTTTGCCGCTCTGACATCACGCTCTGGCTTCACTGTGATGTCACACTAACAGAATTCCCCCCCATTCCCTTTTATGCCCATATATGGAGCCAAATGCCAATATATAGTAGTCAACTAAAACTACAAAATAATGAAAAGTACAATTGACAAAACATTTTAGTTAACCGAAAAAAGAAAGAAATGTAGGCCTAATGAGGCTTTACATAAAAACAATAACAATCCAAAGCTCTATTGTGTTTACAAACCGAAATAAACCAAACTAAAGATGTTTGAAATGTGATGAAAATGTCTTTGGTTTTAGTTTTAAAAGTAGCACATCTAACAAGCTCAAGCTTTCCTTCTTTCCTTCTTTCCTTCTTTCCTTCTTTCCTTCTTTCTTTCTTTCTTTCTTTTAATAATCGCACCATGGGGAGGTAATAGTCGGTTATCTCCCATAATAGGTTTGCTGCCTTTAAAATAAAGGTACAACAGCGACATCACTTGGACATCACAGGTCAGTGCATCATCACAGTGGCTCAAAGCGGAACCTATGTGCACGGACAGTGATTTAGGTGAGTCAGTTTGACTGGTGCACATGAATATGTCCACAGACAACAACAACCATGGCATCTCAACATGCGGGTGCAAGGGTGTCCGAAGCTGTCTTTTCTGTGAACATTTGAAGAGAAACGGAGCCATAAGTGAAAATGCAGCAACGGTAAGAGCGCTTACACCCCCCCGTCGGCCGAAAATAGATCTACAAGCTCACACAGGGCGAAATACATCCGATGAGCTGACAGCACAGGACAGCTCATACACTCAGAGCCGAGAGACATTGGACAAGCTTAGGCTATGGATAAAAAGAAAACATATCTTTGAATGATTTAGGTATCTTAACCGTAGAGACCATTATATATTCGTTGGTAAGCAAGCTATTCATTTTATATATCAGGAGGTGGCGCTAGAGTCAAATTAATGATTGATTGATGGATGGATGGATGGATGCATTGATAATCCCTACTATCAGTGAGTGGCCAGACCTTTCATTTAATCATTTTAATGTTGTGTAATAATTCGATATAATAATTGTGATTTAGAGCAATTTTAAGCTACTTTATATTGTTGCTGTTACTGTCAGCAGACCTTGGTTGTCAGAAACTCAGATACTCTCTGAAATGCTCTTTAGATACCTCATTAAATGTTACTATACATTGAGAAAGAGCTCAGGAAACGTGTGAGATGTCTTTTATTTTTGCTGAACCAGTTAAATGGTAAAAGGGAAAAAAGAAAAAAGTGTTTTTCATCCACCCGACTGTGTCATTGGTGTCAAATTAATTAATGTCTCTAGATTGTCTCCTAGTCCCTGACGTACTTCAATATACCATTTGCCAAAAAAAAAAGAAGTAACAGGAGTTTTATTTTATTTTTTCAAAATTACATTATAAATAAAGCAGTACTGACAACACAACATCTGCAGGGCCAAGGCCAAGGGGAATCGTATCAATGAAAACAAAGAGACTTCGGGTAACTGGAACATTGTGAGAGACTTAATGCAAGAGAGGACAAGCTGGGCAGCATTTGACATCATCAGTGGAGGTTTGACCTGAGGTCACTTTTAGGGAATCGAAATATCCCCAACATCCATTTATATCCTGGGGAACATTTGCCAAAAAAGCAGATCTACAAGCTCACAACATTTCACATTGTGACGCGCTGTGAGCTTGTAGATCGGCTATTCTTTGGCAAAGAAATGTGGTAGAGAGTGTAAAAATAAAAATAAAAAGTATCAAGTACGTTATTTCCAGGTCTGTTTTACCAGTTACGGTAAGAGGGTTTAAATGGTATCGGATATGCAGCTCGGCATATAAAAGGTGAATTGATCCCGGAGTGTAAATCCCTAACTTCCTTTAAAATCGGTCTGAAAAGTCACTCACAGACGGCTGCTCCTCAAGACTTGTAATAGACTAAGCCCATTTTCCACTGTAAATATATTTTATTTATTTTATTTTTCTTCTTTATTACTTTTTTAACTTTTTTTTCTATTGATGTTATCCTCTACATAGTACTGTGTTCTATCCATCTGTCATTCAATGTTATATGACATACATAAAGTGGTTCCTGTGTAAATAAGCCGAAAAGCTTACTAGGATCTCCTTTTAGTTGACTGTGTACCAGTGAACTGTACTGTCATGAAACTGTACCTTTTCCTATGCAAACTTCTGATAAAGTCTTCAATCAATCAATCAAAGCTTCTGCTGGTCAAGTGATTTACTGTCGCCTGCAGATGTCAAGATGTAACAAGTCCTTCTGGTGTTTATATGAAAGTTGGGTCAGAATTATGTCCTGCTACTTATTTTGATAAAAAGGTTGGTTTATTGTATTGCCAGGTGTGATTTTGACCTCAGTGTTGTTTGTTCAGGTTGTTCATCATTTCCACTACGATCCTCAACTGGGACGAGCCGTGCGTGAAGACGGCAGTCCACTGTCTTTCCCCTTCCCTGGTGTCTTTCTGCGGGAAAACTTCCTATCCGAAGAGGAGGAGGAGCAGCTGATAAAGACCGTGGACCAAGATGTGTGGAACACGTCTCAGTCTGGCAGACAGAAACAGGTCTTGTGAAATACTGTCTGTGTCTGTATTATCCCTTATGCATGTGCCCTGGGCCAACTTCATCGCATAACGGTGTTGCACAAATGTAATGTTAGTGATATTTTGTGAGAATGCATATAATTGTGGAGGGTCCTTGACATGGAAAACGTTAAACAATACCAGTTTGGCCCGGGATTGTCCCAGTCCCAAGCTTAGCGTCCCGAGTGAGTCCTGACCAATGTCTCTCTGTGGGCAGTGTTGTTTTTGACAGCAAATATTGATTTAGTTTTAGTCAGTCTTTTGAATAAAATGTCATTTAGTTTTTTTAGTCATAATTTAGTCACCTGAAAAGTTTTAGTTTTATTAAAATTTTAGTCGACTAAATATCATAAGATTTTAGGCGACTAAATCTACAGTTGATTTAGTCAACTGAAATGTATTTTGGCAGGCCTTGTAATGGCTGATTTTACACTTGGTTGCGTGCTGAAAATAGCAGATCTACAAGCTCACAACGCGTCGCGAGCTTGTAGATCGGCTATTTTCAGCACGCAACACCTGAGAGCAACCAAACATAAAATGACTCTCTTCTCCACTAGTCCCTCCCTAACGTTTTAGTCTAGTTTTTATTTTGTTGACGAAATTGTCAATATATTTAGTCTTCGTTTTAGTCATCATAGCTTAGTTTTTATTTAGTTTTCGTCAGTGAAAAAAACGTAGTCGACAAACATTTTTCGTCATAGTTTTAGTCGACAAAATCAACACTGTCTGTGGGGTTTATAAAATGTCATACCACTGAAAAGTATTAACAAAAGCCTGTGATTGAATAACACAGGTTCTTTTTCCCCATTTCCAAAAAAAGGGGTTTTGAACACAATGAGGTTTAGGGATGGGACGATATGAAAATGTATTTCATTCCACTATTTTTTTTTAAATGTTTAAAATATATGAACATTTTTCAACGTAGAAACGATGATTATGAATAATTGCTATTATAATAGATTAAAAAAATAATAGATACCTACTTCCTCCTGCGAGGGAAATTCAGTATTTTCAGCCCAACCCAGCTGATTCGCTGCGCACAAGGAGCACGTGAGCAATTAGGGGTTAAGAGTCTTGCTCAGGGACACACATCCACATTGCTACCCTGGCCTGGAATCGAACCTGGGACAACCAGGGGCTCTGGTTCCACCGGCCGGCTCCCTAACCATTCAGCTATGTCAAAGTTATGTCAAATTATGTCCATGAATCAAATACAGAGGGCTTTCAACGTAAAAAAAATACTTATTTGAGATGTTCCTTTTAGGCAGGGTGTTTAACTGTACTTGTACTGTACTACATTTCAATTGTATTGACTATACTTGTACTGTTCTCCATTTTTGTCTATTAAAATAATCAATCAAAAGTATTATTATGATTATGATGATTATGTCAAATAATTGTGATTAGACGATCAAGTAATAATTGTGACAGGCCTAGTAGGCATAAACTCCTCCCTTTCTTTTGTCGTCATTGCAGGACTTTGGTCCAAAGGTGAACTTCAAAAAGCACAAAGTGCGACTGGGCGGCTTCTGCGGCCTGCCGGCCTCCAGCCGCCCGCTGGTAGAGAGGATGCTCTTGGAGCCTGTCCTGGAAGGCTTCCGGCCGGTGGAGCAGTGCAACCTGGACTACCATCCCCAGCGGGGCTCGGCCATCGACCCACACCTGGACGACTGCTGGCTGTGGGGCGAGCGGCTGGTCACCGTCAACATGCTGTCAGACACCACGCTCACCATGTCCTTGGAAACAGGTCAGGGCCGGCCGGCTGCAACGGTCCATAATTCGGGGCAATTCTCGCTATTTCTACGTGTCATTTCGACTAAGGGTTAGGTTTTAGGGCAGGGTAGGGCATTCACCAAATATTCGAATATTCGAAAATCAAAGTCACTATTCGACGTTGTTCACCGAAGTCAAATATTCGTTTGTTTTTATTTTCCTATTGTTTTCTCTTTAAAAAAGATATCGTTTATAAAGCTTGGCTAGATACGAAGTCATAAGAATGAGTTGTCAATGCCCCTGATGGATGAATTTGTTAATGCTCTATACCAGGGGGTTCTCAAACCTTTTTTGGCTGTGACCCCCAAAATAAACATATTTGGGGACCCCCACCCTGACAAGCACTTGGAATTGTAGGTATTACATTTAATGTGACTCGGTTCCGCAGATAAATATTATGCTCACAACGTTGCGAGGCGTTGTGAGCATGTAGATCGGCTATTTTCACAATGTTTGCCTCTTGCTCACTTAATATTTGACAGTTTGACCAGTTTGGTTAGTCCTGTCGAATATTCGACTATTCGAATACTTTGAGGTAGAATAAATCGAATACTAAAAATCCATATTCGTGAATGCCCTAATTTAGGGTTAGGTTTAGGCATAGTTTTACTGAGGCTAGGGTTTGGGTTAGGTTTAGGCATTGAGGTTAACATTCACCAGTGTCGGCAGGTTAGCATTTCACCAGGTTAAAATTCACCCGTGTCGAACAAATCTTATGTCGTGTTATATCGACACGCTCCCGATAATTCGATTATATCGATTACTTTTTTTTTCTCGAATAACCAGGTTTTATCTTTGATAGCTAGCGTGGTTGCCAATAGGCGAGACACTATTCTTCTAACTTTTATGCCAGCTAAAGTGAACCTGTTTTTTGTTAACCTTGAAGTTATCTGGGTTGTAAGGCCAGATATCTTGGACAACATAATGTCCAATCAGACAGGATTGGTCATGCTTCTCTTGACATCACAATGTGTGATTCGTGCAACCACACTTGCACCTTGCTATTTTGTTATGTTTTGTTTAATTATCAAGGAGTTGAATTTGATTGATTTGATTAAATGAATACACCAACAAAATAAATATTGATTGAATAAATCGATTATTGTGACTAACCACTTCAGCCCTATTTTGTTTGTGTTTGCTTTGTTGTTTTATAGTGTTGCACAATAGAGCTGCACAAAAGTGTTGCATAAAAATAGCACATCTACTACACGCTTTGAGCTTGTAGATCTGCTATGAAAATATATATAGTGAAAGACAAAAAGATAAATTACATTTTCCCCCCAAATCTGTATTTTTCTTTTAATTCAAATTGATTTTCTAAACTGTACAGTATATATTTTTAAAATAATAAATCGATCAGTTCCATTAACTGTAGTTCCCCGAATGAAAAACAGGTCTTGCGGAACTGGTAGGAGGAGACGTGGGACCTGCGGAGCCGGGTCGGGGGGAGGAGGAGGAGGAGGAGGTGCACGTGGCCGTGCGTCTCCCTCGCAGGTCTCTGGTGGTGCTTTTTGGCGAGGCGCGTCACAAGTGGAAACACGCCATCCTCAGGAGGGACATTGACGCACGCAGAGTGTGCACCACCTTCAGGGAGCTGTCCGCAGAGTTCCTGCCCGGAGGAGAGCAGTGGGAGCTGGGAGCTCGACTGTTGGACACTGCTCTGACCTTCCAGGGGACTCCGGTACGGTGACCGCAAGATGCAGGGTTCCCACGGTCATGAAATTCCCTTGAAATATTTTGAAATTAGAAAAATATTTTTCCAGTACTGGAAAAGCTTTGGAATTTATCAAGGGTCCTGGAAAAAAATGCTATGCATTGTCTTTGGTTACTGATTTTGTTAATACCTCTGAAATGACAATTAAAACATGGGCCACATTAAACATGGGCCAAATTGTCAAATATTAGAGGCAGAAATTGTGAAAATAGCAGATCTACATGCTCACAACGCCTCGCAGCGTTGTGAGCATGTAGATCTGCTATTTTCACAATAGAACCGTGTTATACAAAATTCCTCAACTCTTAGTGCTCGTCAGGGTGGGGGTCCCCAGTTAAAACATGATTATTACGGGGGCCACGGCCTGAAAAGGTTGAGAACCACTGGCATATACACTACCTGTCTTTGGGCATTGCGCATAGGAGTAAGCGACCTGTTATTGAGCTGAATTATTGTTGTATAGTCCTGGAAATTGGGTTAAATATTCTGGAAAAGTTTTGGAAATGAATTGGTAAAAATGTGTGGGAACCCTGAAGATGCCCCCGTTTGGTTTGGCCTGGCCGCCTCGGATTTTCCCAGTTTCAAGCTCACTGTCCCCAGTCCACTGACCAATCTCTCTTAACCCATTTAGACCTGAAAAAAAAAAAAGTCTTCTAGAAAAGTCTTTCTGAAAAACCTATGTTTCTCTGTCAGTGGTTTTCAAACTTTTTCATGTTAACTCTTTTACCGCTTCGGACGTTCCCGTTCGCCCCAATTTTGAACCCAGCTCGTTGCCAATACGGCCTCTCGTTCTTTTACCTTGTCTGATGACTGTAAGCTGATGAGGGGTCGCGCGGGTGTGTACAGTAAAAACATCTCCCGTAATGCTGCTTTCAGCTCTCCACCACACGTAAACATCAATGATGTCCAATTCACTTCCTGGCTGTTCTCTGTGGACCTGAGCTAGATTATGCATTTCTATCCTCTGAACGACGGCAAGCGGAGCGGCCCAATTCACACCTATTCTTTGCATAAGGCTGTCCTCTGCCGCCAAATTGGCTAAAGCACACATATAATAAATAAAAATAAATCCTTTGCAAATAATGAATAGATATTTTTCTATAACATCGCAAAGGTAAGCTGCTTTTTGCTGGCACCAGCCCCAATAAATAAATAATAAGGCTGGCAGTAGAAGTGTTAAGGACCCCCTAGAATTATATGTATTTGACCACAGACCCCCATCTGAAAATATTTAGTTACAGGGACCAAGAGAAAGAAGGAATTGCGTTACAAATGTCTGCCTTAAAAAATATATACATTCAAAGATTTGCACACATTTTCAAGATTTCTCAAAAATGGAAGATCTACAAGCTCGCGGCGCGGACTCTGTGCCGCGCTGTGAGCTTGTAGATCTGCTATTTTTTAATAGTTAAAGCATGAAATAATGGTTAAAGTTTTGACACAGATATGCATGCCCCGTCTAGAGCTGAGGGGGCAATTCCACAAAATGTCTAAGTCTTAATCCAACATACGTCTTCAAAAACGTATGTTGCTTAACAGTGGTGCTCAAACTCTTTCATGTGAAGGACCCCCGAAAATTATATGTATTTGGCCACAGAACCCCATCTAAAAAAAACATTTTGTTCCAGGGACACCCAGAAGCAAAGAATGTAGTTAAAAATGTATATATTCAAAGATTTGCTAATTAGATCTACTTGTATAGCTGCATTTTTTTTTAATAGCCAAAGTGTAAAATGACACAGATGCTTTCCCCTTTTTAATGGTTTAAATTCACTACTAAATTGTCCCACCACAGTTAGAGTGACCCTTTTTTTTGTGTTTATATGAGACGTTTAGTATGTTCTGTTCTGTTCAAACAAAGGTGCAGTCACTAGGTTCTCAAGAGGCTGCCGCCTTACCCCTTATGCTTAAACCTTTTTGCCAGAATTATTATTATTTTTTTTTTTTTAAAGATTTTTTAGGGGGCTTTTATGCCTTTATTGGACAGGACAGTAGACTGACAGAGGAAATGGGGGGCGAGACGGGGACTGGGGAGTGACATGCGGCAAAGGTCGTCCGGATCAGGAATCGAACCGGCGACACCGTCAGGCATCAATGCCTATGTGGCAATGCCTATGTGGTATGCGCCTGGACCAGTAGGCCAGCGGGCGCCCCTCTTTATTTTTTTTAAATAATGAAAATAGCCGATCTACATCGACATGTTGGGAGCTTTTAATGTATTTGAAAATAATAAAAAATTCCAAAACAGTTTAGGCATAAAGCCGGCGCGCAAGATGGGGCCCTAGGTGTACTACGTGCTAAAATAATTGTACCCCAGTCTGATGAAAACACCAGGTTACATTTAAATATACATGTATAATAATAAAAAAGTCAAAGTAATTATCCAAAGTAGCGAAAAGAGACCATCTACAAAGTGATGCCTTGTGAGGTTGTAGATCGGCTATGTCCGCATTTCTTTTAAAATCTAAGTGATTAAGGGTCCCAGTATGTGTTCTTGAAAAACTCCGGTCTAGGCCGAGAACAAAGCTGCTTTGATTCAGAGGCATTGAGAGGAATTACAAATACGCGCCGCGCACACACACTGAGTGCAAAGCCAGCACTTTGAGCAGGGGGTTATCAAATAGATTTGACCCCAGGCCAAATTCTCACATAATACTCTTTGGGCCTGGCCGGGGCCACAAATACCGCACACACACTCACTAAATCAGTGTTTCTCAACCTTTTTTCTGCATGGGCACACTTTTCATGTCCCAAGAATCCATGGGCACACCAACATAATACGGGGGTGTAAATATCGTCACTGTCGGGAAGAAACCTTGTATCTCAAGTTTCATTTGTACATTTCTTCGCAAAGTAAAGCCCTGCTTCATCGTACAAGGCTGTCGCACAACAGTAGTGAAAACAGCCGATCTACAAGCACACAACGCCTCGCGTCGCGAGGCGTTGTGTGCTTGTAGATCGGCTGTGCTTGTAGATTGGCTTTCAAGCAGTTTCAAGGGGCACACTTGACCCTTCTCAGGGGCATACCAAAGGTACCCAGGCACAGTGGTTGAGAAACACTGCACTAAATCACTGTGTCCTGATTTAACAATGAGTCACTTTTTTCTGCATGGGCACACTTTTCATGTCCCAAGAATCCATGGGCACACCAACATAATACGGGGGTGTAAATATCGTCACTGTCGGGAAGAAACCTTGTATCTCAAGTTTCATTTGTACATTTCTTCGCAAAGTAAAGCCCTGCTTCATCGTACAAGGCTGTCGCACAACAGTAGTGAAAACAGCCGATCTACAAGCACACAACGCCTCGCGTCGCGAGGCGTTGTGTGCTTGTAGATCGGCTGTGCTTGTAGATTGGCTTTCAAGCAGTTTCAAGGGGCACACTTGACCCTTCTCAGGGGCATACCAAAGGTACCCAGGCACAGTGGTTGAGAAACACTGCACTAAATCACTGTGTCCTGATTTAACAATGAGTCACTTCAATCCTGGTCAAGCGATATGCAGAAATGTGTTAAAAATGTATTTTTCATTTGAATTAATTTTAAACATTTCTGACCAACGCAAAGCTGCAATAAAATAAACCCCATTGAATTACAAAAATGGTATAGTGTGTCTTTGTAACAAGAATATAATTTGTGTTGCAAATGCATTTTTGTCTTTAAAAACAAACAAACACTAGTATTTGTTTTTGAGATGTATGCACATGCAATTAGTTGTGCACTGATGAAATACAAACAGAACTACCGGTATGATGGTGTAAGAGTAATTGCCAGCTTCACCTGAAACACGGGAAAGTACTTTAGCACCCGCTTCAGTTGGGTGGTTATTGGTTAATAGGGATGGGACGATAAGCAATATTATTGTTTATCGTGATAAAAAACACTTGATTTAATTTATCGTGATATCGTCCTCCGTCATGCACTGGGATCAATTCACCTTTTATTTGGTAAAAAAGTACTTATAATATACGTACTTGATACAGTCTTTTTTCACTCTCTATCCGCAAATGTTCCGCCCCAGGATAATAGATGTTGGGGATATTTTGATTATCGCGATACTATCGTAAATCGCGATTCAATTTCTTTGGTCACAATAATCGTGATATGAAATGTTCATATCGTCCCATCCCTAGTGGGTAGATAGGTGACCACCAGTGCTGTACTGGGCCATTTGCAGGGCATGAGGGCTGTATCCCAGTTGGCAAGACATAATTAACAACTTCAGGACATTACATAACCTTGGATTGTGCACTTAAAGGCAGTAGTTATTTTGAATTTTTTTAATCTCTATTCTGATATAATACAATTGCAAATGGTTATGCGCTTGAATAAAGTGAGTGGCAGATCAAGTGGCAAAGTGAGTTTAATGCTGTTTAATGCAATCCACTCAGTAGGAGTTCCTGCATAACTTCCTGAAACCTTATCGCAGCTATACATCAACTGGGGCGGGTACTAAGTATTTCACCTTACCCATTTAGAATGGGTACACATTATTGTGTATCATTATTTTGTGCTTTAACTATTGAAAAATAGCAGATATACAAGCTCACTGCGCGGCACCGAGTGCCACGCTGCGAGCTTGTAGATCTGCTATTTTTGAAAAATCGTGAAAATCTGAATTTTGAATCCTTCTATGGTTTATTGAAAAACCTATGTTTCTATGTCAGCAATCTGGCTATAGCCATCGTCAACGAAAAGGTCCTTTTCACTTAACTGGAGCTCAGTTGGTCTGTTCTTGAGAGACTACTATGTCAGTGGTTCTCAAACCTTTTCATGTGAAGGACCCCCAAAATGATATTTATTTGGCCACGGACCCCCATTCAACATATTTAGTTCCAGGGACCACCCAGAAGCAAAATTTGAGTTACAAACGTTCGCTTTGAAAATGCATATATTCAAAGATTTGCACACATTTTTACGACTTTTTCAAAAAATATGCTATTTTTCACTGGTTAAAGCATTCAATAATTCTAGGCCTAAATGGATAGCTATACTGAAACCTTATCACAGCTATACATCAACTGGGGCGGGTACTAAGTATTTCACCTTTTACTACAGTATATGCTCACACAAATGGAACATTGCCGAATTACAGAAGTAAAAATGTTTCCATGACTCACATTTCTGTTGCCTCCTCTTCCTTATCTACTCATGGCATGGTAACATCACAGGAAGTGTCTGACACAATGGCCTGGACGGCTGCTCAGACAAGCCACAAGGACCTTCATTTTTACTAAGAAATGACTGACATTGTGGTCAACAGGCGTAGTGTTGTTTCTCAAACATCTCCATGTCAAGGACCCCTAAATTGATATGCAACATTTTGGAACCTGCCGTCACTATTTTGGGCATGTAATGGCCCCAAAAGCTCACAAACGGTGCATCACACCATCATACAGCACAGTATATAATGGGGCTTAAGTGGTTAACTATTAAAATAAATCTATTCAAAGAAAACATGTTTACATTGCCAAAGCAAGTGTCAAAATATAGTAAAAACTGTTGAAAAGGGGGATCTACAGTTAAGCCCCTTTTCGACTGCAGCTTTAGCACCACACTACACGACACTACACCACACCACACCGCACCACATAAAAATATCTACATTTTCCATTACACAAAGAACTAAGAAACAAATTGACCCTTTTAACTGTGATTATAATCCAATATAAATTTGTATTACAACTATCCTAATTATAATTAATACACTATAATGGATTATAACTAGGATTATTGCGACCGTCAGGTCGCAGTTTAGTATCAAAACCTCCACCGGCCGTCCGTCCGTCCGTCCGTCGGTCACACGTCACACCTTTATATCTCCGCATCAGTGACATCACACTGCTTGGTGTGTGCCGTCACGGTCATTTGTGTACGGTGTGATGTCATACTGATGTCAGCAGTGTGATGTCATACTGATGTCAGCAGCTATGTCTATATATGGAGTTATATGTTGTTCGTGTCCAAATATGGGGCTTGTGAGGTCAGACTTAGTGAGATTCGTCGGTTATCTCCATATATGGAGGGAGAACCAGCTTATGAGCCGATGAGTTGTGTCAGAGTCGAGATCCTGCTTGCATCTAATCTGTCGGTAGATAATGCCGGTCTTATATAAGGGTCATTTGTGTACGGTGTGATGTCATACTGATGTCAGCAGTGTGATGTCATACTGATGTCAGCAGCTATGTCTCTATATATGGAGTTATATGTTGTTCGTGTCCAAATATGGGGCTTGTGAGGTCAGACTTAGTGAGATTCGTCGGTTATCTCCATATATGGAGGGATGTGTTGGTTATCTCCATATCTGGAGATTCAACCTTCAACGATTTTGACATCTTGTTACTAATCTGTCGGTAGATAATGCCGGTTTTATATAAGGGTCATTTGTGTACGGTGTGATGTCATACTGATGTCAGCAGTGTGACAGGAGATTTATCTCCCGATTAGGGAGTCTTGATAGTAAAGTATTAATGTATTACCATGATAACTATAATACACTACAATAGATTATAATTGGGGATATAACCAAATAGAATCTATTATCATGTATTACAACTATATCCTGGTGGTCTAAATGAAAAGTCATAGCTCAGACCTACTCTAGATTGGATACGTTTTAGTACCACGTTTAGTACCACTTTCACACCACTCTACCCAGGTCCTTGTAGTGGAAAACCTGGCACAAGTGGGCGGTGTGGAGTGGTGTGGTGTTGGCCATGCCAGTGGAAAAGTGGCTTTAGAGGGGGTTAACAGAGCTATTTCACATTTTGTCCTTATACGTATACATGTTACAGTATATACAGTATACAGCAATCTTTTGCAGTCATTTTGGAGCAAATAGCATTTCTGCATCATTTCTTTTTTCTCAAAACAATTTAAATGGAACGGTATACAGGGAAAAAAGCACAATTAAAATACATTTAAAGGTAGCAGCTCTATTTATAGTATGTGCAGTAAGTCTAGAGGTCAATCAATGGTTTGTAGTCCTTAGGGTGGTTGTATTCCATTCGCTAGCCTTCTTTTATCGCAACAGTTCACAAATCTTGATGCCGTGTTCGCATATTGTTGTATTTCTCCCAGTAGGTATGGGAGTTTTTTGTCGTTGGTCATGTTTTCACTCACTTTGGGTGTGTGTAAACTGTGGGAAGTATATGTCTCTGATCTCTTGATATAGTGGGCAGGTGGGTAGAAAGTGTAGCTCTGTTTCCACCACATTTTGTGGTAAGGCTGTGTTCGCTGAGTCTGTACCTAGTCAAGGGAGGCTTTACTAAGTTTGGGTCATCTACCGTGCTCAGGTATTCTGCAAATGTATATTCTCTTTTTAGTGCTAGATAGCATTCCATTTTGCTTTGGTTTTGGGTTGTCTCTTTCCAGTGTGTCTTAGCCTTCTTTTAGTTTTTTTATAATCTGGTGAAGTCCAATGGGTTTTCCGTCTGGTAGTTGTGCTTGCGTTTGTGTACCCAGAGTCCCAGGGCCAGCTGACTGAGGGCTGAGGTGCATCCCTGTAGGTTTTCACTATGTTTGAGGGCTATGTTATGGAGTGTGTCTGGGTTGATTTCTTTATAAAATGTACAGTAAGTGCTCTCCTTTTTAGTGTGAGTGGGTATCGTCCTAATTCTGCCCTGCAAGCATTGTTTGTTGTTTTCCGTTGTGTGCGGAGGATGGATTTGCAGAATGCAGAGTTCTGGGTGCAAGTTCTCGGTTTGGTGTTTGTACCATTTTTCAAATTCTTTGGTTGGCAAGGGGACCCCAGATCTCGCAAACCATAGAGGGAGATGGGTACTATAAAAACAATGCAATACTATTTGAATATATAGTTATTGCAATGTTGTATAAATCTCAAATCTGGGTGTTATCATGAGCAAATAGATTAAGTCTGTGGGACAATTAAAATCCCATGTGAATGCTGGCACTCACTCAACTCAAGCCATGAGTTGTTCCAACTTGAATGCAGTGGGGTCAGTTCAGCAAAAGCTAGGGTATGGCAAAGATGGGAGTCCTCATGGAAAATAGGCATTACATTTTGGATAACACGGTTCTATTGTGAAAATAGCAGATCTACATGCTCACAACGCCTCACAGATGTAGATCGGCTATTTTCACAATGTCTGGGGGGAAAAAACGACTTTTGTCAGTTATGTCAGTTTTTTACACTGGTTTCTACGGTTTCTTGAGCTGGATATGGCAGCCTAGAATGGGTTTTCAAGTGCAGCTAAATTTAGCATGTTAGTAAACGTGCCACAATTAACAATAATGCATTGCACCTGTGCAGCTGACCTGCGGAACCTGGTAATATACAATTTTGTCAAGCTGGGGAGAATACAAGTGTGGAGAATATAATTATAATACCTTGTTAAAGTGACCATTATGTTAAATTTTGCATTTGTAGTTATTTTACTGTAATTTAACAACATAATAACCAGCGCAGAGCATCCATTCATGGATTTATATTTAAAAGTAACTTTTATTTTCCCCCCTGGACCCAGGGTATGGCAGCTGCATACCCCTACCATACCCAATTGATGGCCCTGCTTGAATGCAACATTAAACAAGCGGGTCTAACATGGCTCAGGGGCAGTTGCAAATCTAACCAAAGGTCCATCCTCTAGGTATGTGATATGTAACATGTCTATGATGTCAAATAAAGATGTATGTGCTTTTCATTTGTATTATTAAATCTTGGTGATTCTGTGACAGATTATAAATTGTTCTAAAACGGCTAGTTCCATTCCTTGATTCTGATTGGCTGGTTTCCCTTAATTGCTGTGGTATATGAGACTATAACCCACACCTTGAATCAGTTTATATCAAACCCAGGTGTGTTATTTCTTTCCACAGTGTTCCACAGCTAGTGCACCAATTATCTTCACCTGTGTTGTTGGCAAAAGGCTGGGAACTACTTTCTTGTAGCTAGGGACTACTTTCTTGCAGACCAGACCTTATAGTGACATAGAACAGTTTTAATTGGTACATGTCTATGATTTTTCATGTTGCCATATTGTAACTGTTTTAGAAAAGCAATAAGCCACACGAGGCTTGTGGTTACCTGTATTTTACACCGGCTGAGAGGGTTGGAGACACTCGGCTGCGCCTCGTGTCTCTCTACGCCTCTCAGCCGGTGTAAAATACCAGGTAACCACTCGCCTCTTGTGGCTTATTGCTTCAGTAAGTCACTCCCACCTTCTGCTTGTTTTTAATGCGTTCCACATGTAATGCCACTGAGCTGGAAGTCCTTTTCATAGTACAGTTTGTACTATGAATGAGTATCAGTGGTGGAGAAAATACTCAATGACATGTGTGTCACATCTGCTATTCTCATTATTGACATAGAGCGTTTTCCCAAATTATAAACATTGTGGAGTAATAAGGATAATATTTGTGTTTGAAATGCAGTGGAGTGCAACTCATAAGTATCAAAATAAAAGTAAACTAAAAAATACAAAAACAGTTAAAAAAACAGATAAAGTTGAGGAAGATTATATTGTTATTATGATTGATTATATGTGACCTTATTTTCAGTACATTATGACTCTGTGCCTTATGATATGTGATGGCTTGTAGGGCTCTATTTTGATTGTCTTAAGTACCAGCTCTTATGCCTTAAATTAAAGGCCTGTCCATACTGTCTGCGTCCACCAAACTTTTCGTCGGAAAGGTCCAGTTCAACTACAAAATGACGCCGCTCGCATCTTCTGCCCCGAATTAGAGTTCGGAAAGCTGCACGT